>NC_090444.1:1431748585-1432051615 GCF_031143425.1 Pleurodeles waltl | reverse complement strand
ATGCTGTGTATGCATTGGTGGTGGGTGTACATGCCGGGCTGAAAGGGATGTGCATGCAGTGGGTATTGCATGCAGGGCTTGGCATTTAGGTTGTGGGATGGGGTGGGGTGAAGGGAGTCAAGGTGAGGGGTCGAGATGGCATACATGCATGTAGGGGTAGGGTGATAGGTTGTAAATGTTGACTCTCCAGTGTCCAGTCCTCCGGGTACTCCAGTGAGTCCTCAGGATTGCCAAGAGTTGCTCCTCCCATGCTGTCAGCTGTGGTGGAGAAGGTGGGAGTCCACCACCAGTCCTCTACATGACGAGCTGGTGCCTTGCTGCAATGGAACGCACCTTCCCCCGAAGGTCGTTCCACCTCTTCCTTAGGTCTATCGTCCCTTGTGCATGGATGTAGTCCCACGTCGTTCACCCTGTCCATGATCCTCCACCATTGCTCCATCTTCCTGGCAATGGATATCTGCCATACCTGTGCTCCAAACAGCTGTGGCTCTACCCTGACTTTTTCCTCAACCATGACCTGCAACTCCTCATCGGTGAAACGGGGTGCCTTTGTGGGGACATGGCTGTTGTATGGTGTGTATAGGTTGTGCAGAGGGTGATGTGTGATGTAGTCTGGTGTGTGTGGGATGAATAGGTAGTTGTGATATGTGTGTGCAGTTCTCTGTTGTGTTAGCGTCGCTAAGTGTATGTGTCTTGTCATGTTAGCAAAGGATTGTGGGTGATGTGGGTGTGTGTTTTATAGTGCTGTTTGTGAGTGTGTGGGATGTGGGTTTTTTGTTCTGGTCAAAGTTGTCTTGTTTTGTGTTTGGGTGGCCTTATCTGCTGCGGCAGTGTTCACCGCCAATGGTTTACCACCGATAAATGTCCACTGTGGTGATTCTTTGGGTCATTATTTGGAAGGCGTAGTATTGGTGGCGTAACAGTATGGGTGGTAGTTTATCACGTTCAGTGGGTCTGGCGGATTTGTGGTTGTGGCTGTTTTCTGTTGGTTTTGCCTGTCTGTGTCATAATCTGGCGGAGAGATGTTCGCCTCCACGGCGGTATGTTGGCGGCAGTCACTGCGGCGGTATTTAGTATTTACCCCCAATGTCATAATGAGGGCCTAAAGATCTTGGATAAGGCCAGACCTAATTCGGGGCCCAATTCCTAAAGAAAGTCACAAACATGCACCCATGGTGTATGTTTTTGCATTAGTGATGAGAGCAGGTGTCACTTATTTGATTTCTGTTTCTCAAAAAGGGACTTCCTGCAGGAATGTACTCCCCCCCACGCATGAGATAAAAATAGCGTTTTGTGGCCTCACATTGCTTCTTATAATGTAAATTCTGACAAGATGAGCAGACTAAAAGCACTTTTATTTAAAAAAAAACATGTTGCACTGACACCAGTTTGTGAAACCTATGATGCAGAGATACAGGCGGTCATTCTGACCGCGGCGGGCGGTGGTCGCCGCCCGCCATGCGGTTACCGCCGAATGACCGCCCCGCGGTCAAAAGACCGCGGCGGCCATTCCAACTTTCCCGCTGGGCCGGCGCGCGACCGCCAAAAGGCCGCCTGCCGTCCCAGCGGGAAAGCCCCTGCAACGAGGAAGCCGGCTCCGAATGGAGCCGGCGGAGTTGCAGGGATGCGACGGGTGCAGTGGCACCCGTCGCAATTTTCTCTGTCTGCTAAGCAGACAGTGAGAATCTGTATGGGGCCCTGTGAGGGGGCCCCTGCACTGCCCATGCCAGTGGCATGGGCAGTGCAGGGGCCCCCAGGGGCCCCACGACACCCGTTCCTGCCATCCTGGTTCTGGCGGTGAAGACCACCAGAAACAGGCTGGCGGGAAGGGGGTCGGAATCCCCGTGGCAGCGCTGCAAGCAGCGCCGCCATGGAGGATTCCCTGGGCCAGGGGAAAGCCGGTTCCCCTTTTCTGACCGCGGCGTCAGAATAGCCCAGGAAGCACCGCCAGCCTGTCTGCGGTGCTTCCGCTGCCCTCCGCCCTGGCGGTCATGGACCGCCAGGGTCGGAATGACCCCCACAGTCCCTATTAAACACCAACTTTACAAAACACTTTAGTGAATTGGTGAATCACATCTTCAATGCATCTAATATCGCTGAAATTGCACACTTTCTTAAGGCTATAGGTTCTAGCTTTGTCAGCACTTTCCAAACTATGGGCCTGATTACAACTTTGGAGGAGGTGTTAATCCGTCCCAAAAGTGACGGTAAAGTGACGGATATACCACCAGCTGTATTACGAGTCCATTATATCCTATGGAACTCGTAATAAGGCTGGTGGTATATCCGTCTCATTTGGGACGGATTAACACCTCCTCCAAAGTTGTAATCAGGCCCTATGTTTGGGGTTCTACCTTCAACCATTTACTCACTTTTTTGGGTGTCTTCGAAGGGTTCCCAATAGTTTTGGCATTAATTGGCAGTATTCTGTTGTTGCTATTTTTGATTCACAATGCTGCAGCACCTCTACTAAGAGGAGTGATGGAGCTCCCACCAGCCCAACTGTGTAGTGATCATATGGTGCAGAATATTGGAGCACCACTATTGGATGAACATGACAAAAATTGGTTCTCAAATGTGTGCAGCCCGTCTTTCACTGCTTATGGTGCCCTTTCGAATGTGCACTAAAAGTGTGTCTTGCTTTGCAACATGTACTTTTTATGAACATTAATCTGTTGATGTTCTCGATGAGGGTTCATTGCCGGACTTGTCCTGTGAGATTGTGGTTGTTGCATGATTCTTTTTATGTGCCGCCCTTTGTAGATCTAGTGGCTCCTGGTGCCTGAACATCTGGCATGGCGCGGAACGTTACCCCACGGCCAGAACTATAGCTGAGGTGATGGATCATGTATGCTCCTTCTAACGTTTGACTGATGAGTTGGTGGTTTTATCAGCTGCAGAAGTGGGATCTATCTTGGATTCTATCTCGACTGATGTGCTTGGTGACATCAGTCATCAGTGGGACAAGCTGTAAGCCGGAAATAAAGTGGGACTCAACAATGATGGGCTTCTGAATGTGGTTGTCGATGAAGGTGGAAAAGATTCAAGCAGGCGAAGGCCTCAGCGTTGAGCGCATGCTGCTTTGAAACTTTTCTGAATGTCAGATCTCCCTCAGTAGGACAAATTGGCAATTTGAGACCGACTGGCAGTTTGAAAGGAGACAGAAGAAGTACACTCTAACTCCTGGAGGGGGGCACAGTTTGGAGACAGGAGGAGTATATTCTAACACCAGTCATGAGTCCCAGACCTGAAGGAGGCGGGAGGGTTTGGAGGACCACTTGGGTGTTAGGACTCACTCCAAAAGAGGCTAGCAGCAGGGTCCAGGGCATGTCCAGTTGAAACCGGTCTGCTGAGCAGCTGCAGGGAGAGAAGCCTTCAGAAGCTTGATGTGTTCCTGTAGCGCAAACAGGAGGTCAGTCAGCTTGTTGTGTAACCCTTTTAGTTATAGCTTCATACACGTTTTTTTAGCAAACGAGGCCTGCCGCTGTGCACTTTTATCTAGACATATTTTATTCAGCTTTGTTTTTATTATTTTAGCAATAGCCACACTTGCAGTCCTGTTTCATTTTCTCCAGCTGTTCTTTGCCTAGGCCAGCACTGCATTCTTAAACAAGACATTTCTTTCACTCTGTGCTTTTCTCAAGGCTGCAGTAAGATAGGTTGTCGGCAAAAGTGGTATGTTCTGTCTCTAATGTTCACAGAAACATACTCTCTCTTATGTGGGGATCCTTTCTTGGAACATCAGCTGTTTTATTATAGAAACACTACTTTGAGCCATGTACATTAGAGGGAGATTCCAGCCAGATGACCACAACGGTATGATAATTGCTGAGTGCTTCGCTGCAGCTGCTTATGTAGACTACAGGCCTCTTGCTCAGGTGTGAGGGATGATGTCTTCCCAGGGGAACCTGAAAGGCAGAATTAGAGCTTAACATGCTGTGCTCTAACGTAGCCTAGGTACGAGCTATTTTTAACGATCTTAGTGACAATATGATAGCGTTATTTTCATGTTTCGGTCTCCTTGTCACAATTTTAATCCTGTCATGCTTCATCGTCCTAGTTATTGCAATCCATGCTTTATTATCGAAGATGCAGTTACTTCAATAAAACCTTATTGAACTATATTCTGCCTCTGATTGTCCTTGCATACGTGAGAGTAATGTAACTGGGAGAAACGGATGAGATTTGAGTGACCAAGATTTGCCTGAGGAATCAATTGTGTCATGCACTCGGTTGTCCAATCATCCCTGCTCTTGGGTGGAGATGAGGCACTGCTAGTCAGCCGGAACAAAACCCAGATTAGGCCAACAGGTGTCACCTGTAGTAGGTTCAGACTCAGTCCCCCACAGTGCAAGTGATTATGCCACCTAAATCCAGTAGTCTCATTAGGATATTGAGAACCTATGTAACAAGCTCACCACTGGAGTTATGTCTGGGGCCCTGGGTTCAGGACAGGCAGGTCCAGTCTTCCTTATTGTGCTTCAGACAGCAGTAGAGTCCTCCTTCTGCTTCTTCACAGGTCCAAGAGTTTTCCCAGGAGCGGTCTGTGTAGTCCACATTTATGCTCAGTGCTAGCTTGTGGGTGGAGGGCAAACCTTGGTCCACACCCTATACGAGTTCTTGTCAGTTCCCTACATGTGAGCTTCATCTTGCCAGTGACAGAGAAGGCATCCTTTGAAGTTCAAGAATGGGCTGGGCATAGCCTCCTGGCCATCTTCTCAAGGAAGGAGACTCCCTCCCCTCATCCAGAGACCTTTGTCTACTTTCTGGGAACAATACACATCTCACTACATGGGAGCCATCAGGGGCAGGTAACAGCTGTACATTGGGAGAAAAGCCTTTTGGTTTTGAGCAGGAAAATTACAACTTTTTATAAGTGTAATTTCCAAAATAGTAATTTAAAACCTGACTTCACCATTAGGTTGGATTTTAAAGTACCATTAAAATGAGGTTTGGAAATAGCATAAGCATTATTTTGCCAGGTTGAAATTGAAGTTTTAAAGCTGCCCAGCCAGGCTGCAGTAACAGGTGTGGAGATATGTTTTACAGTGTTTCATTAGTGGGTGGCACAATGAATGTTGCAGCCCTTTGACAGGACTTAATTTTCATGCCCTAGGTACAGGTAGTACCCAGCTCTAGGGACTTACAAGTAATTACAATTTGGCAATCAGGGGTATACCAATTTATAATAGGTTCAAAAGAGAAAGCACAAGCACCTTTCCACTTGTTAGCCAGGGTAAAGTGCACAATTCTACAGTCAACAAAAATGGGGTTCTGCAAAAAGGCAAAACAGTCCTGGAAGGCCCTTCAAGAAGGGCACATGTCCAACAGTGTCCCTGCTTGGGCTGAGCCTTCTTTGATGCCTTTGTGGTAGGGGAGAGTAAAGAGTAGGGCTCTATGTGGGAGGTAGCCCTTTTGGAAGCCTTATCCCCAGATTGACAGACTTTGTAGTCTACACTGGGCCACAGCTCTTTGTGCCTGTGCTCTTTTCCTTCGGTCATAAGTTGGCTGCTCTAGTTCAGGACTGGAACAGATTAGGCCTCTGCCCAGCCTGGTGGCCTGTTTGTGGACCTGGTCATGGTTTTTCTGGTGCGAGAGGTGCTCCTTCGGTTTGCCTCTCCTTTTGTCATTGTAACTGGCTGTTGTTTCTCCTTTAAACATGCTCCAGTTAGGGCTCCTGTGGTTGTTTGCTATTCAGGCTTTGGCCCTTTTCTGGTTCCTGTTCTGTGTTCTTCCACATTAGGTGATTTAGGAGGGGGAGGGATTATATGTCTTTTTTCTGTGCTCTCCTCTGGGTCCCTTATTCAGACAGTTCTCTGGGCCTTTTTGCCATTTGTGTTGGTTCCATTTAGGGAGGGATATTAGCCTGGGCCATATTATCTGTCCCTCACTCTCCCTATTGAGCCAACCAGAGACAGGTCCTGTGTCTGGTTGGTCAGGTTGTCGGCTTTTCCACTTTCCTGCAGTTTAACGTTGGGTTGAGGATGTTCTGATGTCTTGTCAGGCTTGATGGGCTTCCAAGTGGATTACTGCTGTGTGGGCATCTTGCTCTTTGACTCCACACTGGTGTGCAGGTTTGTTGAAGCTGTTCCTGTTATCTTGTGTTATCATATTCTGGACTCTCTAGGTGGGGTATGCAGCAGGTTCTGATCTCCTAAAATGTCCATTTGCTTTTGCCTGCTGTGCTGTCCTACTCTACCTCCTCTCCTGGAATCCAGTCTACGGAATGTGTGACATGGGAGCCCCTCTCTCTGCTGGGTCTCTTTGTCTGCCTCTTGCTTCATGGCCTTTAGTTGGCTTGGTGTGCTCTTGGTTTTCTCACTAGGGGGCATTGTGGCCAACCTTTAGTATCTGTTGGCCTTCCCAGTTGGTCTTCTGCTTGATTCCAGGGAGGTGGGCCTGCCTTGGCTCAGGCTTGTTAGGAGTTTTTCTATCATGGCCCTCTGACTGTGCTAATGGTATTGCGGCGTGTGCCTGTTGTACCTCCTTTTGGTGGCTTCAACTCAATTGTTTCATTGCTCTTCTGCTTCATGGTTGTTGCCCCTACACGGTTTGACCGCTGTTTGCTGCTGGGTTGCATTGCTTTATGATAGACCTTGGCCTTTTGGCTTCTCTTGGGTGGCGTTCTGTGCTGGCTAGCCTTGAAGGTTACAGTTGTTATCTTCTTTTGCCTTATTGTTAGGCTACTTATTCTGGCTTATCTTTTTTTGAGGTGGTACAGGTTCCTCCGAACCTCCCTCTATTCCGATTGTCATCACCTCGATCCTCAGTGCCTGGTGATGTCAGGATGTGATATGGGTATTTTAAACTATTATGGCCCCTCCTGATACAAAGGGCCCAAAGCAAAGGACAAAGAAGGAGGTTTGTCAGTGTTTTTCCTGTTAACAGAGCCACTTAGTTTCCATAAGACATATCCTGTATTGTAAGTACTGGGAGGTAGTCAGAGTAATGAAGTTTATCTGGTAAATAATTGTTGTATAATACAACAAACAAAAAGGTACAGTATCACCGATGCAAGAGATTACTCTTTAAAGATACATTACAGCCAAAACATGGGGATATATTCACCTAGAGCAAGTTATTTTTTACTTCCTGGAAAAGGATCTAAACATGACTTAATAATGGTTACAGAAACATTAAACTTATATGATTGATATTGTTTCCTTTGGAGAAGATGGTTCAAGAAACCTGCTTTTTTGTGTGGATTCCTATATATAAATATTATCCCTGTTCACTGGAAGATATGTCTGTCTGGGCTGTAAATCGGTTTACCAGCTTACATTCTGGTTTTGCTTGTAAGTAACAGTGCTACTTAAAGTGCGTGTATAATGTAAGTCTGACCTAGAGTCATATAGTGTGAGGAAATGTCTTCCTTGGCATGGTTACCCCCTAACTTTTTTGCCTTTTGTTGATGCTAATTATGATTGAAAGGGTGCTGGGGCCCTGCTGACCAGGCCCCAGCACCAGTGTTCTTTCCCTAAACTGTACCTTTGTTCCCACAATTGGCACAGCCCTGGCACACAGATAAGTCCCTTGTAAATGGTATCCCTGGTACCAAGGGCCCTTTGGCCAGGTAAGGTCTCTAAGGGCTGCAGCATGTGTTATGCCACCCTGCGGACCTCTCACTCAGCACAGGCACACTGCCTCACAGCTTGTGTGTGCTGGTGGGGAGAAAATGACTAAGTTGACATGGCACTCCCCTCAGGGTGCCATGCCCACCTCTCACTGCCTGTGGCATAAGGAAGTCTGGGAGTCTGTCAATTACGAACTCCACAGTTCCATAATGGCTACACTGAAATCTGGGAAGTTTGGTATCAAACTTCTCAGCACAATAAATGCACACTGATGCCAGTATGGGATTTACTGTACAATACACCCAGATGGCACTTTAGAGATGCCCCCTGAGTACCAGTCCGACTCCTAGTGCTAGGCTGACCAGTTTCTGCCAGCCTGCCACATCCAGACGAGTTTCTGGCAACATGGGGTGAGTGCCTTTGTCACTCTGTGGCCAGGAACAAAGCCTGTAGTGGGTGGAGGTGCTTCTCACCTCCCCCTGCAGGAACTGTAACACCTGGCGGTAAGCCTCAAAGGCTCATGCCTTTTGATACAGCACCCCAGGGCATCCCAGCTATTGGAGATGCCCGCCTCTCCGGCCACTGCCCCCACTTTTGGCAACAAGGCCGGAGGTGATAATGAGAAAAAGAAGGAGGAGTCACCTACCAGTCAGGACAGCCCCTAAAGTGCCCTGAGCTGAGGTGACCCCTTCCTTTATAAATCCTCCATCTTGAGTTTGGAGGATTCCCCCAATAGGAATAGGGATGTGACCCCGTCCCCTCAGGGAGGAGGCACAAAGAGGGTGTAGCCACCCTCAAGGACAGTAGCCATTGTCTACTACCCCCAGACCTAAACACACCCCTCAATTTAGTATTTAGGGGCGACCCTGAACCCAGGAATTCAGATTCCTGCAACCTGAAGAAAGAAGAAAGACGGATCTCCGCAGAGACTAGGGAGACACCAACTGACTTGGTCCCTGCCCTGCCGGCCGGTCTCCAGACTTAAAGAACCTGCACAGCCACGCATCCAACGGGGACCAGCGACCTCTGAGGACTCAGAGGACTCCCTGAACCTAAAGGACCAGGAAACTCCTGAGAACAGCAGCACTGTTCAGAACCTACAACTTTGCAACAAAGAAGCAACTTTTAAAGAGACTCTCCCTTCCCGCCGGAAGCGTGAGACTTCACACTCTGCACCCAACGCCCTCGGCTCGAGTTTGGAGAAACTAACACCACAGAGATGACTCCCAGGCGACTCCAACGATGTGGACACCCTGAGTCGACCTCCCTGCACCCCCATAGCGACGCCTGCAGAGAGGATCCAGAGGCTCCCCCTGACCGCGACTGCCTGGTAATAAAGGAACCCGATGCCTGGACCAAGCACTGCTCCCCCAGCCCCCAGGACCGAGAGGAACCACCTACCAGTGCAGGAGTGACCAGCAGGCTGCCCTCTTCCTAGCCCAGTCGGTGGCTGACCCAAGAAGCCCCCGGTGCTCTGCCTGAATCACCTAAGTGACCGCCGGGTCCCTCCATTGCTTTCAATAGCAAACCCGATGCCTACTTTGCCTACTGCACACAGCCGCTCCTGTGCTGCTGAGGGTGTTTTTTGTGGACTTGTGTGTGTTCCCCCTCCCCCAGTGCTCTACAAAACCCCCTTGGTGTGCTCTCCGAAGACGCAGGTACTTACCTGTAAGCAGACTAGGACCGGAGCACCCCTGTTCTTCATAGGCGCCTATGTGTTTTGGGCCCTCCTTTGACCTCTGCACCTGACCGGCCTTGTGTTGCTGGTGCTGTGGCTTTGGGGTTTGCCTTGAACCCCCAACTGTGGCCTGCCTATGCCCAGGAGACTGACTGTGTAAGTGCTTTACTTACCTGAGAAACCAAACTTACCTCCTGCAGGAACTGTTGATTTTTGCCCACTTTTAAAATAGCTTATTGCCATTGTAACCAAAACTGTGTGTACTACTGTTTTAAATCAAAGTTCCTTACTTACCTGTGTGAAATACCTTGCATTTTATGTACTTACCTCAAATCTTGAATCTTGGGGTTCTAAAATAAATTAAGAAAATATATTTTTCTATATAAAAACTATTGGCCTGGAGTTAAGTCTTTGAGTATGTGTTCCTCATTTATTGCCTGTGTGTGTACAACAAATGCTTAACACTACCCTCTGATAAGCCTACTGCTGGACCACACTACCACAAAATAGAGCTAATTTTGCCACTATCAACCTCTAAGGTGAACCCTTGGACTCTGTGCACACCATCTCTCACTTTGAGATAGCATATACAGAGGCAACTTCCTACATTTGTGGATCTACGGTGGGGTCTAAGACTTTGCATTTGCTGGACTACTAAGCTAATACCTGATCACACAACTAAATTCCAAAGATTTTCATTTGAAATTGATTGTTGCAATTTGACTATTTTTCTAAATGTTTAAAAGTCCTGCAAGGGCCTTGTGTAAGTCCCTGTTAGCATTTATTTTAGAGTTAAAAAGTTTTAAAAGTTTGGAATTAAGTTCTAGATGTATTGTTTAGATTCTTAAAAAGTAATCCCAACTTTTAGAGTGATAATGTCTAGCACAGATGAGATAGTGGTGGAACTCAACCTCACCCCTTACCTGCATCTAGCGATGTCATATTTAAGGTCTCTCAGTAAGCTAAAAAAGATAAAAACTGGATCCAACCCTACCAAAGTAAAGCTCCAGGAGCTTTTGGCAGAGTTCACAAGGGACCACCCCTCTGAGGATACTCCTTCAGACAGGGAAGTTAGTGAACAGGAGGAAGAATTCCCCCCTCCTGTCCTAACTAGGGAGAACAGGGTTCCGCAAACCCTGACTCCACAAATCATAGTCAGAGAGCCTGGTTCTTTCACAGGGGAAACCAGAACCTCTGGAAGCATTGAGGGCAGCCTCAATAAAGAGGACCTCCTGTTAGCCAGGATGGACAAAAGATTGGCTTTGGAGAAGCGATTGGCTTTGGAGACGCAGCTACTAGCCATAGAAAGGGAAAGACAAGAGGTGGGTGTAACTCCCATCAATGGTGGCAGCAACTTAAATAGGGTGAGAGAGAATACTGACATCCTAAAAATCCCCAAAGGGATTGTAACTAAATATGAAGAGGGTGATGATATCACCAATTGGTTAACAGCTTTTGAGAGGGCTTGTGCAACCAGAAAAGGATGTAGATCTCACTGGGATGCTCTCCTTTGGGAAAAGTTCACTGGAAAGTGTAGGGATAGACTCCTCACACTCGCTGTTAAAGATGCAGAATCTTATGACATCATGAAGGCTACCCTGATTGAGGGCTTTGGATTCTCAACTGAGGAGTACAGGATTAGGTTCAGGGGGGCTCAAAAATCCTCGAGCCAGACCTGGGTTGATTTTGTTGACTTCTTAGTCAAAACACTAGATGGTTGGATAACTGGCAGTGGTGTAAGTGATAATGATGGGCTGTATACCTTGTTTATGAAGGAACATCTGTTAAGTAATTGCTTCAATGATAAACTACATCAACATCTGGAAGACCTAGGTCCAATTTCTCCCCGAGAATTGGGAAAGAAGACAGACCACTGGGTCAAGACTATGGTGACCAAGACTTCCACAGGGGGTGACCAAAAGAAAGAGGTCACAAAGCCTCCCCAGGGGAAGAGTGGTGAGACATCCAAGGGCAAAAGTAAAGAGTCTTCTACATGGCCCCAAAAACCTGCTCAGGAGGTTGGGCCCAGATCCTCTTCACAGTCCACAAATAGGTATAAGGGTACAAATTTTGATCCCAAGAAGGCCTGGTGTCGAAACTGTAGTCAGCATGGACACCAAACTGGAGACAAGACCTGTCCAAAGAACAGCCCCACAAAAAATACTTCTCCAGTAGCACTGGAATAGCCAGTCTCCAGGTGTGATCAACAGTGTGCCCAGAGCAAATCAGGGTTCACACTGAAGCTACATTAGTCTCTGAGGGTGGGGTGGATTTAGCCACACTTGCTGCCTGGCCACCTAACATGCAAAAATACAGGCAACAGCTCTTATTCAATGGGACTAGAGTAGAATTCCTGAGGGATACAGGTGCCAGTGTCACAATAGTGACAGACAAACTGGTTTCCCCAGGATAGTACATGGCTGGACAGACATATCCAGTCACTAATTCTGACAATCAAACCAAAGTCCATCATGGCAATGGCAACTTTAGAATGGGGAGGGGTCACTGGCCTGAAACAGGTGGTAGTCTCCTCTGCAATTCCAGTAGAATATCTGCTAGAGAATGATCTGGAGTCCTCAGCATGGGCTGAGGTAGAGCTCAAGCCCCAGGCAGCCATGCTGGGTATCCCTGAACTGGTGTGTGTCAAGACAAAGGCACAGAGTAGGGCTCAGGATGAAAAAGAAGTGTTGGAGTCTGGAATAATGGCTTAACCCTCCAAGAGAAAAGGAAAGAAGACTGGGGAACCAGCTTCAACACAGCAAAAGAAACAGAACCTCTTTTCCCAGGAAGATGCTCTATTCCCTGAGGGAACTGAGTCCATGGAGCTGGAGCCTTACCAGGTTGAGCTCTTGGGCCCAGGGGGACCCTCGAGGGAACAGCTGTGTAAGGGGCAAGAGACTTATCCCTCTCTTGAAGGCCTAAGAAAGCAAGCAGCTGAGTAAGAAAAAGGAACTGTTAGAGGAACCCACAAGGTCTATTGGGAAGATGGACTCCTTTCCTCTGAGGCAAGAGATCCCAAACCTGGTGGCACTAGGAGAGTGGTAGTGCCTCAGGAGTTTAGGGAGTTCATTCTGACCTTAGCCCATGACATTCCCCTTGCTGGGCATTTGGGACAAACCAAGACCTGGGAGCGATTAGTCAATCATTTCTATTGGCCCAATATGTCCCAGAAGGTTAAGGAGTTTTGCACTTCCTGTGTCACATGTCAAGCCAGTGGTAAGACAGGTGGCCATCCAAAGCCCCCTTCATTCCACTTCCAGTGGTGGGGCCCCCTTTGAGAGAGTGGGAGTGGATCTAGTGGGTCCACTGGAAGCCCCCACAGCATCAGGGAACCAATATATTCTGGAAGTAGTGGATCATGCTACCAGGTACCCTGAAGCAATTCCCCTTAGGTCCACTACTGCTCCTGCAGTAGCTAAAGTACTTATTGGTATTTTTACCAGAGTGGGATTTCCTAAGGAGGTGGTTTCTGACAGAGGTACCAACTTCATGTCAGCTTACCTAAAACACATGTGGAATGAGTGTGGGTGACCTACAAATGCACCATACCATACCATCCTCAAACCAATGGTCTTGTGGAAAGATTTAACAAGACATTGAAGGGCATGATCATGGGGCTCCTTGAAAAACTCAAAAGGAGATAGGATGTCCTCTTGCCATGCTTAGTTTTCGCCTACAGAGAAGTGCCACAGAAGGGAGTAGGGTTTTCCCCCCTTTGAGCTTCTTTTTGGCCATCTGTTGGGGGACCACTAGTACTTGTAAAAGAAGGCTGGGAGAGACCTCTCCATGAGCCTAAACAGGATGTGGTGGACTATGTACTAGGCCTACGTTCAAGGATGGCAGAGTACATGGAAAAGGCAAGCAAAAGACTTGAGGCCAGCCAACAACTCCAGAAGTTGTGGTATGACCAAAAGGCTGCTATGGTTGAGTTTCAGCCAGGGCAGAACGTTTGGGTTCTGGAGCCTGTGGCTCCCAGGGCATTTCAGGACAAATGGAGTGGCCCTTACCCAGTACTAGAGAAAAATAGTTAGGTCACCTACCTGGTGGACCTGGGCACTAACAGGACCCCCAAGAGGCTGATCCATGTTAACCGCCTTAAGTTCTATCATGACAGTGCAGATGTCAACATGTTAATGGTTACAGATGAGGACCAGGAAGCAGAGAGTGAACCTCCCTCTGATCTCCTCTCCACTCACCCTAAAGATGGCTCCGTAGATGGAGTGATCTACTCAGACACCCTCTCTGGCCAACAGCAAGCTGACTGCAGGAAAGTCCTCCAGCAGTTTGCTGATCTCTTTTCCTTGACCCCTGGTCAGACACACCTGTGTACCCATGATGTGGACACAGAAGACAGTATGCCTGTCAAGAATAAAATATTCAGACAGTCTGACCAACTCAAAGAAAACTGATGGATTAAACCCAGATCTGTGACTGGGGTGAATGTTTGATTTGTTCTACATTCCGTCCATCAACTGTTCTTTTTGCGTTTGTCCCCCCAAGTGGGAAGGATATGTCCAGATGTGGGTCCCGTGCTCACTATGCCACCTGATTCAAGCTAGCCTGGCTGAAGAGGGGTGATACCCCGAAACCGGTCCCAGGATGCTTGTTTCTGGTCCAGGGAGGACCTGGTCTGGCAGTTCGGGCTGGACTGTTCCCATGGGGAGCAGGGTCAAGACTGATTTGCATATGACTAGGTCCAAACTGGAATGGCATGGTGAGCAAAAAAACTGATGATTAAACCCAGATCTGTGACTGGGGGTGAAGGTTTGATTTGTTCTACATTCTGTCCATCAACTGTTCTTTTTGCGTTTGTCACCCCAAGTGGGAAGGGTGTGCCCAGGCGTGGGTCCCGTGCTCACTATGCCTCCAGATTCAAGCTAGCCTGGCTGAAGAGGGGTGATACCCCGAAACCGGTCCCAGGATGCTTGTTTCTGGTCTAGGGAGGACCTGGTCTGGCAGTTCGGGCTGGACTGTTCCCATGGGGAACAGGGTCAAGACTGATTTGCATATGACTGGGTCCAAACTGGAATGGCATGGTGAGCAAAAAAACTGATGGATTAAACCCAGATCTGTGACTGGGGTGAATGTTTGATTTTTTCTACATTCTGTCCATCAACTGTTCTTTTTGCGTAAGTCAAAGAAAGCATCAAGGTGGAAGTCCACAAGATGCTGGAGTTGGGAGTGATTGAGCACTCTGACAGTCCCTGGGATAGCCCAGTGGTCTTGGTTCCCAAACCTCACACCAAAGATGGCAAGAAAGAGATAAGGGTTTGTGTGGACTACAGAGGGCTAAACTCTGTCACCAAGACAGATGCTCACCCCATCCCAAGAGCAGATGAGCTCATAGACAAATTAGGTTCAGCCAAATACTTAAGTACCTTTGACTTGACAGCAGGGTACTGGCAAATCAAAATGGCACCTGGAGCAAAAGAGAAAACAGCATTCTCTACACCTGATGGGCACTATCAGTTTACTGTGATGCCCTTTGGCTTAAAGAATGCCCCTGCCTCCTTCCAAAGGTTGGTGAATCAAGACCTTGCTGGCTTAGAGTCCTTTAGTGCAGCTTATCTTGATGATATTGCTGTCTTTAGCTCCGGCTGGCAGGATCACCTGGTCCACCTGAAGAAGGTTTTGCAGGCCCTGCAAGCAGCAGGCCTCTCTATCAAGGCATCTAAATGTCAGATAGGGCAGGGAAATGTGGTTTACTTGGGATGCTTTGTAAGTGGAGGCCAAGTTCAGCCACTCCAACCCAAGATCCAGACTATTCTGGACTGGGTATCTACAAAAACCCAGACTCAAGTCAGGGCATTCCTTGGCTTGACTGGGTACCATAGGAGGTTTGTGAAGGGATATGGATCAATAGTGACACCCCTCACAGAAATGACCTCTAAGAAAATGCCCAAGAAAGTTAACTGGACTGTGGACTGTCAAAAGGCCTTTGACACCCTGAAGCAAGCTGTGTGTACAGCACCAGTTTTGAAAGCCCCAGATTATTCTAAGCAGTTAATTGTGCAGACTGATGCCTCTGATCATGGGATAGGAGCAGTTCTGTCCCAAACAAATGATGATGGCCTTGCCCAACCTGTTGCTTTTATTAGCAAGAGGTTACTTCCCAGGGAGCAGCGTTGGAGTGCCATTGAGACGGAGGCCTTTGCTGTGGTTTGGTCCCTGAAGAAGTTGAGACCATACCTTTTTGGTACTCACTTCATGTAGGAAAGTACCATCTTGCCTGGCATGTTACCCCCATATTTCACTGTATATATGTTGTTTTAGTGTATGTGTCACTGGGACCCTGCTAGCCAGGGCCCCAGTGCTCATAAGTGTGACCTGTATGTGTTCCCTGTGTGATGATTAACTGTCTCACTGAGGCTCTGCTAACCAGAACCTCAGTGGTTATGCTCTCTCTGCTTTCCAAATTGTCACCAACAGGCTAGTGACCAATTTCACCAATTCACATTGTCATACTGGAACACCCTTATAATTCCCTAGTTATGGTACTGAGGTAGCCAGGGTATTGGGGTTCCAAGAGATCCCTATGGGCTGCAGCATTTCTTTTGCCACCCATAGGGAGCTCTGACAATTCTTACACAGGCCTGCCACTGCAGCCTGAGTGAAATAACGTCCACGTTATTTCACAGCCATTTACCACTGCACTTAAGTAACTTATAAGTCACCTATATGTCTAACCTTTACCTGGTAAAGGTTGGGTGCTAAGTTACTTAGTGTGTGGGCACCCTGGCACTAGCCAAGGTGCCCCCACATCGTTCAGGGCAAATTCCCCAGACTTTGTGAGTGCGGGGACACCATTACACGCGTGCACTGTACATAGGTCACTACCTATGTACAGCGTCACAATGGTAACTCCGAACATGGCCATGTAACATGTCTAAGATCATGGAATTGTCACCCCAATGCCATTCTGGCATTGGGGAGACAATTCCATGATCCCCTGAGTCTCTATCACAGACCCGGGTACTGCCAAACTACCTTTCCCGGGGTTTCACTGCAGCTGCTGCTGCTGCCAACTCCTCAGACAGGTTTCTGCCCTCCTGGGGTCCAGCCAGGCCTGGCCCAGGAAGGCAGAACAAAGGACTTCCTCAGAGAGAGGGTGTTACACCCTCTCCCTTTGGAAAAAGGTGTCAGGGCTGGGGAGGAGTAGCCTCCCCCAGCCTTTGGAAATGCTTTGATGGGCACAGATGGTGCCCATCTCTGCATAAGCCAGCCTACACCGGTTCAGGGATCCCCCAGCCCTGCTCTGGCGCGAAACTAGACAAAGGAAAGGGGAGTGACCACTCCCCTGACCTGCACCTCCCAGGGGAGGTGCCCAGAGCTCCTCCAGTGTGCTCCAGACCTCTGCCATCTTGGAAACAGAGGTGCTGCTGGCACACTGGACTGCTCTGAGTGGCCAGTGCCAGCAGGTGACATCAGAGACTCCTTCTGATAGGCTCTTACCTGTGTTGCTAGCCTATCCTCCTTCCTAGGTAGCCAAACCTCCTTTTCTGGCTATTTAGGGTCTCTGCTTTGGGGAATTCTTTAGATAACGAATGCAAGTGCTCATCAGAGTTCCTCTGCATCTCTGTCTTCACCTTCTGCCAAAGAATCGACCGCTGACTGCTCAGGACGCCTGCAAAACCTCAACAAAGTAGCAAAGACGACTACTGCAACCTTGTATCGCTGATCCTGCCGCCTTCTCGACTGTTTTCCTGGTGGTGCATGCTCTGGGGGTAGCCTTCCTCCTTCTTGCACCAGGAGCTCTGAAGAAATCTCCCGTGGGACGACGGAATCCTCCCCCTGCAAACGCAGGCAACAAAAGACTGCATCACCGGTCCTCTGGGTCCCCTCTCAGCACGACGAGCGTGGTCCCTGGAACTCAGCAACTCTGTCCAAGTGACTCCCACAGTCCAGTGACTCTTCAGTCCAAGTTTGGTGGAGGTAAGTCCTTGCCTCCTCACGCTAGACTGCATTGCTGGGTACTACGTGATTTGCAGCTGCTCCGGCTCCTGTGTACTCTTCCAGGATTTCCTTCGTGCACAGTCAAGCCTGGGTCGCCGTCACTCTAACCTGCAGTGCACAACCTCCTGAGTTGTCCTCCGGCGTCGTGGGATTCCCTTTTGTGTCTTCGGGTGAGCTCCGGTTCACTCTTCTTTGTAGTGCCTGTTCCGGCACTTCTGCGGGTGCTGCCTGCTCCTGTGAGGGCTCCCTGACTTGCTGGGCGCCCCCTCTGTCTCCTCACCCAAGTGGCAACATCCTGGTCCCTCTTGGGTCACAGCAGCATCCAAAAACCCTAACCACGACCCTTGCAGCTAGCAAGGCTTGTTTGCGGTCTTTCTGCGTGGGAACACCTCTGCAAGCTTCTTCACGACGTGGTACATCCATCCTCCAAAGGGGAAGTTTCTAGCCCTCTTCGTTCGTGCAGAATCCTCAGCTTCTACCATCTGGTGGCAGCTTCTTTGCACCCTCAGCTGGCATTTCCTGGGCATCTGCCCAATCTCGACTTTGTTGCGACTCTTGGACTTGGTCCCCTTGTTCCACAGGTACTCTCATCCGGAAATCCACTTTGGTTGCTTTGCTGGTGTTGGTCTTCCTTGCAGAATTCCCCTATCACGACTTCTGTGCTCTCTGGGGAATATAGGTGCCCTTTACACCTACTTTTCAGGGTCTTGGGGTGGGCTATTTTTCTAACCCTCACTGTTTTCTTACAGTCCCAGCGACCCTCTACAAGCTCACATAGGTTTGGGGTCCATTCGTGGTTCACATTCCACTTTTGGAGTATATGGTTTGTGTTGCCCCTATACCTATGTGCTCCTATTGCAATCTACTGTAACTTTACACTGCTTGCATTACTTCCTTTTGCTATTACTGCATATTTTTGGTATTGTGTACATATACCTTATGTATATTTGGCATTCTCATACTGAGGGTACCCACTGAGATACTTTTGGCATATTGTCATAAAAATAAAGTACCTTTATTTTTAGTATATCTGTATATTGTGTTTTCTTATGATATTGTGCATATGACACCAGTGGTATAGTGGGAGCTTTGCATGTCTCCTAGTTCAGCCTAAGCTGCTCTGCTATAGCTACCTTCTATCAGCCTAAGCTGCTAGAAACACCTCTTCTACGCTAATAAGGGATAACTGGACCTGGTACAGAGTGTAAGTACCCCTTGGTACCCACTACAAGCCAGGCCAGCCTCCTACACCTCACAGTTCAAACTGACCACAGACCTCTCAGATGGCTGATGCAAATGAAAGGAGAAAACCCTAAATTGTTGAGGTGGCCCATATCCCTACAGGGAATGGACTTTATAGTGGAACACAGACCTGGGACTGCCCATGCCAATGCAGATGGCCTTTCCAGGTTCTTCCAATGGAAAATGAACACTCTCTCTTGGGAAAGGTTAGTCTCATCCTTTTTCATTTGGGGGGAGGGTGTGTGTGAAAATGTCTTCCTTGGCATGGTTACCCCCTAACTTTGTTTGCCTTTTATTGATGCCAGTTATGATTGAAAGTGTGCTGGGACCCTGCTAACCAGGCCACAGCACCAGTGTTCTTCCCCTAAACTGTACCTTTGTTCCCACAATTGGCACAGCCCAGGCACACATATAAGTCCCTTGTAAATGGTACCCCTGGTACCAAGGGCCCTGTGGCCAGGGAAGGTCTCTAAGGGCTGCAGCATGCATTATGCCACCCTGGGGAACCCCCACTCAGCAGCTTGAGTATGCTGGTAGGGAGAAAATGACTAAGTCGACATGGCACCCCCCTAAGGGTGGCATGCCCACCTCTGACTGCCTGTGGCATAGGTAAGTCACCCCTCTAGCAGGCCTTACAGCCCTAAGGCAGGGTGCACTATACCACAGGTGAGGGCATAGTTGCAGGAGCACTGTGCCCCTACAGTGTCTAAGCAAAGCCTTAGGCATTGTAAGTGCAGGGTAGACATAAAGAGTATATGGTCTGGGAGTCTGTCAGTTAGGAACTCCACAGTTCCATAATGGCTACACTGAAATCTGGGAAGTTTGGTATCAAACCTCTCAGAACAATAAATGCTCACTGATGCCAGTATGGAATTTATTGTAAAATACACCCAGAGGGCATCTTAGAGATGCCCCCTGAATACCAGTCCGACTCCTAGTGCTAGGCTGACCAGTTTCTGCCAGCCTGCCACACCCAGATGAGTTTCTGGCCACATGGGGTGAGTGCCTTTGTCACTCTGTGGCCAGGAACAAAGCCTGTGCTGGGTGGAAGTGCTTCTCACCTCCCCCTGCAGGAACTGTAACACCTGGCGGTGAGCCTCAAAGGCTCATGCCTTTTGTTACAGCACCCCAGGGCATCCCAGCTAGTGGAGATGCCCGCCCCTCTGGCCACTGCCCCCACTTTCGGCAGCAAGGCCGGAGGAGATAATGAGAAAAACAAGGAGGAGTCATCTACCAGTCAGGACTACCCGTAAGGTGCCCTGAGCTGAGGTGACCCTGCCTTTAGAAATCCTCCATCTTGAGTTTGGAGGAGTCCCCCAATATGAAGAGGGATGTGCCCCCCCTGCCCTCAGGGAGGAGGCACAAAGAGGGTGTAGCCACCCTCAAGGACAGTAGCCATTGGCTACTGCCCCCGACCTAAACACACCTAAACTATTTAGGGGTGACCCTGAACCCAGGAAGTCAGATTCCTGCAACCTGAAGAAAGAAAGACGGCTGTCGTGAAGGCCCCGCAGAGGTGACGGAGACACCAGCTGACTTGGCCCCAGCCCTGCCGGCCTGTCTCCAGGCTCAAAGAACCTGCACAGCTACGGATGCAACTGGGACCAGCGACCTCTGAGGACACGGAGGGCTGCCCTGAACCTAAAGGACCAAGAAACTCCTGAGAACAGCAGCACTGTTCAGAACCTGCAACAACTTTGCAACAAAGAAGCAACTTTTAAAGAGACTCTCCCTTCCCGCCGGAAGCGTGAGACTTCACACTCTGCACTCGACGCCCCCGGCTCGAGTTTGGAGAAACCAACAATGCAGAGAGGACTCCCAGGCGACTCGAACGACATGGACACCCTGAGTCGACCTCCCTGCACCCCCACAGCATTGCCTGCAAAGAGGATCCAGAGGCTCCCCCTGACCGCGACTGCCTGATAACAAAGGAACCTGACGCCTGGACCAAGCACTGCACCTGCAGCCCCCAGGACCGAGAGGAACCACCTACCAGTGCAGGAGTGACCAGCAGGCAGCCCTCATCCTAGCCCAGTCGGTGGCTGGCCTGAGAAGCCCCCCTGTGCCCTGCCTGCATCACCTAAGTGACCCTCAGGTCCCTCCATTGCTTTCAATAGCAAACCCGATGCCTACTTTGCCTACTGCACCTAGCCGCCCCTGTGCCGCTGAGGGTGTGTTTTGTGGGCTTGTGTGTGTCCCCACCACCAGTGCTCTATAAAACCCCCCTGGTCTGCTCCCCGAGGACGCAGGTACTTACCTGTAAGCACACTAGGACCAGAGCACCCCTGTTCTTCCTAGGTGCCTATGGGGGTCATTCCAACCCTGGCGGTCGGTGTTAAAGCGGCGGCTAACCCGCCAACAGGCTGGCGGTTTAAAAAATGGAATTCTGACCCTGGCGGAAACCGCCAACAGAGACCGCCACATTAACACTCCGACCGCCATGGCGGGACAAACAAACAGCGCGGCGGTCACCGCCAACAGACAGGCGGGAGTCAATGTACCGCCCACCCTATAGCAACCCACCAATCCGCCACCTTTTCCGGGGCGGTAGCCCCGCCGATAAAAACACGGCGGAAACAGACATTTCAAACGGAAAACGCTCACCTCCATACACCCCACGAGGAATCTGGACAGCATGGAACCCGAACTACACATCCTACCAGCTATTGTATTCCTGCTCCTCTACTAGGAGCACGAACGCCGGCGCAGAAGACTACGGTGAGTACTGCACCTACGACACAGGGGAGGGGGGAGGAGAAAATATTACGGGCACACATACGCTACACACCCACCACCACCCTCACCCACTACAACACACACATCAATGCATAGCAATACATCACTGTTACAACCCCCAAAACCCCCGGAAGAATGCAAAGACAAAATGAAATGATCATAAACAGTCGAATATATTGTATTATCGGCATATAAAAATATCACACATTTAAAACTAATATATACATAAATATTAAAAGTCCGATAATTTTAGCAGTCATTGTCCGTGGACCACTGGGCCCAAATCACATGGGCAAGGTCCACACAGGATACCTGACACCAACGGAGAGAACACTGCAGGGGCATCAGATAGAAAAACAACAGGCACCTCAGGGGGAAGGGAACGGGGGGCACCTCAGCCACATGAGTACACGACGCCAGATCCACGAGGGGCCTCCATGCCCACTGTCCCATCCTGGGGAGTGCAAAGCCACAGTCTCTCAAGTCCATACAGTGGGTGGTTTGCCAACTGTACCATCCTGGGGAGTGCAAAGCCAGTCTCTCAAGTCCATACAGTGGGTGGATTGCCCACTGATAGTAATTGTGTACACTGTTCCAAGAAAGAGAAAAAGAGGGCGAGAAAGAAAGACTGTAAAGCCAATAATGTAGGAGTGCCCTCAAGCATCACAATAGGATGCTGGGCATCATCATCGGGCTAACTCCTCGCCAGACCGGCACTGCAATGTCTGACGGGCCACCACACAAAGGTCGTGGCTCTTCAACCGGAAGGTGGTTTAACAGATCAGCTCAAATCCGTAGAATATGCTGGCAGAGGAGAAAAGGAGAGAGGAAAATAAAATTGGCTATGAGCACCAGATAGCTAAATTTAATGTTTATAATGAGGGTCAGGCCAAGATTAAAAAACTAATAGGAGTAGACAGGGAATGATGTCACCTATACTCCTATAGGAAGGGAAGGAAGGAAGAGTCTCACTCCTACCGCTGGGTCGACATGTTTCGCGCCTATTCGGTCAAGGATTGATCCACTGGCGCTTCATCAGGACCATTTACTTGTAACTTCTCCTTCATATATCGAAAAAAGGGCAAAATAAACCAAAAAATATAGGTAAAGACCATAAATGCTGGGAGGTCACTTACAATCTATGGACCATTCGTCACAGTCAGTCTAATAGAAAGTCACCCTGTGTAAAGAATAAAACACATATGTAAAACAGAGTGCAGTCAATAGACATACATTGGTGTCAAAATGGTGTAAATGTGATAGGTATCAGGTCCCAAAGGAGAAACACGTTGAGACAATTGTAAAAGTAACATTGACGGCTTACCATCCCATGTGAGGATAAGGCATCATAGGGACGCGTAAACCCTGTAAACACGGTGAGTTCACTAAATAAAAATTATAAAAGTGAAATCAAGTATGACTGAAACATTTATGGATGCTTGAAGTAATAACAGCACAGAATTTAACACGTTCAAAAAATTCAAAGTGAGAGAATTCCATGTCTGGGATATTCATATCTCTCTAACTATGTATTGATACATGGTCTCATAATATTCTCTATAACCACACTGTCAGGTCTGTCAATATCATACACACTCGTTTCTCTAACTCTAGAGAAAGTAGAGGAAACATCCCAGTGTAAAGACATGTGGGTATGTAACCCACCATGCATATTCAAAAGTGGGTACTAAAGGTTACTAATAAATAGTCAGACCTGGTTCAAACTAATAGCAAGTAAAAAATATCAGAGACAAGCATTGTCAAAAAAGCCTCTACGAGCGCTAACCGCTTGTTAGCTCACCACCTTAATATTAATGCGGGCTGTACACACGCAAACGGCGTGTCCGTAAGTCACTTACTTGACCCTGGTGTTTCACGGCTGTTCGCCTACCCCGGGACGCGTCCCTGAATGACAGGGATCGGGTGCTCTGGGCGCGTTTAAATCGGGTGCGGTTAATTCGCACAATTAGCCCTAAGTGTGTCGCGTCATGTTCGATGCTGGAAAAACCGACAAAGGACTAACGCGAAGGCTAGTGGTGGCGGCGGCCATCTTGGAACGGAGCATTTTCATGGTAAATACAAAGATGTATGATCACTATCATGTGTGGGTCAATCCGAATAGTCAGGGATATGTTGTAGGGGGGGAAAAAAAGCCTACTACTGTGTGTAATGATATCTAAAAAATAAAATATAATGAGACAGTAGCCCCGGTGTCATAGAGAATGGTGTGTCAGTCCACCATAAAATCTATGGTCTCGGACATAATGATTATCTCCATCGGACAATCAAGAAAAGGGGGTCAAGGAGATAGAGTCCACCAAGGAATATCGTCATTGAGACCCTCCCTAGCTGTTTTGAGTCGGAAAATCCACCGCTGTTCAATCCTGAACAAATATTTGGGGTCATTCTCATTGTATCTAGGTACTTGTAGGACAGTCCACCACAAATCATTGGGGCCATGTCTTGCTTCTAAGAAATGTGAACTCAATTTGGTCGTAATCCGTGCGCATCTGATGTTGCTACGGTGTTTATTAATTCTTAACTTTACTGGTCTCGTTGTCATTCCTATGTACTGTAAGTCACACGGGCATGTGATCAAGTATATGCAGTGCCGTGTGTTACAGTTGGTGTGTTTAGTCAAACGCCAGTCTCCAAAATGTTTCAACTGAAGACTGTCTATTCGTTTGGTCAATGGGCACACGTTGCAAGAGCCGCATGGGTAATGTCCAGAGACTGGTGGAAGATTCCATAGTGTGGACTGCTCTGGAGAAACCTCCTGTCTTTGCGGTCGTGTGTGAATAATTAAGTCCCTAATATTCGAAGATCTCTTGAATGCAAAGAGGGGTCTCGCAACCTGTGATCCCCCGCTCAATAGAATATGCCACCTTTTATTGATAAGTCTTTTGACAGTATTAGAAAGGGGAGTGTATGTAGATACACAGGTAAGTCGTGTTTGTACATCTTGTCTGGATGGTTCTAAGAGGGCATCTCTATGGTTGTTTCTAGCTCTTTTATAGGATGTATTGATAATCTTGGTGGGATAACATCGACGTAGGAGTTTGTCTTTCAACTCACTAGCCTGAGTTTCAAATGACTGTACAGAGGAGCAATTCCTACGTAGTCTCAGGAATTGGCCAAAGGGAAGGTTGTCGCGTAGAGCCTTCGGATGATGGCTGTCATATCTAAGTAGACTGTTTCTATCAGTAGTCTTATGAAAAGTATCAGTCACTAGTTTACCATCTACGTTGTGAATCAAAAGATCCAAAAAAGATACTTGAGTAGTGGAAACATGCGCTGTGAATTTCAGAAAGGGATCCAGAGTGTTGATCCAGCCGGTAAACAAATCAATGTTGGAAACTGTATCTTGCCATATGATGAGAATATCATCTATGTAACGACGCCATAATTTAATATTATTAAAAAAGGGGTTTGTTACTGGTAGAATGAAATTCTTTTCAAACTGATACATATATAGACAGGCCAGACTAGGGGCAAAAGTACTGCCCATCGAGGTCCCTCTAATTTGATGGTACAGAGTGTCCTCAAACTGAAAATAATTTTGTGTCATTGCCAGGGATGCACAATGCATTACAAAGTCTATGGGAGTCGAAGAAGCCCAAGGTTGTAAGCGAAGGGCGGACTCTACGGCTTCTAAAGTGGCAGTCTGTGGAATATTAGTATAAAGAGATTCTACATCCAATGTAATCAAAACCTCAACCTGGATGGTAGAGTTAATTGATTCTATAAGGTTCAAGACGTCTTTGGTGTCTTTGAGATAGGTACTTGAACTCTTGACTAATGGTTGAAGAAAGAAGTCACAAAAAGTTGATAAAGGTTCCAGGACCGAACCAATGCCAGAGACTATTGGACGGCCAGGAGGTGGACATGTGCCTTTATGGATTTTAGGGAGGCAGTAAAAATAGGGAACACGTGGATGCGTGTTCTCCAGAAACTGAGCCTCTCTCGGGGTAATCCAGGAATTGCCTGTGGCCTCGTTAAGCATGCTCCTTATCTGTAATTGTAAGGAGTGGGTAGGATCATGGTTCAATGGAGTGTAGTATGTCCTGTCACTTAGAAGGCAGAGGCATTCCTGTCTATAGTCAACAGAGTCCATAATAACTATAGCCCCTCCTTTGTCTGCTGGTTTAATGACTATGGTGGGGTCTTGTGATAAAGTCTTGAGTGCTTCTCGCTCAATGGCGGGAAGGTTGACAAAAGGACGTTTTGGAGTGATCTGTTCAAGATCATGTAAGACTGCTTTTTCAAAAGCTAATACTTCACACGGAAGAGAACTCGTTGGAGGCATGAAGGTCGATGGTTTCTTCAAGCCAGTATCATGAATAACAGGGGGTTCTGGTCGATCTTTAAAGAAAAAAAGCAGCCGAACCTTTCTGAAAAACTGAGACAACTCACAATGGAGGCGAAAAGGATCTTCGGAAGGAGTAGGAACAAAGCCTAATCCTCTGTTCAGGACTTTCATTTCGTTAGGAGACAAATGTCTACGAGACAAATTGACCACTAGGTCCTCTGTGGAGCTATCTTGTTCTGGCTCCTGGTTATCATCTGAGGTTCCTCTCGACCCCAGTGTACTCTTCTGCCTCTTCCTCTCCTTCTGCCTCGCCCTCTGCCCGGGCCGCGGCCTAAAAAAGGCCCGTAAGGTGGAATAGGGCGTGGCTGGAAGAAGGGGTAAGGGGGTTGCCAGAAGAGAGGTTGATTATTAGTATACTGAGGAAAGTTATAGTAAGACTGAGGTGTATTCTCGTCAGTGCTCCAACCGTCAGAGGAGGAGCTACTACTATAAATCCGGGTTTTCCTATTCACAGTCGTGGATTCGTCTGAGGATCGTGATTGGGTGTCGATCTCGAAGTCTTCCTTAATATATGGAAAAACTTTCTCTCGTTCAAATCTATTGATGTCTTTTTGTAACTTAGAGATTTTTTGTTGTGTCAGGAACTCTTTGGTTTCATTGAGTTCCGTGTTAATCTCCAAGAGACGACTCTTAAATGCTGCTATCGTCACTGTTGCTTTTATGGACGCTTCTACACAGTTAATCTGAATGACTATAGACTCGGCTAGCCGTTTTGATGTGTTAATAATCAACACTAGCCAGTCACGGGTGCATTTCCATGCAATCTGTGCCCAGTCTTTCCTAAAGGCTAAATCTTGTAGGAAGATCCTGGGCACATTGGATACCAATAGGCCGTTGGGAGCGATATTGGCTCTCAAGTATTCGGTCATGATTGTCCCATGCATGACTGTCTTAATCAATTCTCTTTTCAGAGAGGATAGTTTGTCCCACTCTTCTTTGAGGCTCCCAGAGGGAGCTGAACCATCACTGGAGAGAATAGAGGGTGTCTGTAAAATAGCTGAGACGACGTCATCGTCAAAGCTGAGGCCTTGGAAATTATCCATGGTCAGGAAAAAGTCCTGCAGCGCACCGCTGCTCAATATACTAACTTAACAAGGAGGACTGGGAGATTAGACTGGTCCAGTGTACTGTCTCCCTATATGCGAACTAATAGTAATTGTGTACACTGTTCCAAGAAAGAGAAAAAGAGGGCGAGAAAGAAAGACTGTAAAGCCAATAATGTAGGAGTGCCCTCAAGCATCACAATAGGATGCTGGGCATCATCATGGGCTAACTCCTCGCCAGACCGGCACTGCAATGTCTGACGGGCCACCACACAAAGGTCGTGGCTCTTCAACCGGAAGGTGGTTTAACAGATCAGCTCAAATCCGTAGAATATGCTGACAGAGGAGAAAAGGAGAGAGGAAAATAAAATTGGCTATGAGCACCCGATAGCTAAATTTAATGTTTATAATGAGGGTCAGGCCAAGATTAAAAAACTAATAGGAGTAGACAGGAAATGATGTCACCTATACTCCTATAGGAAGGGAAGGAAGGAAGAGTCTCACTCCTACCGCTGGGTCGACATGTTTCGCGCCTATTCGGTCAAGGATTGATCCACTGGCGCTTCATCAGGACCATTTACTTGTAACTTCTCCTTCATATATCGAAAAAAGGGCAAAATAAACCAAAAAATATAGGTAAAGACCATAAATGCTGGGAGGTCACTTACAATCTATGGACCATTCGTCACAGTCAGTCTAATAGAAAGTCGCCCTGTGTAAAGAATAAAACACATATGTAAAACAGAGTGCAGTCAATAGACATACATTGGTGTCAAAATGGTGTAAATGTGATAGGTATCAGGTCCCAAAGGAGAAACACGTGGAGACAATTGTAAAAGTAACATTGACGGCTTACCATCCCATGTGAGGATAAGGCATCATAGGGACGCGTAAACCCTGTAAACACGGTGAGTTCACTAAATAAAAATTATAAAAGTGAAATCAAGTATGACTGAAACATTTATGGATGCTTGAAGTAATAACAGCACAGAATTTAACACGTTCAAAAAATTCAAAGTGAGAGAATTCCATGTCTGGGATATTCATATCTCTCTAACTATGTATTGATACATGGTCTCATAATATTCTCTATAACCACACTGTCAGGTCTGTCAATATCATACACACTCGTTTCTCTAACTCTAGAGAAAGTAGAGGAAACATCCCAGTGTAAAGACATGTGGGTATGTAACCCACCATGCATATTCAAAAGTGGGTACTAAAGGTTACTAATAAATAGTCAGACCTGGTTCAAACTAATAGCAAGTAAAAAATATCAGAGACAAGCATTGTCAAAAAAGCCTCTACGAGCGCTAACCGCTTGTTAGCTCACCACCTTAATATTAATGCGGGCTGTACACACGCAAACGGCGTGTCCGTAAGTCACTTACTTGACCCTGGTGTTTCACGGCTGTTCGCCTACCCCGGGACGCGTCCCTGAATGACAGGGATCGGGTGCTCCGGGCGCGTTTAAATCGGGTGCGGTTAATTCGCACAATTAGCCCTAAGTGTGTCGCGTCATGTTCGATGCCGGAAAAACCGACAAAGGACTAACGCGAAGGCTAGTGGTGGCAGCGGCCATCTTGGAACGGAGCATTTTCATGGTAAATACAAAGATGTATGATCACTATCATGTGTGGGTCAATCCGAATAGTCAAGGATATGTTGTAGGGGGGGTAAAAAATGGTATTGCCCACTGTACCATCCTGGGGAGTCCAAAGCCACAGTCTCTCAAGTCCATACAGTGGGTGGCTTGCCCACTGTACCATCCTGGGGAGTGCAAAGCCACAGTCTCTCAAGTCCATACAGTGGGTGGCTTGCCCACTGTACCATCCTGGGGAGTGCAAAGCCACAGTCTCTCAAGTGGATGACAGTGTCCACTGGTTCTGGAGGGGGACTGGTGCCCAGAGTGCTTCGTGCAGCCCTGCCCGACACAGATGCGGCACTGCCCCTTCCGCCAATGGGCCAGCGGTGCTTCAGATGAAGGGCCCAGTTCAGCGGTGCTTGAGATGAAGGGCCCTGTTCAGCGGTGCTTGAGAGGAAGGGCCCAGTTCAGCGGTGCTTGAGACGGCGGTGCCCTGTTCAGCGGTGCTTGAGACGGCGGTGCCCAGCGGAGCGGTGCTTGAGATGAAGGGCCCTGTTCAGCGGTGCTTGAGATGAAGGGCCCAGTGCAGCGGTGCTTGAGACGGCGGTGCCCTGTGCAGCGGTGCTTGAGACGGCAGTGCCCTGTTCAGCGGTGCTTGAGACGGCGGTGCCCTGTTCAGCGGTGCTTGAGACGGCGGTGCCCAGCGGAGCAGTGCTTGAGATGAAGGGCCCAGTGCAGCGGTGCTTGCCTTGGTGGTCCTTGCCCTGTTCAGTGGTGCTTGCCCTGTTCAGCGGTGCTTGCCCTGTTCAGCGGTGCTTGCCTTGGCAGTCCTTGCCATGTTCAGCGGTGCTTGCCCTGTTCAGCGGTGCTTGCCTTGGCGGTCCTTGCCCTGTTCAGTGGTGCTTGCCTTGGCGGTCCTTGCCCTGTTCAGCGGTGCTTGCCTTGGCAGTCCTTGCCATGTTCAGCGGTGCTTGCCCTGTTCAGCGGTGCTTGCCTTTGCGGTCCTTGCCCTGTTCAGCGGTGCTTGCCCTGTTCAGCGGTGCTTGCCTTGGCGGTCCTTGCCCTGTTCAGCGGTGCTTGCCTTGGCGATCCTTGCCCTGTTCAGCGGTGCTTGCCTTGGCAGTCCTTGCCATGTTCAGCGGTGCTTGCCCTGTTCAGCGGTGCTTGCCTTGGCGGTCCTTGCCATGTTCAGCGGTGCTTGCCTTGGCAGTCCTTGCCATGTTCAGCGGTGCTTGAGTTGGCGCTCCTTCATTGCCCAGCTGGGCTGTGGCTGGCGCTCCTTCATTGCCCAGCTGGGCTGTGGCTGGCGGGGCCCTCCTGGGCAGCTGGGCTGTGGCTGGCGGGGCCCTCCTGGGCTGCCGTACCGGGCCTCTGGGTGTCCTCCTGCACACCTGGGATGGGGCTGGTGGGGCCCTCCTGGGCAGCTGGCCTGCTGCCGGACTTGTCGGGCGTGCTGCCCTTCCCACCCTTCCCTGGTCGTCTGTGGCCCTTTCCCACCTTTGGCGGTGTGCCAGGTGGCACCCCACTTCCAGCCGGAGCCAGGGTAGGGATTTTGGTCCCCGGTGTCCTTGGCCTCTCGCGCCGGGCACTGGTAATCTTTGGGTGTTTTTCCGGGGGTGGGCTGGCCGTGCCTTGGCTCCTAGCAGAACTAGTTGCCCTTGAGGGTGGGGGACTCCACAGTCCTTGGACAACAGTCTTGATAGGTCCTGGTTTGGTGGTGGCTGAGGTGCTGATTGCAGTCTTATGAGATGGACGGGGTGGGGGAGTTGTTGGAAAGAGGTCAAGTTTGGAAAGGAAAATCAATTTGGAAAGAGAGGACGGCTAGGTGTAGTGGGTATGGGAGTGGAGGAAGAGGATGTGGTTGTAGGAGTGTGAAGTCTGGTGTCTTTGGGTGCAGGTGCTTGGGCTGGAGGCTGTCGTGAGGTGGATGGCTGTTGGGTGGATGGCTGCCTGCGTTTGTGTGGTTTGGAAGAGGGGGTGACAGACACACTGGGAGAGGACACAGGGGACGTGTAAATGGTAGTGGGGGTGGTGACTGCACGTGTGCGGAGTGTTCTGGTGGGTGTGCTGGTGATGGACGTAGTGGCTGAAGATGCTGTGCATGCAAGTGTGAGTGGAGACGTCACAGGGAGGGAGGAGGGAGACGAGGAGGAGGGGGACACAGTGGAGGCAGTGGGTGTTGGTGTGTCTGCATGTGGATGTTGCTTGTGTGAATGCTTGTGTGATGTGTGGTGCTTATGTCTGGATGAGCTTCCCTTGGGTGTTGAGGTGTGTGCAGGCTGGTCTGTAGGTGTGTCTGGGATAGGCAGAGGTACAGGGGATTGGGTCTGGGTGGAGGAAGTTGGAGGGGGGAGGCTAGAGACAGGGACAATTGCTGCCGTCAGTGCTGAGGCCAGAGCGTTGAACGATCGCTGATGGGCAGCCTGACCCGAATGAATGCCCTCCAGGTATGCATTACTCCAGTGCACCTCCCTTTCTACACCCTGGATGGCATTCAAAAGGGTAGACTGCCCAACAATGATGGTCCTCAGGAGGTCAATGACCTCCTCACAGAGGGCAGCAGGGGTGACAGGGGCAGGGCCTGAGGTGCCTGGGGCGAAGGAGATGCCCACCTTCCTGGGTGAGCGGGCACGGGGCAAACGCTGAGGGGCTGCTGGGAGGGCGGTGCTGGTGCGCTGGGTGGCGGCTGTACCTGTTGTTGCGGGGGGCACGGATGTTGCCGCCACCACAAGGGAGCTCCCTTCAGAGGACGAGTCGCTGCCACTGACATCAGCACGAGTCCCCGCTGTGGAGCTCCCCTCGCCCTCCGTCCCACTGGTGTACTCAGAGTCCGTTGCATGGCCCTCCAGGGCCATGTGGGATGCAGCTCCCTCGTGCTCTGATGCCACTTCTCCTCCGCCTGATGATGCTAATGCACACATGAACAGGAAGACCACAAAAAAGGGGGGGAGAAAGAAAGACATGTTGAGTGCATGGATTACCGCTACAGTTGGCGGAGAGGACAGACACAGAAGCCCCCTGCACTACGCTGCGCACTTGGGGTCCACTACTCAATCAGTGGGACATGGCCTACAAGCCTATGGACGACAACTGCACACATAGATGACAGAGGGCCATGAATAGCTGTACTTGGCAGCCTACAGAGGTGGGGGGCGGGGGCACAGGGCCATGCCTTACGGAGGGGCCTAGCCTACAGAAATCGCCCTGGCCTAGAGATACCCACAGCCCACCTCCCCCACCCAGACACCTCCATCGCATGCAAAGTCACCAGAATGTGAGTGTACTCAGCCCCTTGTGTCTGCTGTGATGTCCTCACGCGCCCATCCAAATCGGGGTAGGCCACCGCCAGGATCCGGGACATCAGGGAGGTCAATTGACGACTGGCACCCCTCCTACGTTGGGAGGCCATCCCCAGCAGAGCCTCCGCCGTCTTTCTGCTCCCGCGTCGGATGTCCTCCCTCCTCTTCCGGCAGTGGGTGCCCCGTCTGTTGTGGACCCCCAGGTTCCGGACGTCCTTGGCGATGGCACGCCAAATAGCGATTTTCTGGTGGGCGCTGACCTATGTGACATGTACAGGGGGAGAAAAAAAATCATCACCTTCTGCATGCTTGATGTGAGTGGCCCCCCATCCCCACCCTTGCCATGTGGCCAATGCTCTCATCTGTCGTCTGATGCATGCCTCAATCACTCCCCTCCCCACCATCTTTCATCCACCCGACTCAACCCAGGCATTGCACACAAAGCATGGTCCCAGTGTACTTACCTGTTGGTCTGGAAGACCGTAGAGTAGCGCATACTGGGGGAGGACCCCATCCACGAGTTTCTCCAATTCTTCAGAAGTGAAGGCAGGGGCCCTTTCCCCAGTCGCAGCAGCCATTGTCTCTTCCAGACCGAGGTCACAGCAGCACTTGCAGTGTAGGTCCTCTCCTGTGGAAGATCAGGTATCGAGTGATTCAGTAGATAGAAAATGGCGGTCACACCCGCAGCGGTGCGTACCGCGGCGGTGCGTACCGCGACCGCCGGCGCACATCGTCATTGGCTCGTGAAACCCATAGGGTTCTATGTTAACCAATGCGGCTTTGCGCCACGGTCTTCGACCGCCTACCGCCACGGTGTGCCACGCCAGCGCATTGACCTCACATCCCATTGTCACACTTCACAGGTCAGGCAACCGCCATTTCAAGGGCCCACATGGCTTAATTTCTACTGCGTCACACATACCTAGGCCTTTCCTCAACACTCATACAAACCATTTAATGCATAGTGAATCGTGTTGTGTGCAAGCTGTGGGAACGTACCTGTGGGTTGATTGACTCTGTGCTCGCTGTTGTCCTTCCTAGGCACCGTCCGCTGGGCAATGCGAGGAGATGGAGGAATCTTCCCGTGTACAGACCGCTGTCGGACCTGTCGACAATGGAGGAAAGACATGTCATACTGACATACAGGCTTGACCGGGCCACTATTCATGAACTGTGTGCCCAGCTGGAGGCAGACCTGATGTCACCCATCCGCCAACCCACAGGGATCCCCCCTCTAGTGCAGGTGCTTTCAGTACTCCATTTCTTAGCAAGTGGGTCCTTTCAAACAACAGTGGCCATATCATCAGGGATGTCTCAACCTATGTTTTCCAAGGTGTTGTCCAGAGTGTTGTCTGCCCTGCTGAAACACATGCAGAGCTACATCGTTTTCCCTGAGGTGGGGGATTTGCCTACAGTGAAGGGTGATTTCTATGCCCTTGGACATATCCTCTACATCATAGGTGCCATTGATGGGACAGATGTGGCTTTGGTACCCCCCAGCAGGAGTGAACAGGTGTACAGGAACAGGAAAAGTTATAATTCGATGAATGTACAGATGGTCTGTTTGTCAGACCAGTACATCTCCCATGTTAATGCCAAGTTCCCTGGCTCAGTGCATGACGCCTACATCCTGCGGAATAGCAGCATCCCGTATGTGATGGGTCTACTCCAGAGGCACCGGGTGTGGCTATTAGGGGACTCTGGTTACCCCAACCTGTCCTGGCTACTGACCCCAGTGAGGAATCCCAGGACCAGGGCAGAGGAACGCTACAATGAGGCCCATGGGCGGACTAGGAGGGTGATCGAACGCACCTTTGGCCTCCTGAAGGCCAGGTTCAGGTGCCTCCATATGACAGGTGGATCCCTAATGTACTCACCAAAGAAGGTGTGCCAGATCATCGTGGCCTGCTGTATGCTTCACAACCTGGCTTTGCGCCGCCAGGTGCCTTTTCTGCAGGAGGATGGTCCAGATGGTGGTGTTGTAGCAGCTGTGGAGCCTGTGGAGAGTGAAGAAGAGGAAGCCGAAGAGGATGACATAGACAACAGGAACACAGTAATAGAGCAATATTTTCAGTGACACACAGGTAAGAGTACACACAGGCATATTACATTTACTTAAAGACTCCTACCTCTCTACTGTCTGACTTTTTCCCCCAGTGTATGGTAACTGTGTTGTGACTTTCCCTTCCGTTTTCAGAGCTGTGGGCCCCACTGCGTGACATCTGCTTTGTTTGTGACTACAGCTGTGTGACAGCGGTTTGTTGGCATCACAATGTGAATAAAAATGTTGGCACTGTCATGTCTAATACATTTGTTAAAATCACAGACAGACTCCAGTTTGGTTATGTGCAATAAGTGTGTTTATTCAAGTGCTCTAATTTGGATGGGTGGTTGCAAATCGGTGAGGGGTGATGGTGGAGGATTGTCCATGGCAGAGTCCAGACTATCAGGTTCACAGGTGCATTGTCCAAATGCCTGCGGGAAGTGGAGCAGGGGCAGTTTAAGGTTGGACAGGGTGACAATGTGGGACAGTGGGATGACAATCAGGGCGGTATCCTTTGCTGGCGGGGGTCTTGACATGTTACTCTGTTACTTCCTGGATCTCAGGGCCCGCTTGCGGGGTGGTTCTCCTTCTGCAGGGGGTGGGGTTCTGGTGGCCTGTTGGTCTTGTGTCGGGGCCTCCTGTCCACTAGCACCGGCGGAGGTGGTAGCCAGTTCTTGGTCCATGCTAGTGACAGGGGCTCTTTGAGGTGCCACAGTGTTCCGCAATGTGCTGATTAACTCATTCAGGGCCACTACGATGGTACCCATGGCGGAACTGATGTTTCTTAGTTCCTCCCTGAACCCCATATACTGTTGCTCCTGCAGAAGCTGGATTTCCTGAAACCTGGCCAGGACCGTCGCCATCGTCTCCTGGGAGCGGTGGTATGCTCCGATGATGGAGGAGAGGGCCTCGTGGAGAGTGGGTTCCCTTGGCCTGTCCCCCCCTGTCGCACAGCAGCCCTCCCAGTTCCCCTGTTTCCCTGGGCCTCCGTCCCCTGGACCGTGTGCCCACTACCACTGCCCCCAGGTCCCTGTTGTTGTTGGGGTGGTGGGTTAGCCTGGGTTCCCTGTAGTGGTGGACACACCGCTGATTGACGTGTCCTGGGGACAGAGGTATGGGCCCGCTGGGTGGGTGCTGTGCTGGTGTTCCCAGAGGGGGGAAGGTCTGCTGTGGCCTGTGACTGTCTGAGGGGAACCGACTGTCCCAAGGTCCCCGATGGACCGGGCTGGTCATCTAGATCCAGGGAGACAGAGCTGCTGTAATCACTGTGGGCCTCTTCTGGGGGTGGAGTGGACATTTGTGGACCCTCCTGCGCGGTGACCTGGCGTTCGGGTCCTGCAGGGGTATAAAAGTATGGTTATTGCTTCTGTGTGTGCCAATGGCGTGCAATGGGTGGGTGCCTGTGTACCCCAGTGCTGGCATTCCTTTGTGGGGGCTGTTGTGACGGTGTTTTGGGGTGGGGGTGATGGGTATGTGCATTGGGCATGCTTTGGTGATGGGTGTCCATGCTTTGGGGCCGCATGCAGGGCTACGTTTTGGGATGGGTGGGTTGTGATGGTGAGACATTTGCAAGGGGTAGTTGTGATGGGGGTGGGGGTGAGGGTGGGGGTATGAGTTGGCATGCAGGTGGGGTGGGGGGGATGAAGTAGTGAAGATGAGACTTACCAGAGTCCATTCCTCCACCGACTCCTGCGAGGCCCTCAGGATGCAGGATGTTCAAGACTTGCTCCTGTCATGTTGTAAATTCTGGGGGAGGAGGTAGGGGTCCGCCGCCAGTCCGCTGTACCGCGATGTTGTGCCTTGATACCATGGAACGCACCTTCCCCCGTAGGTCGTTCCACCGCTTCCTGATGTCGTCCCGATTTCTTGGGTGCTGTCCCACAGCGTTGACCCTGTCGACTATTCTGCTCCATAGCTCCATCTTCCTGGCAATGGTGGTGTGCTGCACCTGTGTCCCGAACAGCTGGGGCTCTACTCGTACGATTTCCTCCACCATGACCCTGAGTTCATCATCTGAGAACCTGGGGTGTCTTTGAGGTGCCATGGGGTGGTATGGATGATGTGTGGGGTGGAGTGTGTAGTGATAGGTGGGGTGCTATTTAGTGGTGTGTTGTGTGAGGTGCGTGGAAGTTCTGTGGGTATTGGTATTGTGTGCCTGTGGATGCTTGGTAGTTGACTGTGGTGTCTCTCTCTGGCCTTCTCTAAGAATTTCTGGTCGTAGGGGTTTGTGGGTGATGTGGGTGTGTGTTTTATATTGTATTGGGTGTGTGGGAGTGGTGTGTGTATGTGTATCAGGTGTGTGTATTTCGAATTGGCCAATGTGGTAGTGTTTTGTACGAGTATGTGTATTTCGACCGCGGCGGTGTGTACCGCCAATAGAATACCGCGGTTGAAAGAGCGCCGCGTGGATTCGTGGGTCGTAATGGCATGGGCGTATTTCTGTTGGCGTGACGGTGGAGGTTTGGTCATCGCCAGTTTATCGCTGACCTTTGGTGTGGTGGACTTTTGTAGATGTCGGTATTTTGGCGGTTTGCCTGTTGTGGGTCAGAATGACCGTGGCGGTTTACCGTGGCCGCGGCGGTGTTATGGCGGTCTTCTGTCTGGCGGTAAGCGCCTTTTACCGCTGAGGTCGTAAAGACCCCCTATGTGTTTTGGGCCCTCCTTTGACCTCTGCACCTGACCAGCCCTGTGTTGCTGGTGCTGTGGCTTTGGGGTTGCCTTGAACCTCCAACGGTGGGCTGCCTTTGCCCAGGAGACTGACTGTGTAAGTGCTTTTCTTACCTGAGAAACCAAACTTACCTCCCGCAGGAACTATTGATGTTTGCACTAAGTGCCCACTTTTAAAATAGCTTATTGCCATTTGAACCAAAACTGTGTGTACTACTGTTCGAAATCAAAGTTCCTTCCTTACCTGTGTGAAGTACCTTGCATTTTATGTACTTACCTCAAATCTTGAATTGTGGGGTTCTAAAATAAATGAAGAAAATATATTTTTCTATATAAAATCTATTGGCCTGGAGTTAAGTCTTTGAGTGTGTGTTCCTCATTTATTGCCTGTGTGTGTATAACAAATGCTTAACACTACCCTCTGATAAGCCTTGACTACACTACCTCAAATTAGAGCATTAGTACTATCTAATTTTGCCACTATCAACCTATAAGGGGAACCCCTGGACTCTGTGCACACTATCTCTCACTTTGAGATAGTATATACAGAGCCAACTTCCTACATATATACTCTTGTGGTTTTCCTGCTTGTGTGTATGTCTTTGTGTGTATTAGGACAATGTGAGAATTCTGGGTTCTAGAGTCCCAGAGAAATCAGTAGTTACTGTATCCTAATTGTAACAAATGGGGTCTTTCAATTCTGATTTCCATAGAACTTCCATACAGTAGACTCCCAATCTGGGGATCAAATATCCCTTTTTAAAACTTGACTGTCCAGGGAGCCAGAGAGCAGCCCAAGTATAATTGGGGGTGGTGCTGTAGTCTAGAGACTGGGAGCTCTGCAACTCAGTGAACAACGCTTAATGAATTCATGTCCAGTCAGTACTTTTTCTTTTAAAAAGGAAATATACTTTATTACACACAAACCCAAATACTATATGCACAATTATAAATACAAACAAGATGGCTGATGGAAATACTAATGGGAACACTTTTTAAAGAGCTTGCAACAAGAAAAAGTCACAGAAGTCAAACTACTCCCTAAATGGAATTAGCACCACTATGCTGGAGGCACCTTTAATGTTTAGAGCAGCCCTCATGCTTTTTGGGGTGCTGTTTTGATCCGCAGAGGTCTGGTTTGAAGTGGCCCCTGCGAGAAATCTTTCCCTTTTATTAAAAGCACCTGCCTGGCTGTATTGGTGTGGGTGCACCTCCTTTTTATGCAGTGCCCACACATGATGCAAGACTGACCACTAGGGTCCTGTTCTGCAGCTAGGTGGAGTCTTTGGCTCCCCCCAACGCGCAAATTGATGGAGCGGTTCTGCTCTGTAAGCCTGAGGAGCCACCTCTCTTCATGTGACTCAGGTGCCTTAGGCCCGGGGGGCTCCCTTGACAACATTGATAAAATGGTGATGGTCTCCTCTTCCAAGGGGCATGTTTAATTTGCACAACAGCACCAGCGATTGCGGGTCACCGGGGGACACCTAGAGCTGTATTGGCACCCTGAGGGTGAAAACTAAGGGCCTGATTTAGGGTTTTGGCGGAGGGGTTACTCCATCACTTAAATTCCATAAGATATAATGGGACTTATGTTTCAGCAACGGGATGTCCGTCACCGTTGTAACAGAATAATCCCTCCTCCAAACTCTAAATCAGGCCCTAAGTCCTGCTTGAGATTTACTTCCCTCTAGTAGTGCTGCTTCAGGTAATTACATCGCTGCAGACAAGTGGCTTGACAAAAGGAGACTACTGATGAGCCAATCTAAATGGGTTTTGTTGTTCCCATTGGTTTAGTCCATCCACCTAAAGTGTTAATGTAGGGCTTCTCACCTCTAAACTATTTTGGTTGTTTCTTCCTTGATGATTTTACCTTCTCCTGGGCACTGCTGCTTCCAGTAGTGGGCTACAATGCTTGGGACCTGTACTCCTGTCCCAGCCCTTGTTAATCTGTTGGCCTGGAGCGTTCCTCAAGCAGTTGCCCATGGTGCTCCGGCAGATCACTTGCCATGACTGGGTTCCTCAGGCCTACAATGACTTCTACGACTTGCAGGATGCCTGTGTTTTTAGTAGGTGCCTCCGGTGCCCCTCATAGAACACCCAAAACTAGGATCTGTACACAGAAATCCAAAGGGGCGCTCTTCCTTAAGCGTCCCCTCCATATCTACTCTCACTTGTTACGAAGAGGGAAGTAGGGAGCCAGTGCTACTGGCTGTGGAAACAGAGTCCACCTGAATCCAAGGATATAAGTTCAGAGTGGGTCTCTCCACTCCAAACAGGAGTTCAACCACTCAATGGGTTCTTTACCTTCCCTTTTCAATGGTTCCACTCTTCTCAGACTCTTTCCCATGTGCAGAGATTTAAAAAGGTGGCATGTCACCTCTCCACCCCTGATGGACAATACTTGTGAGCAGCCCCAAGGCGGCCCCCCTCCCTGCACAACCTTCTGGGAGTTTTCAAAATGGCAAATTCAACAAAGGTTTGGAAAGATCCCTTTGTGGGTGTCAAGCTCTGCCCAGCCAGGTCTGTTTTTTTCTATCCAAACTTTGAAAGTAATCCCTGTAGTGACAGGAGCCAGAAATCTACCAACTCCCTCTATGTGTCATGCTCTGTGGCCTGCACTCACCTTTTCATGCTTGGCAGACCTGTGAGTGTATCACAGCAAACTGTCAAGACTGTTTATGTATACAAAGGAAAGAAAGGCTGGCAGTTAACACAGAGTGTTGGAGACGTTTGGAGAGATGCTTCACTTCCTTGCAGGAAGCTCTGTGTGATAAATCAGAACACCACTAAGGAAACTACATGCCCCATGAATCCACTTGACCCTCAAAAGAGATGCAGGTGAGGACAGCCATTTTGAAGTCACTGAGTGTAAGTTCCTCATGGTCCAGAACGTTCTTCCTTAGCAATCCAGATTCACTGCTGCTTTAGGAAGCAACTTATTGCCAGATTTTTTGGAAGACCTTTGAATACTGTTATGATAATTCTTTGGAATCAAGAGAAGTCTGAATTATGTACAGAGGTATATTAGAAATCAAATTGTATTTGTTTAGATAAAGCTCTATAGCTCTAGAACTGTTTTAATGCTGTTGTTTTAGGATTATAAATTCAAATTAACTTGCACACCCTGTTTACCTATGTGAAGAGCTAGGAGGATCCTTGTCACTTTCTAACATTTGATATGTTTCTGATTGCAATTATTGTGTGAAGGTAGCTATATAGATTGGGAAAGTGTGTGCGAAACTGTTTTTCTTTACGTGGCCACCCTCCGTTTTTGTGGGCGAATGCTGCTGGCTTTTGCACTCTGCACACTGGGGGTACTGCTGTCCAGTCCAGTGTATGCGTGTTGACCCAAAAACATGATAAAATTGGCTAATCTCTAGCTGGCATATATTACTTTCAAGTAATAACTATATGATATAGTACAAAAAAATAACTAATGGCAATGAAAGTTAAATGTCACAGGTGGACTGCAGTACATTGTGCTATCTACTAGGCTGGCAAACAAAGCATGGCCGCAGGCCTACATGTGTAGGCTAACTGCTGCAACTTTAAATCTCCCAATAGGCCCTAACCCCCTTTTGACAGATAGGAGATCTACTTAGAAACTTTAAATATGTCACCTCTAAATAGAATTTGCAAACCTAAACAGAGTATGTTTAGTATTTGAAAATGGAACATGTGAAGAAGTTTATTTGTGTTTGTTGCTTCAGTAATATTTATTAAAAATCTAATTTAATGGCAACATTGGACTTTTGATACATATACAGGAAACATGACTTTTAGATAGTCATACTTTCCCTGCCTGAAACTCCAGCAGCTGGCTTGTCAGTGATGCCTTTAATAAGGTGTGAAATACAGCTCCTGGAGAAGAGACAGTGGCTTGGGTGCAGAAACTTCACTAACCTGAAAGGCACCATGGCAAGGCCTGGATTTTTATAGTTTAGTGGTAAGAGAAGCCTGGAGAGGAGGGATCTTTTGACCTCAGAATACACATTAGCTATCCTAGCTTCAGTCTCAGTGAAGGAGACAGCTGACCTCAATGCCAGTTTGGAGTGTTTGAATGGGAGAGACTGCTCTTTTCCTTGGTGGCACCCCTGGGTGAACCACAAGTCCCCTCCAGGGTAGAATTGTTCTGTCATATTGTATTCTACTGAGAACTGTGCACTGTGGGATAGTTTGCAATAAGGCAAATATGATATGCTGCAAAAGTGGGAAGGTTTGCCTTTGGGAATTTGTTACCCATTTAGTTAGTGCTATCCATGAGGTAGTCCCACTGAAATTTGCAGTCCAATCAAGCAACACTTTCCTTTGTGACCAGTCCTGGTACAATACTGTAATTTGGATGAATGGCTTGTAGGACACTCACGGGAAGATGCACCCAGAGGATAGCACTCACCAGTTATTGGGGAGTAGTTGCTGTATTGAGTAGAAATTAGACCTGTGGGATTAACCAGCAACAGCACACAGATCCTATCTACATTAATTGACAAAGAAAATAAGAGTGGAAAAAAATAAAGCAAGTAACCTACAAGGGGTTCATCCAATTATAATGTTAAAACAAGTTTTGACACTCATCCCTCCTCCTGAGGTTCCATACATATTCCTGGCTGGAGTTAAACTACTCTGCAGAGGGCAGTGCCTTAGCCGTTGAGCCCAGGAAGGCAACAATTGACCACAGGTCTATCAGTCTGAGAGAGAGCAGGAAGCTTTCAGCCTTGATGTCAGGCTTAACAATTGCTCTTATGAGGTGGAGATTCGACAATGGGCTGACAGGGTCTGCCCCCTTTCATTGCCAGAGCCCTCCTAGACCCTTTGAAATCAACCCCACCAAGGGGGAGAATTGACCTGTCACAGAGGGCATGTTAGCTCATTTAAATAGGCGAATATTTAGGGACACCCATGACCCTCCAAGTGGAAGAAGGGGTTCACAATTTTGATTTAGGGCTTCTAGGAATTTGTACAGTAATGTGAAAAAGTGGAAAGGATGGAGTAGAAACAATGTTTCAATCACTGTCTAGTGCACAGAATAAGACTGGCACCTTACCATCACATCCTCAGAACATTCATGGACCTTCAAAGACTGCATCTGATGAAGAAGGCCATATTGGAAGACTCCTGATTCCTCCTGGAACTACCCTCCAAGCTTCAGGTGGCTGACTCCCCGTTTGCATGCTGCTGAGGGGCATAAGCAGAAGGACTCCTGACTCCTAAAGGGCCCTACTTACCACAGGGGACTGGACATTGCAGGAGGCCTGCCTGGAGAGAGACTTGGTTTCTACAACCTACCCCTGATGACCAGGCGGCTGCTGGAATGGCCAGAAAATACCTTCCCAGCACATAGAGAAAAGTTGGACTTTGTTATTTTTTCACCTCCAAATAACCGGGACAGGATGCAGAGGTTTTGCCAGGGAAGGAACACCAACGGTGGGCAGGAAAAGCAGGTTAATTCTGCTCAGAGTGTTTTCTGCACTAAAAATGAGTTTAGCTGGACTTCATAGAGAAGGTATCCAGTCACCTGGAGCCCTGCCTGACTACAGCTTCCAGCGTTGCACTTTTAGAGGATTTTGAGAGCTGAAAAGTGTCTTGGGCCTGATTTAGAGATTAGTGATCAGGTTACTGTGTCACAAACATAACGGATATCCAATCCATCATGTTAGGATTTCCATAGCATATTGTGGAATCGTAATACAGCAGACAGGATATCCCTCCTGTTTGTAATGGATTAACCCCATTCACCAAACCCTAAATAAGGCCCTAAGTCTGAAGATAAAGTCTGTGGCAAAGTGAACAATCCATCCCAGCCACTGAGGCTAAAAAATCTTTGTCCTTCCGTGAGCTTTTGTCAACAAAATCAATGGCTTCAGCAGAAGTTCTGTATGACATATCACATTTTGAGGGACCCTTGCTGGTTTCAACCTTAAACCTCTCCCCATTGAAGAACTTTGACTTCAGGAAAAACAAAAAGCTTAGATCATAATGTAAAAACTTTGACCGTGCCAACCTGCCTTATTAATCAAACTTCCCCTGACCCAAAATCACACTTAGGTCCCTGTCAGTCGAGACTTTTGCTTCTCATTGGTTCTTTACTTTATCTGTGCACTTTTTGCTTTAAAAAGTAAAAAAACTCTCCAGTTACTTTTAAGGGTTTTTAGTTGATTTGGTGTCCTTGCACTCGTTACTGAAATCTGTTTTTTCTCAGTTCGTTTTAAAGTTTATTGAGTTGTTTTCTTGACTTTAAAATTGTTTCTATTGTGTTCAGCCTAACTGATTATATCTATTGGATTTGGAGGAATCACCACCTCCCAAGTGAACAGCCCAATTTCTTTTTTTAACACTTTTTTTAACGGTTTTTCGGTACTTAGAAACGTAATATTCAATATAAAATTGTCAGTCAACAAAAGGGAGAAAGCTAAAGTACAATCACTAAATTAATATACTTTTAAAAAAAGCATAGAGAACAATTGTTAGCAATCCTGTGTGCCTATAGCCATACTCAGCTGTTTTGTCTTAGTTTGCGTTATGGCAATGATTATACGACATTTGCAGAAGATATACCTTCCGGACGCATCCTTACAATTAACTTTCAATATGTATGTTTAACGTTCAGGACATGGTTAGTTCTGTTCTTGTCGTCAGGTTTGCTCCCAGAGGAGCCCAGATATGTCTGGGCTTAGCTCCTGCAGATTATATGGCGATTTATGCATCTGCTATTAAGTGAGTAAGGCACACTGTGCAGCCATTTATTCATCGACTAGTTAAGGATCTTTCATCCAGTCTAAAGCCACCTCCATCTTGGCTAGTAACAGCAACATTGACAGTCATCTGCATGCTTTGGGTTAATCAGCAACGTACCCTAACAAAGCAATTAGAGGGGTTACCAACATTTCATGGCCAGTAATTTAGGAAATATTTCACATTACTCTCATCCAAAACATGTATATTTTGCAGTGTTCCAGGCTAGGTGCATCAAATCTCTAAAAGAGGCAAAGCAGCCCCTGCATGTGTGCATAAGGCTTCTGTTAAGCTCTTGGGAAATAAAGTTGGTGAGCATTTTACCTCTATATGTCGCAATCTATGGTATATGTCTGTATCTAACAAGTTAGTTGATCTTCTTCCTTCAAACTGATTTAAGAGATGATTATAGTATCCGGATGCAAGTAAGTCAGTTATCATATCGTGCTTCAATAGTGATTATTTAACAGTCTACTCAGTTGTCAAAGTCAGGACCGAGTTATTTAGCAGTGGTCACATGGGTGAATACATACGTTGAAGCGTGTTATGTTTTCCTAATAATATTCCACTTTTTGAAACTCACCATGTATTGTGTCTACCATTTAAACCATCTAAACATTTATGTTTGTGGTGTCTGTCCTGTTTTATGCTCATTGTGCCTTTGCTTCTCCTTGGTCTCCTTGTTGAAATATCATCTCATACCCCTAGAGTTTTTGGTTTCTAAGGCTAAGTTTTGCTACACCTGTCTTGTGTATATGCTTTGCCTATTATATATTGCTTTCCACCTGCCAGCAACTTTCCCTCACTAAGCCCTCTCATGCCTTCTCTAGCAGGTTAGGATAGCCAGATCCATGAATACCATACTTAGAAATTCTGTTGTGGGAGACTATGAGAGGTGATTTCTGGAGAGAAGGGTGGCAAAGTATTGTGAGAAGACATACTATAGTGAGTTAACATGGCTAGGAATTGAAGAGTGCCATGCCATTCAGGGCAGATGGATGGCCTTCCAACTGACCGTTAATTGTCCAATCATAAAAAAGTTAGAAAAAATTGTACTTGGAATACAAGTATAGCATCACTGGAGAGTAAATCGACCTGCCACTATGCTTTGCAGTTGAGGTCAGTGGAAATGAAAAATGTGTGAGCTGACAATGTCCTCAGAACTGGACAGAAAAAAGGCTCCTCTGCTGGGTCCAAAGGTATATTAAGTGCAAGAAAGACCCACAAGGAAGGAAAAAGTCCACAGAGAAACAGTAAATAAAATGCTATTAAACAGCTAAAGGAAAGTAAATTGGGAAACCCCAATAGCAACTACTTTCACAACCATATTAGCCTCCCAGGAGAGTGGTAGAAAATTGTAGTGCCCTCATTGTCCTAAATGTTAATGCAAGACGAGGAGGCAGCATAAATTTGCAAGGTCAAAACCCACCAAGAATTCTTATCAGCCGTTAGGACAGCAGGATTCAGGAAGTGGATCCTGGTCGTAGCAGCATGGAACTAGCCTCAATTTCGAAGACCTGGAAGGTATTCAGGAAAATCACACTGGAAGACCAAATTCGCTAATGAACCAGACGGAAAAGGAGGCCGAATCTGCTTATGAATCGGGAAGGCCAGGTCCCTCGTTTCCAGAGGTATACTGCAAAAGTGTCTGGACTCAAATGAAAAAAACGAAAGATGGCATAGCTACCTTATGACTGAATACTATTCCTTTCTTACCTTAATTGCCTGGGAATTGCACCCTCTCCGATACCAAGACATTGACATTATTTTTTTCCCTCCACTTTCTTTCTCGTAATCAGGTATTAGGTCCCCAAATAATCAATATTTCAGTATAGTTATACTTAATTGTTTAAGGATAGCGCCACTTCTTATTTTTCTTCTATCCTCTTTTTACGGGCGTAGAAGCTGTAAGCTGCTCCATTTTCCACATGCTGGTCATTTGGCCCTTATTGTTGTTCACTTTTCTTTATTCACCTTTCTTCTTACTCTTCGCTTTAATTAAAGTTTCATGCCAGAATAACCTCTTCTTCTGCCCAGTATTAATGCTGTCTCTTTTCTTTCTCCTGGGCAGGCATCAGGCTCCCAGAATATGTGGCAAAAGAGAGAAAAGGCAGAGGACGTCTATGTCAGTTAAGGGTCATGAAGAGGGTTTCAAAGGATTTAAGACCAGGCATGGCATATCAAGTTCCTGAATTGAGCTTACCTACTGAACTCATTTTGAATCCCTTCCTATTTTTTTTCCCCAACATGTGTAACTCTGAAGAGTGCACCATAGGCTCCTCCTTCCATTGCGCAATTATGCAAGACAGTTGATGACAGCAGTGCCCGCTTCCAGTCCTGTAACATCGAGCTTGTTGGTGTATCTCTGGTGTATCTCACTGTTGATAGGTTCTCTATTTAGAGAACAACCCTGCAGTGTGTTCTCTGCTTGGCTAGACACATGATGACAAAGGTTCTGTAAAGAACTTTCAAGGGGTTCAATGTGAAGAAAGTGGCCAGCCCAGGACCACAAATCTCAGTTGGATAAACAATTCAGGTTTGCTTCCAACCTGACCTGTTAGTGTCAGATTTGATGATAGGTCTAACTTTGACCCAGTGATAGCCTTGTCATTTCAGTCCTCCATGTTCTAAAACAACTAGTGAAGTTCGGAACATGAGTCTTCATTCTGAGAGATGAGATCCGAGTTACTGAGTCCCATGCCGAAAGTGGGAGGATTTAGGGAGCTAGAGGCCCAAAGCTGATTTCAGTTCTTGCCTGATCTCAGGCAAACTTCCCTAGGTGAAGCTTCAGTTTCCTTGGGTTTGAAAACAGAGCTAGCAGAGAATAGGATTGACCAGATTTTCTAGAGTGTCACTGGAAAGGTCATAAGAATCTTCTTCTTTGCTTGTAAGTTGATTCTCAGAGGAGGGCATCTTCTGTGTAAAAATCAACTTAATCATACTCCAACCCCTTGGATAGGAAGACTATGCCATTCTTCAGGATGAATCATCGTGCCTTCAGGAAAGCTGTACCTGTGAACAACACCCAGTTGACCTTGGTGAAGGGAATTTGCAGGTGCATGCATTGTAGGCATCTTTCCAGACCTGCTGGCAGCTGTGGAGGTGTTCAGTAATGTGAGACAAAGGAACTTGGGATTGGAGACGGTGCTAGCAGGCGATAGGAGAGGTCAGATTTTCTAAAGTGTCATGGAACATGTCCTAAGCATTTTAATCGTTGCTTGTAAGTGGATTCTCAGTAGAGGGGATCTTCCATGTAAAAATCATCTCCTTTATCATCTTCCAAGTTCTGGGCCTTTGGGTGGGAAGCCTATGTCATCCTTAAGGCAACACCCAGTTGACCGTGATGAAGGGATTTTGCAGGGGCATGCATTGCAGCGATCTTTCCTAGACCTGCTGGCAGTGACATCTGGCACAGAGGGTGTCTTTGACCATGTAAAAAGCACTCCACTGTCTTTTTGCTTGATCTCTGCTGTAGAAATACCATATATAAATATATATATATATATATATATATATATATATATATATATATATATATATATATATACAATGCAAGGTAAAATTCAGCTTCTCTATAGCCACGTGAAGGGAAGATGGGAATTAAGCATTAGTCAATGGTTTGGTGTGACTGCAACTGGGAGACAGAAAGAGAGCGGCAGTGCAGGGGTTGGGGGAAGTCCATACTACCTTCTTCTGAACCACATATGGAGAAGACTTGCAGATAAGTAACATTAGTGACGACTTCCCTTAATGTTAATATTCAATGGCACTGGATATCCCGAATGAGAACCAAGTAGTCAATAAAAGCAAGTGGATTTTCTTTTCCTTCTTTGATGCTTATGGCTAGTAAACCCCTTAAAAACTATCCACTGAAGATTTGTATTAATATAAGAAAACAAAGAACGTAAGTCCTCTATGCTGTCAGAGCCTAGGTTTCATTGTCTTAAAGTTTTATAGGGAAGGTGGCTCACAAGACGTTGGTAAAAAAGAAACCGCCAAAGGTTTCTTTGTTTCTAATAATGATAAATGTACTAAATTGGCGTCAAACAGGAACTGATGCCTGACAAGCATCCCATCCAAAGGTATTACTACCGGCCACCTGATATACCTCCGTAAAAAATTGTTTCCCAGAGATTTTCATTTTTGATGTTTGTTTTTGGATCATTAGAGAAGTAATTTAGCTTGGGTAGACATTGCTGATCCAGCCCAAATATTTCTGGATGACATTTTTAAAAATAACGGATGTGTTGCAGTGATGGTGTAATATTAGAAAAAATAACTATTTAGAGCAATCCTTCCGCCATTTTCCAAATTGACGGCTATGATGGAGGAAGAAGAGACATATATGTGCTTTAGTTTCTGGTAGCAAGTAATGTTAGCTAAACTGCCATGTTCTGTGCTGTTTTATCCAATGTTCATATTCTGGGGAAAATGCCAACCAGAGAGAAGTGACAACATGGGCCTATCTTGGATAAGAATGAAGAAAAGTTACAAACCAAAGAAGAAGTGAAATTCAATTGGTCGCTCATTATCGCACCTCATAGCCTTGCCCAGTAGGAGTCTAGCTAGTGATTTTTGGGAGTTTAATTTAGCAAAGCTTTACATGATGTAGTTCAGTTGAGTTATTTGCAGTGAAGACCAGGCTTACATGCTTATGATTTTAACAGTTCAGATATCTTATGCCCAACTTTACTGAAATGCTGCCCTTCATGTTCCTGATGCTGATCGCTGAAGACCTGCTGTTTCTGTGCTCTTCTGACAAACACTCTGCTAGCTGCTGTCTCATTTAGGAGAGGTATAACCAATGTACATTTGTGTTTTCCTTTGCAGGTTTTCGTTTAGAATTCGAACCACATATTTTGGCTAGTGCCATAGTTCAGATGCTTTTCAAATTAACTTTTGTCTTATTTTCATTTTTGCATGTGACAAAGCCCAGCCCCACACATGCTTTTCAAATTACAATTTGGTAGCAACAATGTCTGACCCAATAATTCAATTGAATGTTTATTAATTGATTATGACTGATTCAACTGCACAACTAATGAAATCTCTTGTTATTCCTCAAAGAATTTTGTTGTTATTCTGTATAATTATTTTGTAGTGTTTAATGGTGATTGTATTTATTAGACTAAGATTCTTCAAATGTTTTGGACAGCCTTTGTTGTTTCTGTATAGCTATCATCTGATTTTGCGTACTATTACCTGACTTTAGCATTGTTAATACAAAGGTATTAAATGTATGAACTTTACTAAATTGGTGTGGTGATTTATGGCCACATAGATCATGATGTTTATAAATCACTGACTCTTTCTTACATTTTTGTTTACAGCTATTGGTTCTTATTGTTTGATTTGATGATCTCATTACTCCTGTCTGAGTCAAAAGATTTGAGTCGACCTCTCAGGGTATTAGATGTCAATGCCTTGTTACGTGTCACCTAATCTAATTTAGGAGGTCACACACCTACAGAGTTTGGTAGCAGAGGATGGTTTTGTCTCAATGGGAGAGATATCATTCTGAGATTTGGTTATTTGGTTTTGCCAATACTTATTTAGGTGAGGTTGGTATGTTCCTATTGTTGTTCAGTGCTGTTTGAGTTTTAAGTAAGGCTTACGCTTGCAATGCTTTGGCAAAGTGCAGGAGAATTGTGATGTGTGAGTAAAATAGGTAGTTTGCGCACTCCAAAGCAGTTGATGAGGGAGTTTGCGTACTCCAAAGGATGAGAGTAGGGAAGTCGTCGTACTTCAAGTGAATGTGGTGCTTTGTGCTAAAGAATTGCCCACATGATTGTTGTTGTAACAGACCCTGCGAGGTATGAGACTCCAGAGTATTGTACTATGAGGTGTGGTGGATTCTAGAAGGAGAAGGTGACCACAGACACATCCATTCAGCTGGACATGGTGTCTGCTCTGTTGGGGTGCTCTTCAGGTTCAGGTGCCTTCCAAACCAGGCATTGAATGTGTGACAAACCTGGCAAAGAATATACTAATGGTTACTGCAATGTGTCTACATTAATTGCCTTGTTGTATTTTCAAGTTGATGGATGTTTACAACATTTTTTATAATATATTGTTTATGGTGCATATAATGTGCATAAACTCCATTACTTCATAGTATAATATTTAATACGGTGTAGTGGATATATAAAAAGATGCTCTTATTTGTCACACTGTGCTTCCTTATTTTACTGTGAGAAGTATCTTTAAATGAAACTGTCTCTTTCAACAGGTTTATATCCACAAATTGCTGCGGAAATTCTCAACCTGTTGTAACCTTTATACTCCTGCATGAAAACCTAACCTTTCAATAACTTATGTTTTTTTAAAACAACCTCTGCTTCTTTCTACTTACGTTGTGTCTCCCTCATGTACAGAGGTTACTCTAAAAATACCATGCCTCTCTGCCTTAAAGCTCTTTTGAAACCATAACAATATTAATTCCAGCTAGTAATTATGCCTCATGTAGCCTTCTAATAATCACATCAAACGAAACAAGCCCCCACACAGCATGCAAACTAACCCCAATAACCAATTGACTGACGACTAACTAGGCTCTGGGTAGTATGCTACTCACTGTAAAGCGCTTTGACAGCTCATCAGGGGTAGTCAGCGCTATACAAATACTATATATATATATATATATATATATATATATATATATATATATATATATATATATAACAAATAATAATGATTTGTAATCCTTTTTATGTACACACCTAACAATATTTATGATCTTAATATGAAAACAAAATAATGTTTATCTCTCCTGTTTTAGACACATTTTCATAGTTCACTTTATTTGTTTGTTTTGGCGAAAGCATATAGACAGGGGCATCTTTTTTTACCACAGGATTTGCAAGTACGTGTACGTGTAAGTTCTACTTCTAGAGACTTTAGAAATTTTAGTATGTTTTAGCACCCCATCAATATTTTCTCAGCCAAATTCACATTGATCTTTCTCTTCATTTGCATGATCCAAAACATTTACACATCTTCTGATCAAGTAGAACTCTCTTTTAATATGTCCACACACAGAATATGACGTTGGTGGAAGGTCACCTAGCAGGACTGATTGCTTGAACTCCCTGTGCCAAAGATCATCAAATGTGTGACAGTCGGAACTCGTTTTCCACACTTGCACAAGGTATTTTTAATATCACATTCTTTTTCCATCTCAGCAGATCCATTTACAAACTTCAAAGATTCAGCAGTTAAAGCTCCAAGATTTGTTCTAATTTTGTTGATAGTGTCTTAACCCATAAGAATATATGCCTTGATAAGAACACAGGGAATCTCTGGATCAAAGTTCTTGTATGGATTATAAAGCAGGATTAAGTGTGCTTTCTCGCATGTTCCATAACATATCCATAACTCTGGCAATCCTTGATTTATGGACATTGCAACAAATATAAGTAGCCCAATAATATCTGTTTCATTTGACAATAAAATGGCTCGAATGGAACCATTTAGAACAACCCACTCAACATGTGGCACAACAAGAACGTCAGCTTCTTTCAATTTGCTTTTAAGTTATTGAACAGTGTGGCCCGTAACTTTTGGAGATATCTCTGCATGCACCAGCTTTTCATTGACAATCATTCCACTTGCAATAATTGGAAATTTAATGTTCACTAAAGCATCAGCAATGTTTTGGTGAGTTAACATCTCCAAGTTCATCTTGTTCAGCGCTGATGACCAGAATTGATCAAGTTACACAGGTATAGGTGTCAAATTTTTGATGCAGGCAAGGTCAGTTGTTCCACTTGTAGACAGATGTCTTATTCTCTCACATTCTTTGACAGTTCAAGATAACTGTCAAAGACAATGTACAAGGTGCACGCTGACTTTGATATCTGTAGAACAGTCTGAACGACTTCTCTGAAGTTTTGCGACCATTCACAATTGTGACATAGTATACAACAACAGCAGTTTTCAATGAGGATACATTTTTAAATTGAAATTCTTCAAGTGAAAGTTTTTTTTCGAGCTCTTGTACGAGTTTGTGCTTCACTGGTTTGGTTGCAGCATCTCCATCAAATAATGCATTTGTTGGAAGAAGATGGTGTGACAGAATGTCCTTGATATATCCACCCCTTTTGTTTTGCTACATCCATCTCTTTATGTGCTTGCAAAAGTTGTTTTTTTTGTAACATGTTTTATAGTGTCTGGTTGGAAGAAAATTTTACCATGGCAATTAAAGCGTGGAAGTTTAGTTTTCGTGAATATGTCAAACAGCTTTTTCTAGGCATGTTTTTACAACAAAATTTGTTGTAATGGATACGTTCTGCCGGCATGCGTGGTTTTGTTATACAGCCCAATAAGGTTTCATCAATGTTGACCATTATTTCTCTTATCTCACTGAGTGTGAACCCGTAGCCAGCACTCAAGAATGGCTTTACAACTTCATTTGCTTTTTCAAATAGTGCAAACTTAACTTAAGGCTGGTGGTTACGTTGCTGCTGGGAGCTCATTGTACCTTCATATTTTCGCATGCATGCATGCATGCAATTCGGTTGTGCATACAAATCTGCTGCAAATTCATTCACCTCCCTGTTCAGAGCTGAAAATTTTATCTAAGAAGAAACTAGCTGTAGATAAAAATGTTTGGCCTTTGACACTCACATACTTTGTACTTTGTTCTTTCATTGATGCCTTGGGCCATTGTTCTCGCTAAACCACAAATAGCATATTGAATATCCTCTGTTTTCTGATCAGTTTTTGGAGGTGGACGAGGGGTAGCCATCGATCTTCTGAGTATATGGGCTTTGGGTTTGGTTGTTGTCGTTTTCTCAGAAGAATTGGATTCTTGTTGTGATTCACTGGTTTCTGCTGTTTTTTGACAACATTTTTCCAGGCTTTTCCCCATTGTATAGGACATGTAGCACTTGGTACAATGATAAAATATTTGATCCTTTTCACCCATTGGTTTACATTTTTTGTGAACTTCGTCCTGCCGTATTTCTGCAGCATCTTGAACCCTTCTTACCAGCCACAGTTGATGTTAGCTTTTTTTTTATTATCTTGGCATATGACACATTTTTCTTTGTTGAAGGAGCCCTCAGATTTTGTAGTTAGCAACACTCTGTCAGGAGCTAAAGATCGTCTGCTACCATCTGCTTGCTCATGTTTACGAATTTGAATCAAAGGAAAACCTGAAGCAAAAATAAAATTTAAAAAAATGACCACTATGATGGCTAAAATGGCAGAAGGGTTGCTCTGAGGAGTAATTTTCTGTCTCTGTAAGACCCCCAAGACCTATGTTTTAACACCAAAATGAAGTACATAGGTCTGATGGTTCCTGAAATCATTGATGATGGCCGATCAGCGGATCCGTCATTTTTGAAAATGTCTTCCAGAACAATTTGGTTTGGTTTAGCAATGCCTACCTGAGCTAAATTGCTTCTTTAATGATAAAAAAACACAAATAAAAATGAAAATCTCTGTACACCAATTTTTTACGGAGTTATATCAAGGGGTTAGGACTGTATTGGAGGCAGAGATGGCCACGCAGCACATGCATGAATGCAGTAAGAAAGCAGTTGGGGAGCTGCCTAATTTCCTGTGGTGCTGAGGGACACATGGGGAGAACTGGAGACAATCTTCCTCACTCCATCCAGCCCGAGACAAACTGAGCATGACGGGAAACCTCAGCCTTTCTAGGAAGCAAAACAAACACAGTGAGGAAATCATGTGTGAGCAGGTTGCAGTAAGTGAACCACACACATATGCCTATAATCTAATCACCAACAATAACACGAGAGCCCAGAAAAGTTGGTGATTTAGGATAACTGTAAGGGAACGCAGGAGGAGCAAGGCAGATGTGAGGATGTCCTTCTTGACTTTAGAAGGAATTCACATAGAAAGTACACTCTGAAAATAAGCTTGGAGGGTAGTTAAACCACCTGAAAAGAGTGCAACAACAAGGGCAGAGTTCATGGTAATAGTCAAGTAGAAGCGAAGTAGAATAGACAAGGAGACTTGAAGGGGTAACATAATGAGGGAAGGGCAGGAGAACAGGCTGAATGAACTGATCTCTTGCCAAGAACTGCAATAAATAGTTGGTTACTGGTGATTTTTTTGTTAGTTTCAAAGTGAAAGAAACAATTGTAGAACCATCAAACCAATTTCACAGGCATATATCCCTCCCCCATTGACATATGATACTTGCATATAACAACAAAATTAGTCATAAATATCAAACCAGTTACTGCTAGTTTAGACACTGGGTCTTGTCCTTGCAAACAAGATTAAATGACGGGGTCAGTGAGATAGATGTCAAACTTAGCACAAAATACTGTATCTTTATACCAGTCTCTGTACTTCACCAGGGTATCAGCACTCCAGCCAACCTTTTAACCATTTTAGGCAGATGTTTAATATAGCCTAGTAACAGTAACCATGGGGAACACTCAATATGGATATCTAATATCTCACTCATAATCTGTGCAAATGTAGACTAGAAATTATTTATAGTGGAGCATTCCCATGCAAAATAGAAATAAACAACTGAGTCTTCAAAGCATCTTGTACAGTGTCGGAGTCTAGGAAGTTCAATACAGTGTGGAGAAACAAAGCAGCAGTACAATCTGTTAAGGAATTTAAAAAATATTATTTTCTGTGTGTGATTTATACAGTAGATACAGATTAAGTCTGAGCACAGCAATATTTCCAGATTTCTCCTTCAGGCTCCTCCCTTGAATCCTGTTGTCATTTTAGCAGTGCTTTATTTCTGCTGTTGCCCCTTTGACTATATATAACTTTTATAGTTTGGAAATCCACCCCCATAGATTAAGGGATCTAATAAAATATATAAGTGGAGTAAAATCTTTCACTTCATCTGGGAACAAATGCCATTGAGTAGATACTGCATGTCGTATCCTGGAGAAAGCAACTGTATCCAAAGCATTAAACCCCCAGTTTGGAACTGTTCTACCATTAGGAATTTGCTTTCAACCAGCAATTGCCCGGTTTGCTTGAGATCTACTATTTTCACACTATTTAACTCAATCCACTCTCACCCAGTGTTGCGGGAAGTGCTGGATTATTCATCTGTTTAAAAGTAGGAAAATAGGGGCAATGTGATGTGCTGCCCACAGAAGATGGCATTTCTGTGAAGCTCTGTGATCTGGTGCACACTAAGGAGGCCAGGAGGCAGATTCTTCCATTGGTGCTCATTCTGAATGCCACCACAGCAGCCATGATGCACAGTAAGGGTCGCTAATATTCTTTTAAAGCCGGGGAAGCATCCTTCTCGTGATATTGGTGGAGCGCCTCCTGTACCTCTTAGGTGCTCACCATTTTGAAAGACACAGAGCGGCATCGCAGGCACCGAAGTGGCATTGCTGACAATGATAAATGCCTGCTAACTGCATTTGGGCACTTCCTTATAACGTTTCATCGCCTGGGCACTGCTTCTAAGGTTACTTCATCCTGTTATTCTACTTATATCATAGGCAAGACTGGTTTAATTATTCTGAAGGACATTTTGCCCTGACCAAATTTACTCTCTTCTTAAAAAGTGAGTATCTCAATGACTTTCCTCTACTGCATGAATAATCTCCTCAGTATAACTGGGTTTTTCCTTCATTCAGGAGTGGTGGTTTCACAATTTTGTTTCCTCTCAGAGAGGCCCACACAAGTTTATTCCCATTTATAAATTACAACCTTTCTGCCTACCCTCACTAATGACTCCTGTACATGGGCAGACTTAAAAGAATCAAACAGCCTCTAAAGAACTTGACAATCAAATATCTCAAACACCCTACTGTAGTCCACTGCTTGATATAATGGAGGATCCTAGCTCCTCCTCATAAATTGGCAATTACTCTGCTTAGGCCTCCTCCTCTATTTCCATTCCTACGCAACTTAATCCAAGCAGGATGTCAGTCAAACAACTTAAAAAGGATCCGCCTTCTCCTAAAAAACTTCCTCCTACTGTCTCAATAATCTCGCCTTCTATGGAAGAAATGAATGCCAAACTACAATCTCTCAGTGACAGATGGTGTCATATGGAGGAAAGGTTATGTACAGCAGAACAAAACATTACATACCTTTATAAAAACATCCCTCGTAGGTTTCCTTCGTTTAGAAACATGCCGAAGATCCTGAAAATCATGGCAGAAGGAATAACCTGCAAATTTATGGTCTTCCAGAGGGGACAGAGGGAACAAACTCTGTCACATTCTGTAACTCTTTTCTCCCTAAACTACCCAGCCTACCAGATAGGACACCACTTAACACTGAATGAGCGCATGGGGTAGGTCACCCTCTTGCAACTGCTTCTACTTTTAAAAAAAAAACTAGAGGAGTTATTCTCTATTTCTTGCAATATACAGAGCTAATTCAGGTCATTACTGCTTTCAAACAAATGAAATACATTTCATTGTTAGGACATAATCTTTACTTCACCCAGGATTATGCCAAGAGCACTGCAGATAGACATCCATAAAACTTAAGCATACAACCAACTCTCCTCTCTCTTGGTGCTCGTTTTGGGTTATTTCACCACTGCCTATTAAAAGTTACCCACAGAAACAAAATAACAACCTAATAAGATTCCAGTCGACTGAAAGCTGTTCTAGACACATGTAGATTTGAGACTATGGGCATCTCTACATCTACTAAATCTTAACATTGATCTGTATAATATTTGCATGCCTCATTTTAGGAGCTGTAAATGTTGTGCTACTCTTATCTTTTAGATATTGTTATGATAATACTTAGTTGTTACATCTTAAGTATAGATTGGTAAAACATATCCTATCTCATATGTCAATTCATTCTCATGTTTTCTTCCTACAGGTGTTGTCCATATGTATGTGCATGGTACGTGATCCCTGCTCCATATTCTACAATCCCTTGTGTGCATTGTTTTGCCCTCTGGACCAGAGGTCTGCCTTTTCCATGTGGTTCCACCCCCAACTTCATCATAGTGTATCTAGGTATTTTCCCTCTCCTTTTCATTTTCATTTTTAATCTGCTGTATTCTCTGCTTTCTCCCCTTCTTCGACATAATCATTTTTTCCCCTCCTGTGTTCCTTTCCCACTTACATCTCATCTCTATCTGCATATTCTTTCCAATGTCTTACACCTATTATTGCAATGTTTTCTCTCCACAATGTTCTACTTGTTCTCCCTCACTTGGTTATCATCTCCCTTCTCCAACATGTTGCCTTATTTTATTTTTCACATTATCTTTTTCTTATGGGTATGAACATTTTATCCTGGAATGTCAAAGGTTTACATTCCCCAATCAAACGACAAAGGGTCCTCACACATATATCAAAACTTGGTGCACGAATTGCTTTTCTACAGGAGTCACACCTCATGTAGAATGGATCTTTTAAATATAAAATGGGATGGACAGGTGAAGTATTCTTCTCACCAGGTTCCAGTAAAAAAAAACAGAGTTGTAATCCCCTACCATAAATCTTTTCATAGTAAATTCATTTCCCACGAAACTGATGATGTTGGTCATTGGATATTGCTCAAACTGTTGCTTGATAAAGTTCTAATTGTTCCATTTAATGTATATCGGCCCACCATCTCACTACTCAAAAACTCTTACAACACCCAGATGACAATCAAAGTTTTGCTGGGGACTGCAATCAACTTGTTCATCCATTTATCGATACACATTCTGCATCATACTATATCAGTAATAGACTACAAACGGCATTTCTTCACACCCTTAAACAACCCAATTTAACAAATGGATGGAGGTTATGTAAGCCCACCTTGTGTCAATATTTACATTTCTGTCAGAGGACTCAGCAAGTTGTTTATCAAAGCAGAAGTTGCCCTAGGAAGTATAAAAAGGTGTGGGGTTCCTGGAGTTCTTTTTGTGGGGGGCTGAGCAAAGGTGTAGAGTACAGGGTGGGAGAGGGGGGATGCTGCGTAGTAAAAAGTTGGTATTGTTGACTGATTACAGCCAAATGGGTTCCATCTTAAGTGTACTAATGTATATGTGTGTTTAGTCCTACATATTACGTTCCAGCCAATATGTATACAAGATGATTGCTGCAACTTACCTACGGTATCCACTGTATACTGTGCACTGTTTATTTAAGATTTTAAAAAGGAATATTCATATTTTTCTCCTGTACATCACACACAATCATGGATTGATTATATTTTCATCTCTCACAATCTAGGCCAGACCCTACATTCTGCAGATATAGGTTCTATCTTGATGTCTGAACATGCCCCTATGTCAGTACAATTAGATTAATTACCTAAGTCTGTATCCCCAAAACAATTGAAATTTGGTAATTCATTATTACTAGATACCTCATTCACTTCCATTTTCACTTCTTTTTTCCATTAATACTTTCATTTTCATCATGTGTCAGACATTGCCTTTGAGACCATCTAGAATACATCTAAGGCATCAGCTTGTGACTTAACTATCCATTTTGTCTCCAAAAAAAAGGAAGTATCCCAAAACTAATCCAACCAATTTTTTGAAGAAATTAAGAGGTTGAAGCATTCATATCTCACTTCGATGTTTACAACAACTAATTAAATCCAAACTTCACTTTAATTAATAATTTATAGAAAGTGCCTCATCTTGTCTCCTTAAATCTAGTGCCAAACTTCACTAAATTCAAAATAAATCTGAGAAATGATTAGCTTATTATCTTGACATTATCTTAATATACACACTCTCAAAAAAGATAAGGCTTCAGGACCAGATTGTTTCACAGCTGAATTGTGTACACATTTCTCTAAATTACTTCTTCACAAATTACACACCCTAATTCAGTCCTTAACTCATTCTGCTAAATCATCAGGTTCTTTTTTAGATGGGCTTATCAGTCTTATTCCGAAGGAGGGAAAGGATACACAGTTTTGTACAAATTACAGACCTATATCTCTTGTTAATATTGATTACACATTTTGTTTTAAAGCTGTAACCTTTCGTCTCGAACCCTTTTTTTCCCTATTCCTCTGGTAAAGGCACAATCAGGTTTTGTTAAAGGAAGATACATATCAGATAATACTCAATTGTTCTTTGATATTCTCTCAAAATCCATAAACGTCGGTGAACCCCTAGTGGTCATTGCCTTTGATGCCGAAAAGGCTTTTGACCGTTTGAAATGGTCATTCCTATTTCACCCTCTGACCTGGTATTTTACTTTGAGTAGAGGAATTTGTCAAGGTTGCCCCCATCTCCTTTTCTTTTGATCTAGCCTTAGAACCATTTCTATCTTGGCTCTGGCAAAACACAGTTTTACATGGTTTTATACATAATACCCAGGAGATTAAGCTGGCTGGATATGCTGATAACATTTTACTGTACATGCCAACATCTCAATCTTCGATCCCTGATTTTTAATCCAAAGTGACTTCTTATTCCTTAGTATCTGGTTATAAATGAAACAATGAGAAATATGAAATACTATTGCTAAACAAATTCAATTTTAAACATGATTTCTTACCTTCTGATTTAAATTGGAATCCTCAACAAATTAAATATCTTGGTCTCTATTTCACCCTATCCCTTAAAACATCCGTCTGCATAAATATTGATAATTGCATAAATAAAATCACGACATTAACTAATCGATGGCACCCCTTATATCTTTCTTGGTGGGTTTATCTTGACATTATGAAAATAATGTTGGTACCCATTATTCTTTATATAATTTCTAACATTCCATTGAATATCCCACTCAAGTTTTGAACAAAAAATATATTCCATACTCTCCTCTTTTCTCTGGAATAATAAACAACCTTGTATGTCTTTGCTAAAACTAAAAAGGCCCAAATGAAATTGGAGTAAATTTCCCTGATTTCTCAAAATATCATAAAGCATTTTTATTGAGACAATTAACACATTGGATCTCATCCTCACTAGAATATTGTCCATTTTGGGTTGATTTGTAATGTAATTTCATAATGCCCTTTTCATTCCAAGAATACTTAACAATTACACACAAGCCTCAAAGGCTTTCTATTTCAATTTTTAAAAACATATAGGTAACTAGAAACTGTAATCCCACATACTTCTAGAGATCTACACACTTTTCTTCTTTCTACAATTTGGCATAATAAATATATAAAATTAACTAATAAACCTATTTATTGGAAAGCCTTGAGGAAAAGGGGGTTAATATGGGTTAATCAACTATTCTATCAAGATTCCTTTATTTCTTTTTTCACGAGCTCATTCACCTTTTGGGCTTCTATCCTCATTTCAACATCAGTTCAAACATTTACAGAATACTATTCTTGAACCATACGACTTCTTCAAATCCAGCCTTCCCTCTACCCTAGTCCTGCAAGTCCCTCTCAGAAACTTTCTTCACACAAATTCAACGGCCTCCACCATTTATTCACGCAATGCATCTCTATTAATAAATCTAAACCAGATACAGAACTATCACAGGAATAATATATATTGCTCTGCATGCATTATTACTTCTTCACTATATTTTTATTCAGACTGAATTCCTCGTGAACCATGTATACCCCCCGTTCCCCTTGGTACTTATCTGCAATGATATTCCTTTTTTAATGTTTTCCTTACTTAAATCTGTGTATATTCTCTAACTGCATCCTATTTTTCATAATAAACCTCTACTTTTAAAACTCAGAAAGAGTAGGTGAATAAAGCTGCTCAAAACCTGCCTCTTTAGCTATGGCCCAAATTGAATAATTTGTACAACGTGCAGTTTGTATAAGCTGTGTAGGCTTACAGAGTTTAATTGTGCCAACAGTGCTCAACTCATCTGTGTCTAACTGACTCTTTTTCATTCAGGAGGTGTGGCACTGAGCGTTGAGGGTCTAGCCAGAACACCACACAATGAGGTTGCTGGCATGAACATTTTCTTCAAGGTCTGGAACCAAAAAAACACCTCTTTCATATGGTAATATGAGGGTTTCCCAATTTCATCTAGGATTTTAGAAACCCCACATCAGTCGAATCAATAAAGATCTCAAGTTGGCAAATAATCCTTTACTTAGCAGGGGAGGGATATTCTTACACAAATATAGAAATCTGGAAAAGGCAATCCTTTTAATGAGGGCAGTTCTGCTCACCTTGAATAATAATAACAATTATCCATGTTTCAGTTTGATTGGTGAGATTTTCTGTCTACCGCTGGGCCATAATTGTTGCAATCAACGTTTGTCTATCTCTGTTAATGTAAATACCCAGAAAGCGAGACAACTCTTTGCATAAATTATTTTATTTAAATCTTTATTTTTCATTTTAACAACACAAAGGCCCTCATTATGACATTAGACATAAATACAGCTTAAAGCCACGGTGACGGCTGCCAATAAACCACTTAATTGGCGAATATCCGTTCGCCATATTATGACACACACACACCAGTCTGACATAATACAGCCAAATACACAAATCCGCCAGCCCAAAGGTCAGTGATAAAGTGGCGGTACCAACACCCATACTGTTACGCCAGGGTTCTGTAATGTCAGTCCTGGAGAGCCGAGTCCATGGCAGATTTATAGCATACCCACATTTAGGAAAAAGATGTTTCAGAAATCTACAGTTTTCTAAATATGGATATGCTAAAAATCTGGCATGGACCCGGCTCTCCAGGACCGACTTTGCAGAACCCTGCGTTGTTTCAACAAAACAACGCCCATCACATTATGACCCATGAACCACTATGGCGGACATTCAACGGTGGTAAACCATTGGTGGTACATACCATCGCACTCAGAATGGACACCCACATACAAAATAACACTACGTTGGCCAATATGAAAATCACACACCTGACACTCATACACACGCCACACCCACAGCACTATAAAACACACACCCACATTACCCACAACCCTTTATGAATACAAATTATTGCCACCAGAGTGACACCAAGACCACTGCGACAACTAGACACACACACCACTTACACCCATACATCCCTCACCAACCCCACCACATTTCTCAACACAATCTCTCCAGCACACACAACACAACACCCATGTCCCTACAAAGGCACCCCTGTTTCACTGATGAGGAGTTAAGGGACATGGTGGAGGAAATTGTCACGGTAGAGCCACAGCTGTTTGGAGTACAGGCACAGCAAATATCCATTGCAAGGAAGATGGAGCTATGGCGGAGAGACAGCGCCCAAGAACAAGGGACGACATCAGGAAGAGGTGGAACGACCTACGGGGGAAGGTACATTCCATAGCACCAAGGCTCCAGCTCGCCATTCAGAGGCCTGGTAGTGGACTCCCACCTCGTTCCCTACAGCTCACAGCATGGGAGGAGCAAGTCTTGGCATTACTGCATCCCAAGGAACTCGCTGGAGTAGCCGGAGGACTGGACACTGGTAAGTCAACATTTACTACTAATCGCCCCCCATACCTGCATGCCATCTCACCCCCTCACCCCCATCACTCCACTACATTCCACACACTGCACCTACACATATGACTAACCCCACTGCCAAGCCCTGCATGCTATACCAATGCATGGACAGCCCTCCCAGCTCTTCATGGACACCCATCACCAAAGCATGCTCAGCATAGGAAAACTAACAATCACACAATACATCACCATACACAAGCAAAAGGTGGCAGGGCAACACCAACGACAGAGGGGAAAATAGGGATGTACAATATGTCAAAGACATGAAGCATAATACATCACTTACATCCCCACAGATGCCCCAGCCAATGTCAGCATAGAGGAGGTGCTACGACTATCCAGTCCCCCTACAGAAGATGTCCCCAGTTATGACAGTAACTCTGGACTTCTGGATCTGGACCAACAACCTGGCCCATAAGGGACCACTGGACAGCCGGTGACCCCAGCCCACTCACAATCCACCACAGAGCCTCCCCCATCAGTATCCAACACCACAGCACCCACCCAGCGTATCCACACCTCTGTCCCCAAGACACGTCAATCAGCAGTGTGCCCACCTGTACAGGGACCCTAGGCACCTCATACCCAAGACAATCAGGGACCTGGGGTCAGTGGCAGTGGGCACACCGTTCAGGGGACAGAGTCACAGGCCATAAGGGACAATGGGAGTACTGCTGTGCACCGGTGGGAGGACAGGACCAGGCAACCGACTCTCCAGAAGGCACTCTCTGAGATGCTGGGACCCTACCAACATTCCCAGGACACGATGGGCCAGATCCCTGACAACATGCAGGAGAACAGGCGGCTGCAGAACGGACAGTATCAGGGGATCAGGGAGGACTTGCAGGCCATTAACACCACCCTGATCTCCATAGCAGGGGTGCTGGCAGACATGGCCAACATCATGAGGGAGGCAACAACATAGCAGCGACCACTACCACTAGCCCTCCACTTCTGCTGCAGCTAGTAGGCGGGAGGCCCCGCCACAAGACCCACAGGCCACCAGCACCCCTTCCCCTGCAGAAGGTGAACCACCCTGCAAAGGTTCCCTGCGACCAGACAGAAGCCAGAGACACTTGCCAAGACCACAGTCAAGAAATATGAAGCTCTCCTGATTGTCCCCCTTGTGTCCACTTTGAACTGCCTTTGGTCCCCTTCCTATGGCCACTTGGACACAGGGCCTGTGCTACAAACAGATTGGAACAATACCCTGGACTTTCCTCCATCCTCACCCCATTCCGTTGCACTTTCCCCTCAATTTCATAGCACTACAGTAAACACCTTTGAACACAACTTGACTACTAGTATTTTATGTTTTGAAAATGTGCATTCATGGAAACAGTCACATCTAGTGCAAATGATCTGAACACTATGAGAGCATAGATATAAGGACCTATCTGTAGCTGCCTGCAGTCAGCACATCAGTACACAATTATATCACCAACATCTGTAAAATGACAAGCCATAGGTGACAGTAAGTTGAGATGCAAAGGGAGTTAATGCCATCATGCTACAGCCACACAGAATACACCAATAGTCATAGGAATGATCAGTTGCTCTGTCTCGCCTGTGTGTCATTGGAGGTATTGACGGATAACTGATGTTCTATTGTCCTTATCTTCATCCTCAGCCTCTTCATCCTCACTGTCCTCGGGGTCTACTGATGCCACAGGGGCATCTCCAATCTCCTCCTCCTGCATAAAGGGTACTTTCTGTCAGGGCCAGGTTGTGCAACATGGAGCATGCCACTACTATCTGGCAGACCTTCCCGGGTGAGTAGCACAGGGATCCACCTGTCAGGTGGAGGCACCTGGACCTGGCCTTCAGAAGGCTGAAGGTGCTCTCGATGATCCTTCTGGTTTGCCCATGTGCCTCATTATAAAGTTCCTCTGCCTCTGTCCTGGCATTCCTCACAGGGGTCAGCAGCCACAATAGGTTTGGGTAGCCTGAGTCACCTGCAAGTATTGAGGGACCACATTTAGCCTTTCACAATCCTATGGGGGAAACCCTGAAGGTATACACTAACATACAGTGGGTGGGGACCAGGCCCACCTATTAGCCACAGCCTGTGCCTCTGTAGTTGGGCCATCACATTTGGGATGCTGCTATTCCTCAGAACAAAGGCATCATGCATCGACCCAGGATACTTAGCATTGCGTGGGAGATGTACTGGTCCACCATGCACACCATTTGCACATTCAGTGAGTGGAAACTCATATGATTCCTGAACACCTGTTCATTCTGGCGGAAGGGGGAACAAACACAATATGTGTCCTGTCAATCACCCCAATAATATTGGGGATATGTCCCATTTCATAAAATCCAGCTTTCACATTGGCCAAATCGTCCACGTGGGGGAAAGAAATGTAGCTGCACATGTGTTTTACCAGGGCAGACAAGACTCTTGCCTGCAAGATTGAGAACATTGGCTGTGACATTCCCACTGCCAAGCCCACTGTTATTTGGAAAGAACCAGTTGCCAAGAAATGGAGCACTGATAGCACTTGCACAAGAGGGGGGATCCCAGTCGGATGACAGATAGCAGATATCAGGTCAGGCTCAAATTGGGCACAGAGATCTGTGATTGTGGCCCTGTCCAGTCTATAGGTGAGGATAATGTTCCTGTCCTCCAGTGTAGCCAAGTCCACAAGGGGTCTGTACACGGGGTATGTCTCCACCTCCTATTCATCTGCAGCGGTGGGTATCTAAGGGACACGAGTGAGTAGGCTGTCACAATTTGAACGATGGAACCACAACTTCAGTGTACATGGTGCATTTATGTTATTGGACAGTATTAATGGAGAGGTATGTGCCCCATCTAATCTGTGACACAGTTAACGTCGATATGACCGTTGCCCCCCACCCCAAAATGGTGACCGCCTGCCCTGTATGTAGGGACAGGTAGAAGTGAGCTAATTCTGCTGACGTTGGGTGTATTGGCGGAAGGCGGTCTTGCACAGCCGTACAATTGCTCATTGGATAATATGGGGCTCTGTGGAGTACAGTGGCCAATGGGGATCTGCGCCGGCGGTGGCGGTGTACACCGCCCTGGACGTGACTGCCATTTTCTATCTGATTCCTCACTTGTTTCCTGACCTTCAACAGGAGAACACCTACACCTCGTGTGCTGCTGTGACCTGTGTCTGGAACCTACCATGGTCTGTGTGACTGGGGAAAGGGCCCCTGCCTTCACTTCGGAGGTGTTGGAGCTACTGGTGGATGGGGTCCTACCCCATTACGGACTGCTGTATGGGCCTCCAGACCAACAGGTGAGTACACATTGGGCACGATTCATGTGGGAAGGATGCATGGAGATGTGTGTGCAAGCATCGTGTCATGGGGGGGGCGAGCGGGAATGTCTTGTAGTGGTGTACATGGTGTGCTCCGGGCGATGTGTGTGCCACTGGTGATAGAAACGGGAATGGTGGGCCATTTGTGTGACAGGACGGACTGTTTGCTTAATGGTGTTCTCCTGTCTGTATTGCATCAGAAGGTCAGCACCAATCAAAAGAAGGGATTATGGCGTGCCATCGCCATGGACTTGCGGACTATGGCAGGCCAACTTTGGTGTTGGTGCAGTAATTGACCCAGTGTTTCCTTTTTCTTTTCCCCCCTTTTTTGTTCTGTCATCCTGTCTGTGTGTGCATTAGCATCATCTGGCGGAGGAGCAGGGGCACCCAGTCTCCTCAACCCCTGTCAGAGTCACCAGATCCTCGGGGTCTGTGCACGTTCCCAACACTTCCACCACAAGACAGCTCCAATACTCTGATTAGATTTGTCACAGAGTCTAAGAGAGTCCAAGTGGGGAAAAGGAAATTAGGAAGGGAACAGCTGGGAAGGAGAACTGTAGGAAGCAAAAGTTAAAAACACACAGTATCGAAATTACATCACAATAAATCAGTACTAGGTAATGACTCTAAGAATCGTCATTCTGAAAACATGAACAACCTAAAACATAGACTTAAAATGACTAGGTTTCAAGATGACTGGATACCTGTGAGGGAATCAAGAAATGGTTAAATGAAACTTTCAAATTCAAGTACTTTCCTTTGCATGAGAATCAGGAAACAATCTGAATAATTTTTAAACCATCATATGAATCATTTTTGAGAAAACATATTAGCAACACAACATATTACATCTAGAACTCTGGCCTTTTTGTTTTCTCAAATTGTCGGAACATGAATTTGCGCACTTTGCAGATTTTCACATTGATAGTAAACACCATAGAAGGATTGTGCCCCATGAATAACACCACGTAAATTCGAGGAATAAATCACGTGACTTTTCAACTTGAAAACTTCCAAATAAATGCCTTAGAATGGAAACGCACAATGAATAACATGAATTAAGCACAATGAAAGAATTGTGCGTCTTGCTGATTCAAATGCCACCATGTAACTGCCAAGGAATGGTAGCGTACAATGAATAACATGAATTAAGCATGAGGAAAGAATTGCGCGTCTTGCCGATTCGAATGCCACCATGTAACTGCCAAGGAATGGTAGCGTACAATGAATAACATGTATTAAGCACGAGGAAAGAATTGCGCGTCTTGCCGGTTCGAATACCACCATGTAACTGCCCAGGATTGGTAGCGCACAATGAATATCAAGGGTTAAATCACAAGAACATGAATCGAGCGTCTTGCTGATTCGAATGCCACCATGAAACTGTCTAGGAATGGTAGCGCACAATGAATATCAAGGGTTAAATCACAAGAACATGAATTGCGCGTCTTGCCGATTCGAATGCCATCATGTAACTGTCAAAGAATGCTAGCGCACAGTGAATATCAAGGGTTAAATCACAAGAACATGAATCGTGCGTCTTGCCGATTCGAATGCCACCATGTAACTGTCAAGGAATGGTAGCGCACAATGAATATCAAGGGTTAAATCACAAGAACATGAATTGCGCGTCTTTCCGATTCGAGTATCAGCATGCAAATGCCACGAAACGCCCAATCGCCCATTCACACACGCAAGAGTTAAATGGTTTATCATGCAAGCATTAGGCCCAAGATCTCGAGCGTCCTCGATAACGGCAGTGTCCCTTTGTGTATATTTGTACATATCTGTTTCACGGACAATTGCATTATTTATTTACTGTTGATATTAATACATTCACCTTGGTGCATTCCTGTTGTCTTTGCATTATTCTGCCGTGTATTGGGTGCAAATTGTTTTTCGTGTGCAGCTAGTCGTGTGTATGGTGTGTGTGTTGGGGGGGGCTGCATGTGTGTGTCACTCTCGTTTTCCTCCCTCCCTCCCTTGTGTGCTAGGTGGCTGTACTCACCGTCGTCGTCTTCGTCGGCGTTGGTGTTCCAGGTGGAGCATAACGTAGAAGATAATCGTAAAAACTTGAAGTTCGGGAACCATGGCGCCGTTGTTCTTCCCTGTGTCTCCGATGGTGAGTCTTTTCTCTTCTGTGATGTGTTTCCACCAGGCTTTTGATGGCGTTGGTACCACCCAGGAAAACGTGGCGGATTGTAGTGTCTTAATATGGTGAGCGGTACTTTGTCTACCGCTGTGGTGTGTTGTTTCCGCCCTGGCGGTTGGTGTGGTTCTTTGGCTGTCTATGGGAGTTATCACTGTCATGGTCATAATTTGACAGTAGTTATCGCCAGCCTGTTGACGGTATTACCGCCACTTTATCATTCACTACCAGGGTCATAATGAGGGCCAAAATGTGGCAGTCATCATATGTGTGTGTATGTATATATATATGTATATATATATATACATACGATCTATACATGAAAGGGTCCATCATAAAACATACAGTAAACATATACATATTTTCCTGTTCTTCGAACATTAAGAAAGGTGGTACTTCTCCTCGGTCCCATTCTATTTGTGTTCATTGTAATGGCTGTGAGGGCCCACTAACTCCTACCTGATCAGTATCTGCATTCCCAGAGTCATCAGAGACTTCACTGCTGTTGGAGTCTGTTGTCACCATGGGGTCGGGGTCTAAAAATTTGCAGCAAGGTGCTTGCCAGGTGCTAATAGTGTCTTTAAGTTTGTCATCCCTTCTGCTAAGTCACATATGTGTCTCTTCCACTAGGAACCACTCAGCCATGTCCTAATGCCAATCAGCTATTGTTGGGGCGCGCTGCAACATCAATGTGATTGCAATTCTATGCCACGCTAATACCATTGGCAGCTGACCGAACATATAAGTCATTTTTCCGCATTTCAGGTGTTTGAAGTTACCTACCAAGCAACACTGGGGTGTGAACACTATTGGCAAATGAGAGATATGTACAATTTTGGCCACTACTTGTTCCCAGAAGTTATACACTGCACTACAGGTCCATGTCATATGTAGGAAGTCTTCCCCCCAGTACTACAACAAGAGCATGTGCCCGGTCATGTCCTTGCCATGCGACAGAGATCTTTGGGGGCCAAGTATGTACTTTGCAGGAATTTATGTCATAATTGAAAGTGGGCATTGCCAGACACTGTCTGCATCAGTTCACAAATGCGTAACTAGTCTGCATCACCAATAGTGGCGTTGAGGTCAATGCTCCACACTGCCCGGGCTCGTAGAGGCACTCCTGTGAAGCCGGACCACATAGCTTTACAGAGAAGCGTAATTAAATGTCTACCTGATCCACAAGTTAGTAATATTCCCAGGGTGTGTGTAGGTGGTGGGGCTGCTAGGTAACACATCCATGTCTGCTTAGCCATATCTTTTAAACCCGCATGTTTGTAAAAACTCTCCCTGTCCTAGTCCAAAGTCTGTGCAGGCATTTTCAAATGAAATAAAGGATTCATCAGGGTACAGGTCTCCTTGTTGCTCACAACCCCCCTCTCTCCATGACCCGAAGGACATATTGGTTATCATCTGCCTAACTGGTTTTAGTATCCATATCAGGAGTTCCCTATGGAACGTTGCACCTTTTTATTACTGTCACAACAAACTGTTGCCACACCCTGCCATTGGATGCACTATATAAGGAATGAATTTTGGCGCGCCTGCTCCCTCCATCAGTAGTTCAGGAAGACTACTTGCATCTACCATCCCTACCAATAGTTATATTTCCCACCTAGAGTTGGTGTCCAGCCACCGTGCTGCATGTTTCAGATGAGCTGCGTAATAATATAGGCCCAGCTGTGGGACTTCCAGCCCTCTCACTGCGTATGATGTCGTTAATGTGGCCAATGCTACCCTACTTTGTCCACCTGCCCATAAAAGTGAAATGAGAAGCAAGTCCAGTTGCCTAAATACACGTTCCTGGAGGGGGCAGAATGAATTCTGAAGAATATACAGACAACTGGGCAGGGCACCATTTTAGAGGTGGCAAGCCTTCCCATCAAGGACAAGTGGAGTGTATTTCAGAAGGTTAAGGAGGCCTTGAAGGAGTCCATCACTCTACTAATATTTAGCTGGGATTGTTGGGTACGAGAGTGTGCCACCTGGATCCCCAGATATTGGAAAGACAACGATTCCCAGTGTACTTCTAGATCTGGGAGGTGCTGCACCGGTGTTCCAAATAGGGAGGCCTAGGGGAACATCAGAGATTTAGCCTGGTTAATAAATTGGTGCACTGATATGTCTCCAAATTCGTCCAGTAGATACAGGAGGACGGGCAGTGCAACATGGGGAGAAGAGATATAAAATAGTGCATCATCCGCATACAGCAAAATAATATGATGCACTTCTCCTAACTGTATGCCCCTAGCCTGAAATTCTTGTTGTGCTTTAATTGGCAAAGGCTCTATTGCCAGGGCAAAAAGGAGTAGGAATAGTGGGCAACCCTGCCGTGTCCCACACTCCAATGTCCATGCCTCTGACCGACTCTGTCTCATGTGCACCTTAGCTACATGGTCCGTATATAGCAGGTTAATCCATCCTTGGAATTGGGGTCTGAATCCTGCCACCCTCAGGACCTCAAATAAATAGCCCCAGTCCACCGTATCAAATGCTTTTTTTAGAAAGGTCAATAGAGACAATGCCGTTTCTACATCTAGTCCCCTCACTTTGTGAAGTACATGCACTAGTCTACTTAGATTCATATGCCTGCTCCGGTCCGGGATAAAGCCACAGTGGTCCTTATGTACCAAGGCAGTCATATGAGGGGCTAACTGGTTCGCCAGCAGTTTCCACAGTATTTTTACATCCAAATTGATAGACTGATAGAACTGGTAGAATTCGGCTGGAAAGCCATCCCTACCCGGGGATTTTGACCGAGGAAGTATTTTCAATGCTGCCCTGAGTTCCTCGAGCTCCAACAGAGCTTCCAATGCCTCTATTGCAGCATCTGGCAGTTTTGACATTCCAAAAATGGGGTATATCGGTCTGGGATGGTTTTGGGGTCCACAGTAGAAAATCCCTGTAAGTGTGCCTTAAATGCTTTCACTATACCCATCCTAGTGGCCACTGCATTCCCTGCTGCTGTAAGTATGTTATATAGGTGGCAAATGTTACCCATACAAAATACACACTAGGAGTCTCCTCGAGTTATCTCCCTTCATTGCAATGGTTGTCTGTATTGCTTAAGTGCATACTTGTCTAGTCGTCCCAGATGTCTCCCATATGCCTGCGCACTCTCTGGTCCTCTGCCTGCCATTCTGTGTGGGTCAAGTCCCAAGCCTGTGTTGATGCCATATGTGCTTCCTCCCTACCAACTCCAACTAAAGTTGTCTGCGTACCTCAAACTTCCAGCCCTTACATGCACCCCATACTACAGACTTCAAGGCCTCCTACCCTGTAGCCCCAGTTTATACACATCTAGTCTGTCATGGTTTGCGACAGCGTTTCCCTCCCTACCAGATCTGTCAGTACTGCTACAGGCATCCTCCAATACCTGGCCCCTGCAGAGGGCCCGCCCTATAACATTTTGCAATAAATCAGCAAGTACTCTGAGAGGAAGAATCACAAATGTGTTATATCCACATCTTCCAGTCACCTGACACCTGCATTGAGTATTCTATTTAACCTACTAAATGTGGTAGGCATTTTTGAGTGGCATGTGTAGGATCTATGGGTTGGGTTCCTTTCTCTCTCCATATATCCATTAACCTCATGTTATGTATGAGCTCCCTAAGTGCCGCTGTTATGAGGGACTTTGTGTTCACTCTGGGAGGAGTCCTGTCTAGGTCACCGTCCACAACACAATTAAAGCCACCCAACCAAAGCACAGGGTTTCCACCTCCTGCATAGCCAAATCTTGGATAGACAAGAAGAAGGTTGTGTTGTCTATATTAGGGGCATACATGTTAAGAAACGAGACTGCTTGACCATCAAGGGACCCTTGTACAAAAACGTATCTCCCTGCCATATTTGCTTCATTATATGTCGGTGGAAAGGGCAGACTTGGAGTGAATCTTATCAGAGTGCCTCTGGCCTAAGCAGAGTATGAGGAATGGTATACCTGACCTTTCCACTTTTTTGCCAACCTGGCTGCCTCTGCACCATCTAGATGTGTCTCCTGAAGGCATGCTACACTAATCCTATGCCTTTTCAGGACATAGAGGCCCTCATTCTGACCTTGGCGGGCGGCGGAGGCCGCCCGCCAAAGTCCCGCCGTCAGGTTACCGTTCCGCGGTGGAAAGACCGCGGCGGTAATTCTGACTTTCCCGCTGGGCTGGCGGGCGGTCTCCTTCAGACCGCCAGCCAGCCCAGCGGGAAAGAGGCTTCCACGATGAAGCCGGCTCGGAATCGAGCCGGCGGAGTGGAAGCTGTGCGACGGGTGCAGTTGCACCCGTCGCGTATTTCACTGTCTGCGCAGCGGACAGTGAAATACATTTAGGGGCCCTCTTACGGGGGCCCCTGCAATGCCCATGCCAGTGGCATGGGCACTGCAGGGGCCCCCAGGGGCCCCGCGACCCCCCCTACCGCCATCCGGATCTCGGCGGTCCGACCGCCGGGATCTGGATGGCGGTAGGGGGGGTCAGAATCCCCGCGGCGGTGCAGCAAGCTGCGCCGCCGCGGAGGATTCAATGGGGCCGCGGTACACTGGCGGGACCCCGCCAGTGGTGCCGGTCCGACCGCGGCTTTACCGCCGCGGTCGGAATCCCCATTGAAGCACCGCCGGCTTGTCGGCGGTGCTCCCGCGGTCCTCCGCCCTGGCGGTCAAAGACCGCCAGGGTCAGAATGAGGGCCAGAGTATTCTATAACGTTTTGTGTAGGAGCCTATCCCCCTGACGTTCCATGTCACAAATCTATAACTACCCCCCATCGTCCACAACGCACAACAGTGATAGTCCTCCCCATCTCATGCATTTTGACTGAACTTCAAACTGCCTATCATTAAACCTCTTAACTAAATAACAGAAATGAAAACAACAAAGTAGCTTCCACCCACCCATGGACATACATAGCTCAACTTACTATGCACACCCACTGCCTGTGCCGAGACCTGCACAACATCCATATTCGTCCAACAGGGACGATGTATGCCAAGTTGCTGACAAGCCCCTGGCCAGCACTGTCCAGTGTACCACTTAGTCCCTATCTTACTACCATACATGGCAGCTATTTTATTAACTGGTCATTTCCTCTGGAAAAGGGTTAACCGGTTCAACTATCATCCCCTGCAACACCCATTGTGTATTACATACCAATGTCTCCAGTGAGACCTATTTTGCCCACACTGCAACTGTGCCCACCCACATCTGGCTTCCTAAGAGTCACAGTCCCCCACCTCCCCCTCAATCCTGATGAGTAAGTATCATAGTTCTCATAATTCTCCAGTCCCTGGCATTGCAGCCACCATGGTATCAAGTGTGAAGTCCAGCTGAGTAATGGCCGTCTCAACATGAACCCCAGAATCTAGTGTCTCTGTGGTCGTGCTCGGCCCCTGACTATGTTCCTCTGAGCCCTGTACTTGCATCATCCCACCATCATCGATTATTACTTTCAGCAGTCCCAATGGGCCTGTATTAGGGTTCTCGTTTGGAGGGCGGTAACTGCAACATGCTCCCCCTTGGAAGTGGGAACCACGGGTCTGACTCTGACTAATATCCTGCTGTGGAGAAGCAGCCACATTGTCAACATCAGGGCAGTGCGCGCTCTACGGGCGACTAAAATGCAAAAACCCAGTCTTTATTCAAGAGCATAATTCATGCATTGTGTTTATATGCAGTTTGTTAACCTTTTGCATTGCAGAGATTTACCTTGAAACCACTATTAATGATGTTTGCAAATAATGTTCATTTGCAAAGTATTGCTGCAGGCTTACAGAGTGTATCAGGGTGTGGTCCCTTTCTAGGACCTTCTAGAAGCTTTCCCTGCAGCATGACTGGGTGTAGTTTGTGGGCTGGGCCAGACTCTATATAAGGGAGCCAGCCCAGCTCCACATGCTCACTATTCAGAGGTCCCAGTGCAGAGCAGCAGCAATTTCCTGAGCTCCTGTTCCGGAGGCCTACCTTGATCTTCCAGGCCTTTGCCCTTCATTGTTTTGGTGATCCTTGATCAGGGCGGTAAGGCGGAGGTCGGGCTGGGCCCCCGATCCCGTTTTCGAAGGTATTCGAGTTTTTGGGCCTAGTTTTCATGTTGGAAGATTTTTCCTTGTGCGTATGAATGTGCTCGTGGTTTCTGGCATTTACATGTCGATATTCGAATCGGCAAGACGCGCAATTCATTCCTTGCATTTAACTCTTGATACTCATTGTGCGCTACCATTTCTTGACATTTACATGGTGGCATTCGAATCGGCAAGATGCGCGATTCATTCTGTGCATTTCACTCTTGATACTCATTGTGCGCTACCATTTCTTGGCATTTGCATGGTGACATTCGAATCGGCAAGACGTGCGATTCATTCCTTGCATTTAACTCTTGATATTCATTTTGCGCAACCATTTCTTGGCATTTGCATGGTGACATTGGAATCGGCAAGACGCGCAATTCATTTCCCGCATTTAAATCTTGATGTTCAGATCGCTTACAGTGTGTGCGATCATTTCATGGCATTTGCATGTACTTGTTGGAATCGGCAGTGTGCGCGATTCATTTCCTGCATTTAAATCTTGATGTTCAGATCGCTTACAATGTGCGCAATCATTTCATGGAAATCAAAACTTTGATGTGTAGTGTTTCATGAAGGGCACACAATTATCCAGGACCCTTGAATTTTCTGCAGAGGTGTTAAATTCAAGATGTTACATTCTATGTGCATGTTAAGTCCTTAGTACAATTCCTGTTGTTTTCCAGGGAATATTTGGATTGCCTTTTGTCCTCACGTAATGAGGCAGTGTTTGTTCTGAGACATTGTTCTAGAAGGTTCTTGTATTCCTAGACAGTATGTAACAACTCATGAAAAGTCCATCTGAAACATTGAATTAACCATTCTTGCTTCTTTTCCAGGTACCTAGATTTCTTGACTCCTAGTTAGAATCTAGTTCTAGGCCATTCATGTTTCTTCAGTCTAAGTGTTATTTTATGTTCCGAGTATCATTGAACTCTAGATTTAACAGAGTGTTACTTCATGTTCTGAGTACCATTGAACTCTAGATTCAACAGAGTGTTACTTCATGTTCTGAGTACCATTGAACTCTAGATTCAACAGAGTGATACTTCATGTTCCGAGTACCATTGAACTCTAGATTCAACAGAGTGTTATTTCATGTTCCAAATATCATTGAACCTTAGATTAAACAGAGTGTTATTTCATGTTCTGAGTATCATTGAACCTTAGTTTCAACAGAGTGTTATTTCATGTTCCGAGTATCATTAAACTCCTAGAATCATAGGCCCTCATTCTGACCTTGGCGGTCGGCGGAGAGACGGCGGTCGGACCGCGAACAGACCGGCGGTATTAAAAATGGCATTCTGACCGCGGCGGTCACCGCCGCGACCGACCGCCACTTCCCCACTCCGACAGCCACGTCGGTCATGACCGACGGGCTGGAGTCTGCGCACTCCGGTCCGGCGGTCGACCCAAGACCGCCAACGGTATCATGACCCTGCTTACCGCCGCGGTTTCTGGCGGTCGGGAACCGCCATGCGAACCATGGCGGTAGGCACTATCGGGGCCAGGGAATTCCTTCCCTGGCACTGATAGGGGTCTCCCCCACCCCCCACTGCCCCCCCGAGTCCTCCCCCCACACCCTCCACCCCCCTGCTACCCCCCAGAGGTGGTACGAACCCCCTCCCCACCCCCACCCCGACATGCACATACACGCACCCCGACATGCACACACCCCCTACATGCACATATACACACCCCCTACACACACACATACACAACAGGGACACATACCCGCACACATACATGCCGACATGCGCACCCGCCGAACTACACACATTGCCCATAGGCACAGCAGCACTCCCCGCCCGCATGCACGCACTCACACACCCCCTCTACACACTCCCACGCACACCCCCATGCACGCACACATCACACAACACCCCCCCACCCCCTCCCCTCACGGACGATCAACTTACCTTGTGCGTTGGTCCTCCGGGAGGTGACAGGAGCCATGGGGAGGTGACCGCCAACAGAAGACCGCCAACAGAAGACCGCCACACAGAAATGTGGGTCGTAATTCTGTGGGCGGTGTTCTGCTGGCGTGGCGGTGGAGGTTGACCAGTCTCCACTTTCCCGCCGACCGCCAGTGTGGCTGCTGGCGGTTTTCCGGCGGAACGCTCCCAGCGGTCAGAATGCGCACAGCGGCATACCGCCGCGGTCGGCGGTCTTCACCGCGGCGGTAACTCGGCGGTCTTGCGAAAAGACCGCCAAGGTCAGAATGAGGGCCATAGTCTAGTGAAAGTCAATGTGATTATATTCTGATATTGTGTTATTTAACCTTTTGCTTCCTACAGGTCTCCTTCCCAGCTGTTCCCTTCCTAATCCCCTTTTCCCCACTTGGACTCTCTTAGGCTCTGTGATACTTCTATCAGAGCTTTGGAGCTGTCTTGTGGTGGACATGTTGGGAACTTGCGCAGACCCCGAGGATCTGGTCTCCCTGACAGAATAGTGAGCCCACAAATTTATTATCCCCCTGGTTTGCGTGTTTTCTCTGCATGGCCACATTGGACGAGCTAGTCAAAGTGATCACGCAGCTCCAAGCAGAGGTAGTGTCATCAAAGGATATTGCAGCCAGCTTAGCTGAGAAAGTGAGTCAGTTGCAGGAAAGAGTGGGAAGGATGGAGCAGGGTCCTTTGGGTGCAGGTTGGCTTGGTCCTCCTCCTCAAGGTACAAGAGGTAATCCTCCAACAAACATTTCTCTCAACGTTCCCTCAGCCATTCCTCTGGCTCCTCCAGAATGGTTCTCAGGTGATCCTTTGAAAGCGCAATCCTTTTTGATGCAAGTAGAAATGCACTTTACCTGTCGACCAAGTGTTTTCCCTGATGCCCAATCCAGGGTAGCCTTCTTGTTATCATACCTGACTGGGGACACAGCCACCTGGGCAATTCCTCTTGTGCGTAAAGACAGTCCCCTGCTTTACAATTGGAGAAATTGTGTTCGTGAGTTTGAACGAGTGTTTGATCGTAGAACTGTGACATTGTCAGCAGATTGTGAACTATTAGACTTGCGACAAGGTAACCAAGATCTAGTTTTTTACTTAGCTAATTTTAATTGGCTGGTAGCTGAAACATCCTGGCCTGAAGAAAAGCAAGCAGGCTTGTTCTACCAAGGACTCAAGGACGAGTTTCAAGACATTCTTGCTCAGATAGACCCGCAGCCTACTGACTGTCAAGATCTAATAAACCTTGTTTTGAGACTGGATCATCGTCTTGCAGAATGAAGGGGAACACGCAAAAAAAACTGAGAAATATTCCTGGCATGTTCATGATAACAGAGAATCACAAGTTCAGAAAGAGAAAAATGAGGAACCAATGGAAATTGGATCTATCAGGCATTCCTTAACGAATGCAGAGAAAGAAAAACGCCGGAAAAAGAGACAGTGCTTGTATTGCGGCCAGGAAGGTCATTTTGTTAAAGAGTGTCCAGTAAAACCAAAGATCAAATTGGCTGTTGCCAAAAAGGTTGTGACAAAACTAAAATCCCCAGAGTGCAAGGAAGGGTTAGTCTTGGGAGTTACCACAGACCCTTCTCAGGAAGAGAAACAACCGTTAAGAAAATCACGGTATTTGAAATTGGGTCTAGAAATTCAAGTAGAAGGACACACCTACCTAAGAGAAGCTTTAGTGGACCCAGGTGCTACTGAAAATTTCATAGACACTCAATTGGTGGAAGCATGGGGGATCCCGTGTGATAAAAAGAAAACACCGGAGTTAGTGGAGACCGCAGATGGAAAGCTCCTAACTGGAGGTCCCTGCCCTTGTCAATAACTTGTGATGGACAAACTTATGACACTAAACACGTTGAGTTGGTAACCTTTGATTTTATTCATGCTCCTCAGTATGGAATCATCCTCGGAATGCCCTGGTTGAGTTACCATAATTTTCAGATAGACTGGGAGGAGAGAAAGATAATATTCCAGTCATCTCTTTGTAATACAAGATGTCTTAAAACTTTGAATGTTCTAAATCTGAGTGAATGTCCGTTAGCTATAGTTGCTACAAAGGAAATGACATTGCCTTCACAAAAGATATCATCTACTGGTATGGAGGGGGCAAGGAAGAACGGAGAGCCCTTTTTGTGGTCCCCAGAAGCCGATAAGGCCTTTTCAGTTTCAATGGAAGTCTTTTCCAGGACTCCTATCCTGACTCGTTCAGAGGCTGAAAGTCTCATTGTCACAGAAAGCTGTCTCCAGACATCTAGTGGTATAGATCCTCAATAAGCCCACACAACCAAGGATGCTGAAAAAGAAGACTTCTCCACCGTCCCAGTCTTGACTCATCCCGATCTTGACCTTCCAGTCACAGTAGAAACAGGTGCTTCAGACAGAACAAGTGGTGGCGTGTTATCGCAACGCAATAAAGACAGACAAAAGCATGCAGAGCATCATGACAAGAAACACTGTGAAGGACCTCAATATAAAATAGGTGATAGAATGTGGCTTTCTACACGACATATTGACTTCAAGAAAAGACACGTGTTTAGTCCCAAGTTCTCAGGTCCTTACACCTTCTTTCAACAAGGCAACCCAATAACCTATAAACTGCAGCTCTCTTCGAAAAATTACGGTGCTGAGAGTAACTCATGGGTCTCCGCTTTTGACACTCATGCTCTACGATTAGTGAAGCGTTTTCATCGCCTAGACCCAGGCGAACCAGGCCCTAGAGCGCGCTTGGGAGAGGGGAGTACTGTCAACATCAGGGCAGTGCGCACTCTACGGGCGACTAAAATGCAAAAACCCAGTCTTTATGTAAGAGCATAATTCATGCATTGTGTTTATATGCAGTTTGTTAACCTTTTGCATTGCAGAGATTTACCTTGAAACCACTATTAATGATGTTTGCAAATAATGTTCATTTGCAAAGTATTGCTGCAGGCTTACAGAGTGTATCAGGGTGTGGTCCCTTTCTAGGACCTTCTAGGAGCTTTCCCTGCAGCATGACTGGGTGTGGTTTGTGGGCTGGGCCAGACTCTATATAAGGGAGCCAGCCCAGCTCCACGTGCTCACTATTCAGAGGTCCCGGTGCAGAGCAGCAGCAATTTCCTGAGCTCCTGTTTTGGAGGCCTACCTTGATCTTCCAGGCCTTTGCCCTTCATTGTTTTGGTGATCCTTGATCAGGGCGGTAAGGCGGAGGTCGGGCTGGGCCCCCGATCCCGTTTTTGAAGGCATTCGAGTTTTTGGGCCTAGTTTTCATGGTGGAAGATTTTTCCTTGTGTGTGTGAATGTTCTCGTGGTTTCTGGCATTTACATGTCGATATTCGAATCAGCAAGGCACGCAATTCATTGCTTGCATTTAACTCTTGATGCTCATTGTGCGCTACCATTTCTTGGCATTTACACGGTGGCATTCGAATCGGCAAGACGCACGATTCATTCCGTGCATTTAACTCTTGATATTCATTGTGCGCTACCATTTCTTTGCATTTACATGGCAGCACTTGAATCGCCAAGACGCGCGATTCATTCCTTTCATTTAACTCTTGATATTCATTGTGCGCAACCATTTCTTGGCATTTGCATGGTGACATTCGAATCAGCAAGATGCGCGATTCATTCCTTGCATTTAACTCTTGATATTCATTGCGTGCAACCATTTCTTGGCATTTGCATGGTGACATTCGAATCGGCAAGATGCGCGTTTCATTTCCCGCATTTAAATCTTGATGTTCAGATCGCTTACAGTGTGCCCGATCATTTCATGGCATTTACATGTACTTATTGGAATCGCCAGTGTGTGCGATTCATTTCCCACATTTAAATCTTGATTTTCAGATCGTTTACAGTGTGCGCGATCATTTCATGGCATTTGCATGTACTTGTTGGAATCGGCAGTGTGCACGATTAATTTCCCTCATTTAAATCTTGATGTTCAGATCACTTACAATGTTCGCAATCATTTCATGGCAATCAAAACTTTGATGTGTAGTGTTTCCTGAAGGGCACACAATTATCCAGGTCCCTTGAATTTTCTGCAGAGGTGTTAAATTCAAGATGTTACATTCTATGTGCATGTTAAGTCCTTAGTACAATTCCTGTTGTTTTCCAGAGAATGTTTGGATTGCCTTTTGTCCTCATGTAATGAGGCAGTGTTTGTTCTGAGACATTGTTCTAGAAGGTTCTTGTATTCGTAGACAGTATGTAACAACTCATGAAAAGTCCATATGAAACATTGTATTAACTATTCTTGATTCTTTTCTAGGTACCTAGATTTCTTGAGGCCTAGTTAGAGTCTAGTTCTAGGCCATTCATTTTTCTTCAGTCTAAGTGTTATTTCATGTTCCAAGTACCATTGAACTCTAGATTCAACAGAGTGTTACTTCATGTTCAGAGTATTATTGAACTCTAGATTCAAAGAGTGTTACTTCATGTTCCGAGTACCATTGAACTCTAGATTGAACAGTGTTATTTCATGTTCCAAATAGCATTGAACTTTAGATTCAACAGAGTGTTATTTCATGTTCTGAGTATCATTGAACCTTAGTTTCAACAGAGTGTTATTTCATGTTCCGAGTATCATTGAACTCCTAGAATCATAGTCTAGTGAAAGTCAATGTGATTATATTCTGATATTGTGTTATTTAACCTTTTGCTTCCTACAGGTCTCCTTCCCAGCTGTTTCCTTCCTAATCCCCTTTTCCCCACTTGGACTCTCTTAGGCTCTGTGATACTTCTATCAGAGTTTTAGAGCTGTCTTGTGGTGGACATATTGGGAACGTGCGCAGACCCCGAGGATCTGGTCTCCCTGACACACATCTCTCATTTCCAACTATTCCCAGACCTCCTCAAGAAGATCAAAGAAAAGCACCTTCCCTTCGAACAGAACATTTTTAGCCACACCAGTACAACAACTTATACTGTGAGTGTAGGGCTCTCAGTTTTTGTTTTGCTGCTTGAAATTATTTGTGCTGATCTTGCACCTACTTAATGTAATCTGGATAAATAGCTATGTGACTGTTACTGAAGTGTGGGACCTGTTGTTAAAGGGCAGCATATAACAAACGGTCTTTGTCCCTATAATTGAGGATTATTGCAATGAGGGTACTGGGGAGTGCGCACCGTGGTGGAGGGGGAACCAAGGCCCTGTGCGCTCCCGCCATGACATAGAATTGTGACAGTCTGTGTGGTTTTAGTTCTGTGCAGACCCAGTTCTCCAGGAATCTCTCTGTCGCGGTTCCTTCTGCTTTCTCCGGGTAACCCAGCATGCGGATATTACTCAGGGTGGAGCAACCCTCCGCATCCTCCACGTGGCGCTCCAATTCTTCTGTAGCCGTGGTCACCTGGGCCATCTGCCATTTTACGGCTGTAACTTCCCTCTTTAGCTGTGTGATGTTATCATCAACTGTCTCAGCTTTGTCTGTCACTTTCCTCAGATCCATACGCAGGAAATCAACGTCGATGGATACTGTTCCTATCTTATTTTCTAAGACCGTTCGGGTGTCATGAATAGCAGCCAACAGTTCAACCTGCGACGGTTCAGGATCACCCTCCGGCAGGACCCCCACAGCATCTTCACCTCCTTGTCATGTAAGTCTCTCAGTCGTTTGGTTTGGTGTGGTATATTGAGTAATGGTGTTGGTGGAACGCGAGAGTGCTGCTCTGTCTTTGCCCATGATTTTTGACAGTAGTAACCTGGACACTTCCCTGTCTGCGCACATATGGGTGGCTCCTGCTGCGTAGTTCAGTTAACGCGGGACATCCTGCCTCCGATACCGCCGCACTTACACTTCCAAACGCTGTTCTTGGGACAAGTGTGTCAAGGAGCTACTATGGAAGCATACACCCACTGTGGCTAAATATCAGGCTATTGTTGACTTGCTGCTCCTTAGCTCCTTCGCACCATTGGGGCGCATCAAGATACCTCCTCGCTGGTGGCTGCAGCAGAGTGGGAGGGGGTGGCGATGGGGCCCCACGCCATTCACCACTCTGTGTCACGTCAACTCTACATGCACAGGACACCAAAGAATGCAAGTGCAGGTCAGAGCCTTCCGGGTTGAGGTACGCCTCCTGTCAGTCAATGTGGGACCCCCCCTTAGGGCCACAAAGATTCTGGCCCAATATATTCACTGCTGGAGATCAACGGAGGGACACAGGTCTCACTGGTGGCAAGACGGAGGGCACTGCTGGACATGTGGCTTTGCCTCTCAAGGCTGAGGAGAATATCAGAGGGCTGTGTGCACCAACCAGGGGCCTTCCCTCTGTATCTCCCGGGGTCCTCTCACCTGGTGTCATCTTCTGGTATGTGAAGGTAACATCTCCATGTATACCCCCCCGCCATCCTCCTTTTAGCGCTGGCAATCCCTTGCGGGAGTCTACCGCTGACCAAGAAGAGGCCACAATCGGGGACCCACAGCACCACCGACCTTAATTTCCAATCCGGACAGGACCCTCTTCAACCAGGAGCCATCCCTGCTGCAACCCGGGCCTCTATGGCACCGGATCTGGCCTCTGCAGATGCAGCTGATATGTGGGCCTTCCAGGTATGCCATCCGATGCTGCGTGCCCTGCCGGGCCAAGCAATTCTATACCGTGTGTTGGGGTGGTCAGTGGGGAAAACACCATAGATTTTATCTGGGCCTTTGTTCACTATGCGTTGTCACTGCAGGAGTGGGCACGGTGTGCATTGGCATCAGGCCTGTGCTCTTTTCCGCCTGTCTCGTACGCCCTCTTCCGGTCCCGCAGTTTCTGCCACAGAAGGCAGGGCTGCACGAAGCACTCTGGGCACCAGGCCTCCTCCAGAACCAGTGGAGACTGTTATCCACTTGTGAGACTGTGGCTTTGCACTCCCCAGGATGTAACAGTGGGCAGCCCACCCACTGTCTGGACTTGTGAGAGTGTGGCTTTACACTCCCCAGGATGTAACAGTGGGCAGCCCACCCACTGTCTGGACTTGTGAGACTGTGGCTTTGCACTCCCCAGGATTGAACAGTGGGCATGGAGGCCCCTCGTGGATCTGGCGTCATGCACTCATCTGGCTGAGGTGCCCCCCCTTCCCTTCCCGCTGAGGTGCCTGTAGTTTTGCTATCTGATGCCCCTGCAGTGTTCTCTCCATTGGAGTCATTTATGTATGTAAGAGTTTTTGATGTGTATATATATTTTTTTGTCAGTAATAGAATATATTCAAATGTTTAGAATCATTTCCTTTTGTCTTTGCATTCTTCCGGGGGGTTTGGGGGGTGTCACTCTGATGTGTTGCTATGCATTGATGTGTGTGTTGTAGTGGGTGAGGGTGAGGGTGGGTGTGTCGCGTATGTGTGTACCCGTGATAATTTCCCCTCCCCCTCCCCTGTGTCGTAGGTGCAGTACTCACCGTTGTCTTCTGCGCCGGTGTTCGAGCTCCTGGTAGAGGAGCAGGTACACTATTGCTGGGAGTATGTGGAGTTCGGGTTCCATGCTGTCCTGATTCCTCGTGGGCTGTATGGAGGTGAGCGTTTTCCCTTCGAAATGGCTGTTTCCGCCGTGTTTTTATCGGCGGGGCTACCGCCCCGGAAAAGGTGGCGGATTGGTAGGTTGTGATACAGTGGGCGGTACATTGTCTCCCGCCTGTCTGTTGGCGGTGACCGCCGTGCTGTTTGTTTGTACCGCCGTGGCGGGCGGTGTGTTGATATGGCAGTCGCTGTTGGCGGTTTCCGCCAGGGTCGGAATTCCATTTTTTTTCCCGCCAGCCTGTTTGCGGTTTGGCCGCCGCTTTAACACCGACCGCCAGGGTTGGAATGACCACCTTAGTTGGCTGCTGCAAAGTCCCCAAAACGAGGTATAGTGTGTCCCAAGGAAACTTGCAGTACTTTACTCCTACTTTTCTGGGCTCTGGGGTGGGGTAATTTACTTACCTTTACTGTATTCTTACCCTCCCAGTGATTTTGCTTACACTACACTTGTCTAGGGGGGAATTCTTGATTCACATTCCACTTTTTTGATATATGGTTTGTGTTGCCCCTAGACCTATTTTCTCCCACTGTATTCTATAGGATTTCCTATTGTTTGCATTGTTCTATGACTATTTACTTGTCTAATTTTGGTGTCTAGTGTATATATTGTGTATAATACTTACCTCCAGAAGGAGTATTGTCTCTAAGATATTTTTGGTACTGTGTCACCCAAATAAATACCTTTATTTTTGGTAACACTGAGTATTGTCTTTACTTGTGCATAAGTACTGTGTAACTGTAAGTGGTATTGCATGAGCTTTGCATGTCTCCTAGTTCAGCCTAAGCTGCTCTGCTATAGCTACCACTATCAGCCTAAGCTGCTAGAACACCACTACTTCACTAATAAGGGATAACTTCACCTGGTATAAGGTGTAAGTACCCAAGGTACCCACTACAAACAAGGCCAGCCTCCTACAGGCGGCATCAGGAGTGTCAGCATTGGGACCGGGGAAAAGTTGAGGTGGTACGACCAGTGCCGGTCCAGATCCAGGACTGGATCCCTGAAAGCCCCTCAATGCTCGTGCTCCAAACACCACAAACACATAAGGTGCGGATTTGTCATGGACATCACCCGATGTCAGAATCTGCAGGGCTTGAAACCTGTCTTCCTAGAAGACCTCCAGCGACACACCAGGTGAAAAATTCTTGAAAAAAGCTCAACGAAAGTTGAAAAAAGACCAGTCAAAAAATGAATGCGGGGTAGCTCTTTTTGGATCAGCGCTGGCTGGCATGAAAAGAAAATAACTGACTTCGGCGCACCTGGGTGTCGCCTATGTAGAACCCACAACGGCATTTCTTGCACTGACAAAGCCGATGGCGGACGCAGAGCCGATTAACGCCACCTACCAATGCACAGGGGTACTGTCGCTATCAGATTACAGTGATACTGAAGCCCGGTAAAGATGAAAAAGAGTGGAACTCATAAGACAGCTCTCCCTGATGAATCCATAGTACAAAGATCTTGCCCGGGTGGTGGCTAACCGACTTAGCCCATTGATGAAAGGCTTGGGGCTGCTACAGAAATCTGGGTTTGCCCCTGGTAGAATGACAACTAATATCTTTTGAACCTCCTTTGCATTTGTACATCAGATTTGACCTGATACTAAAGATCTCTTGATGTGTCTTGGTGCTGAAAAGGTGTTTGGTTCCCTTTATGAACCTTCCTATTTGCTGTAATTTATAGAATGGGGATTAGCACCATTTTTATTGAACTTTTTAGGCTATTATACAGAAAGCCTCCAGCTCGAGTACATATATGAATGGGGCATACCAAGGCCTTTCCCTGTTTACAGAGGTATACTTCAGGGATGACCCTTTTACCTCTCCTTTATGCACTAGCCATGAAGACTTTAAGTACCTGGCTAAGAGAAAATCTTTCTCATAAGGAAATAACATTCTCAGCAAAGCCGGTCTTGCTACCACTAGATGCTGATGATATTATACCTTTTATAAAGACGCTTAGACAAATTTAGCAGTTATTATTAAAGAAATAAAACAACAATGAAGGCTCTCTGGAATATATAAATTCAGGGAAGTCGAAGATGTTCTCACAGGTGTAACAGAGTCGGTGGCATAGCCTGGAAACATGGCCAACAGGACGTGAGCTCCTGGCCAGCTAACACAAAATCCTGAATAATCCTGCTACTTAACTTGGCAAACTGACTACCTGCACAGTTACACTCAAATTACATTGCAAGCTGCACATAAATTCAGCTGCAAACGGAGCCTTCCGCCCTGCAGTTGGATGAGCTGAGATGACCAGGCCCATGGACTAGTCAGGGTCTGGACCGCACCACAAGGCAGCACAGTTTACATAACTGCCATCGGCAGTCAAAGACAGGACCAACAATAGCTGATGAGCGATGGGGCCGGGTGGGTACTGTGCGACCTGTGCCCCACGGTTCCAGTACAAGTAATACGCTCATGGGCCAGCGGTACTTGAGATGAAGGGCCCAGTGCAGCAGTGCTTGAGACGGCGGTGCCCAGTTCAGCGGTGCTTGAGATGAAGGGCCCAGTGCAGCAGTGCTTGAGACAGCGGTGCCCAGTTCAGCGGTGCTTGAGATGAAGGGCCCAGTGCAGCGGTGCTTGAGATGAAGGGCCCAGTGCAGCAGTGCTTGAGACGGCGGTGCCCAGTTCAGCGGTGCTTGAGATGAAGGGCCCAGTGCAGCGGTACTTGAGATGAAGGGCCCAGTGCAGCGGTGCTTGAGATGAAGGGCCCAGTTCAGCGGTGCTTGAGATGAAGGGCCCAGTGCAGCGGTGCTTGAGACGGCAGTGCCCAGTTCAGCGGTGCTTGAGATGAAGGGCCCAGTGCAGCGGTGTTTGAGATGAAGGGCCCAGTTCAGCGGTGCTTGAGATGAAGGGCCCAGTGCAGCGGTGCTTGAGACGGCGGTGCCCAGTTCAGCGGTGCTTGAGATGAAGGGCCCAGTTCAGCAGATCCGGCCATGGCGGGCATGGCATTTGCCACCTGTCCTGTGGCTGGCGGGGCCGTCCTGCCCATCTGTCCTACGGCTGGCGGGGCCTCCTGGGCAGCTGTCCTACGGCTGGCGGGGCCCTCCTGGGCAGCTGTGAGGGCCTGTTGGTGGCCTCCTGCCCACCTGGGATGGGGCTGGCGGGGCCCTCCTGGCCAGCTGGGCTGATGGCGGTGTTGTCGGGCGTGCTGCCCTTCCCAGCCTTCCCTGATCGCCTGTGGCCCTTCCCCACCTTGGGCGGTGTGCCAGCTGTCTCCACACTTCCTGCCGGAGCCATGATAGGGGTTTTAGTCCCTGGTGTTTTCCCCCTCTCGCGCCGGCCACTGCCTATCTTTGGATGTTTATCCGGGGGTGGGCTGCCCGTGCTTTGGCTTCGTACCGAACTGGCTGCCCTGGAGGGTGGGGCACTCCACAGTCCATGGCAGACTGTGATGACAGGGGCCGGTTTTGTCGTGGCTGAGGTGCTGACTGTGGTCCTATGACATGGACGGGGTGGGGGAGTTGGGGGAAAGAGGTTGAGTTTGGACAGGAAAAACTTTTTAGGAGCAGTGGGACGGGTAGGTGTAGTGGGTATGGGAGTGGAGGAAGAGGTTGTGGTTGTAGGAGTTGTAAGTTTGGTGTCTTTGAGTGCAGGTGCTTGGGCTGGAGGCTATCGTGAGGTGGATGGCTGTTGGGTGGGTGGCTGCCTGCGTTTGTGTATCTTGGAAGAGGGGGTCACAGACACACTGGGAGAGGACACAGGGGACGTGTAAATGGCAGTGGGGGTGGTGACTGCACGTGTGCGGGGTGTTTTGGTGTGTGTGCTGCTGAGGGACGTAGTGGCTGAAGATGTTGTGCATGCAGGTGTGAGTGGAGACGTGACAGGGAGGGAGGAGGGAGACGAGGAGGAGGGGGACACAGTGGAGGCAGTGGGTGTTGGTATGTCTGTATGTGGATGTTGCTTGGGTGAATGCCTGTGTGATGTGTGGTGCTTATGTTTGCCTGAGCTTCCCTTGGGTGTTGAGGTGTGTGCAGGCTGGTCTGATGGTGTGTCTGGGATAGGCAGAGGTACAGGTGATAGGGTATGGGTGGAGGAAGTTGGAGGGGGAGGCTAGAGACAGGGACAATGGCAGCCATCAGTGCTGAGGCCAGAGTCTGGAACGATCGCTGAAGGGCAGCCTGACCAGAATGAATGCCCTCCAGGTATGCATTACTCTGGTGCACCTCCCTTTCTACACCCTGGATGGCATTCAAAATGGTAGACTGCCCAACAGTGAGCGTCCTCAGGAGGTCAATGACCTCCTCACTGAGGGCAGCAGGGGTGACTGGGGCAGGGCCTGAGGTGCCTGGGGCGAAGGAGATGCCCACCTTCCTGGGTGAGCGGGCACGGGCCAAACGCTGAGGGGCTGCTGGGAGGGCGGCGCTGGTGCGGTGGGTGGCGGCTGTACCTGTTGTTGCGGGGGGCACAGATGTTGCCGCCACCACAAGGGAGCTCCCTTCAGAGGACGAGTCGGTGTCACTGATGTCTGCCCGAGTCCCCGCTGTGGAGCTCCCCTCGCCCTCTGTCCCACTGGTGAATTAGGAGTCCGTTGCATGGCCCTCCATGGCCATGTGGGATGCAGCTCCCTCGTGCTCCGATGCCACTTCTCCTCCGCCTGATGATGCTAATACACACATGAACAGGAAGACCACAAAAAAGGGGGGGGGAGAAAATAAAGACATGTTGAGTGCATGCATTGGCGGCACCGTTGGCGGACAGGACAGACACAGAAGTCCCCTACACCTCACTGCGCACTTGGGGTCGACTATTCAATCTGTGGGACATGGCCTACAAGCCTATGGACGACATCTGCACACATAGATGACACAGGGCCATGAATAGCTGTACTAGGCACCCTACAGATGTGGGGTGCGGGGGCACAGGGCCATGCCTTACGGAGGGGCCTAGCCTACAGAAATCGCCCTGGCCTAGGGATACCCACAGCCCTCCTCCCCCACCCAGACACCTCCACTGCACGCAAAGTCAACAGAATGAGAGTGTACTCACCCCCTTGTGTCTGCTGTGATGTCCTCACTCGCCCATCCAAATCGGGGTAGGCCACCGCCAGGATCCGGGACATCAGGGGGGTCAAAGTCCGACTGGCACCCCTCCCACGTTGGGAGGCCATCCCCAGCTGAGCCTCCGCCGTCTTCCTGCTCCAGCGGCAGATGTCCTCCCATCTCTTCGGCCAGTGGGTGCCCCGTCTGCGGTGGACCCCCAGGGTCCGGACGTCCTTGGCGATGGCACGCCAAATATCGATCTTCTGGTGGGCGCTGACCTATGTGAAATGTACAGGGGGAGAAAAATAGTCATCACCTTCTGCATATTCAATGTGAGTGGCCCCTCATCCCTACCCTTGCCATGTGGCACATGCTCTCACCGTCGTTTGATGCATGCCTCAATCGCTCCCCTCCCCACCCTCTTTCATCCACCCCACTCAACACAGGCATTGCCCATAAAGCATGCTCCCTCAGTACTAACCTGTTGGTCTGGAGGACCATAGAGTAGCGCGTACTGGGGGAGGACCCCATCCACAAGTTTCTCCAACTCCTGAGCTGTGAAGGCAGGGGCCCTTTCCCCAGTCGCATGAGCCATTGTCTCTTCCAGACCGAGGTCACAGCAGCACTTGCAGTGTAGGTCCTCTCCTGTCAAAGATCAGGTATCGAGTGATTAAGCAGATAGAAAATGGCGGTCACGCCCGCGGCGGTGCGTACCGCGGCGGTGTGTACCGCGACCGCCGGCGCACATCATCATTGACTCATGAGACCCATAGGGTTCAATGTTAACCAATGCTGCTTTGCGCTGCGGTCTTCGACCGCCTACCGCCACGGTGTGCCATACCGCGCATTTACCTCACATCCCATTGTCGCACTTCACAGGTCAGGCAGCCGCCATTTCAGGGGCCCACATGGCTTACTTTTTACTGCGTCACACATACCTAGGCCTTGCATCAACACTCATACAAAGCATTCATTGGAGTGAGAATCGTGTTATGTGCAAGCTGTGGTTACGTACCTGTGGGTTGATTGACTCTGTGCTCGCTGTTGTCCTTCATAGGCACCGTCCACTGGGACATGCGGGGAGATGGCGGAATCTTCCTGTGTACAGACCGCTGGTGGACCTGTCGACAATGGAGGAAAGACATGTCATACTGACGTACAGGCTTGACCGTGCCACTATTCATGAACTGTGTGCCCAGCTGGAGCCAGACCTGATGTCACCAATCCGCCAACCCACAGGGATCCCCCCTCTAGTGCAGGTGCTGTCAGTGCTCCATTTCCTTGCAAGTGGGTCATTTCAAACAACAGTGGCCATAGCATCAGGGATGTCCCAGCCTATGTTTTCCAAGGTGTTGTCCAGAGTGTTGTCTGCCCTGCTGAAACACATGCGCAGCTACATCGTTTTCCCTGAGGTGGGGGATTTGGCTACAGTGAAGGGTGATTTCTATGCCCTTGGACATATCCCCAACATCATAGGTGCCATTGATGGGACCCATGTGGCTTTGGTTCCCCCCACAGGAGTGAACAGGTGTACAGAAACAGGAAGAGTTATTATTCGATGAATGTGCAGATAGTATGTTTGGCAGACCAGTACATCTCCCATGTTAATGCCAAGTTCCATGGCTCAGTGCATGACGCGTACATCATGCGGAATAACAGCATCCCTTACGTGATGGGTCAACTCCAGAGGCAACGTGTGTGGCTAATTGGTGACTCTGGTTACCCCAACCTGTCATGGCTACTGACCCCAGTGAGGAAGCCCAGGACAAGGGCAGAGGAATGCTACAATGAGGCCCATGGGAGAACTAGGAGGGTGATTGAGCGGACCTTCGGGCTCCTGAAGGCCAGGTTCAGGTGCCTCCATATGACAGGTGGATCCCTATTCTACTCACCAAAGAAGGTGTGTCAGATCATCGTGGCCTGCTGTATGCTTCACAACCTGGCTTTGCGACGACAGGTGCCTTTTCTGCAGGAGGATGGTCCAGATGGTGGTGCTGTTGTAGCAGCTGTGGAGCCTGTGGAGAGTGAAGACGAGGAAGCCGAAGAAGACGACATAGACAACAGGAACACAGTAATACAGCAGTATTTCCAATGACACACAGGTAAGAATTCACATCGGCATATTACATATACTTAAACTCTACTACCTCTCTACTGTCTGTCCTTTTCCCCCAGTGTATGGTAACTGAGTTGTGACTTTCCCTTCCGATTTCAGAGATGTGGGCCCCACTGCGTGACATCTGCTTTGTTTCCCCATGAACTACAGCTGTGTGACATTGGTATGTTGGCATCACAATGTAAATAAGCATTTTGGCACGTTAATGTCTAATACATTTGTTCACAATCACAGCCAGACTCCTGATTGTTTTGTGCAATAACTGTGTTTATTACAGTGCTCTATATTGGTGGGTGGTTGCAAATCGGTGAGGGTTGATGGTGGAGGATTGTCCATGGCAGAGTCCAGACTATTTGTATCACAGGTGCATTGTCCAAATGCCTGTGGAAAGTGGAGCAGGGGCAGTTTAAGGATGGACAGGGTGACAATGTGGGACAGTGGGATGACAATCAGGGAGGTATCCTTTCCTGGCGGGGGTCTTGACATCTTACTCTGTCTTCTTCCTGGATCTCAGGGCCCGCTTGCGGGGTGGTTCTCTTTCTGCAGGGGGTGGGGTGCTGGTGGCCTGTTGGTCCTGTGGCGGGGCCTCCTGTCCACTAGCGCCGGCAGAGGTGGTAGGCAGTTCTTGGTCCATGCTAGTGTCAGGGGCTCTTTGTGGTGCCACAGTGTCCCGCAATGTGGTGACTATCAGATTCAGAGCCCCTACAATGGTGCCCAGGGCGGAACTGATGGTTTGTAGTTCCTCCCTGAACCCCAAATACTGTTCCTCCTGCAGGAGCTGGATCTCCTGAAACCTGGCCAGTACCGTCGCCATCGTCTCCTGGGAATGATGGTTGGCTCCCATGATGGAGGAGAGGGCCTCGTGGAGAGTGGGTTCCCTGGGCCTGTCCCCCCCGTCGCACAGCAGCCCTCCCAGTTCCCCTGTTTCCCTGGGCCTCTGTCCCCTAGACCGTGTGCCCACTACCACTGCCCCCAGGTCCCTGTTGTTGTTGGGGTGGTGGGTTAACCTGGGTGCCCTGTAGTGGTGGACACACCGCTGATTGACGTGTCCTGGGGACAGAGGTATGGGCCCGCTGGATGGGTGCTGTGCTGGTGTTCCCAGAGGGGGGAAGGTCTGCTGTGCCTGTTTGAGGGGAACTGACTGTCCCGAGGTCCCAGATGGGCCGGGCTGGTCATCTAGATCCAGGTCGACAGAGGTGCTATCATCACTGTGGGCCTCTTCTGGGGGTGGAGTGGACATTTGTGGACCCTCCTGCGCGGTGACGTGGCGTTCGGGTCCTGCAGGGGTATAAAGGGATGGTTATTGCATCTGTGTGTGCCATAGCGTGCAATGGGTGGGTGCCCGTGTACCCCAGTGCTTGCATTCCTGTGTGGGGGCTTTTGTGACGGTGGTTTGGGGGGGGATGGGGATGTGCAGTGGGCATGCTTTGGTGATGGGTGTCCATGCTTTGTGGTCGCATGCAGGGCTTGTGGTTGGGATGGGTGGGTTGTGATGGTGAGACATTTGCAAGGAGTAGGTGTGATGGGGGTAAGGGTGTGGGTGGGGGTATGAGTTGGCATGCTGGTGGGGAGGGGGGGATGAAGTAGTGAAGATGAGACTTACCAGAGTCCATTCCTCCAGATACTCCTGCAAGGCCCTCAGGGTGCAGGATCGCCAAGACCTGCTCCTCCCATGTTGTAACTTCTGGGGGAGGAGGTGGTGGACCGCCGCCAGTCCGCTGAACCGCGATGTTGTGCCTGGATACCATTGAACGCACCTTCCCCCGTAGGTCGTTCCACCGCTTCCTGATGTCGTCCCTATTTCTTGGGTGCTGTCCCACAGCGTTGACCCTGTTGACTATTCTGCTCCATAGCTCCATCTTCCTGGCAATGGAGGTGTGCTGCACCTGTGTTCCGAAGAGCTGTGGCTCTACCCGTACGATTTCCTCCACCATGACCCTGAGTTCATCCTCAGAAAACCTGGGGTGTCTTTGCGGTGCCATGTGTGGGGTGGATTGTGTGAAGTGCATGGTAATATTGCTGGGTGAATGTCATATGCGCGTCTGGATGCTCGGATATCTATTTCTCAGTGTGTGGTACCGATTCTCTAGGAGTGGAGGTTTGTGGGTGATGTGGGTGTGTGTTTTATATTTAATTGGGTGTGTGGGTGTGGTGTGTGTATGTGTCTCAGGTGTGTGTATTTCAAATTGTCCAATGTGGCTGTGTTTAGTAAGAGTGTGTGTATTTTGAGCGCGGAGGTGTGTACCGCCAATGGAATACCGTGGTTGAAAGACCGCCGTGTGGATTCGTGTGTCGTGATAGTGTGGGCGTATTTCTGTTGGCGTGACGGTGGAGGTTTGGTCATCGCCAGTTTCTCGCTGACCTTTGGTGTGGCGGACTTTTGTGGATGTCTATATTTTGGCGGTTTGCCTGTTGTGGGTCAGAATGACTGTGGCGGTTTACCGAAGTCGCGGCGGTATGGTGGCGGTCTTCTGACAGTGGTAAGAGGCTTTTACCGCCGATGTTGGAATGACCGCCTAAGTCTGCAAAGAGCAACTGCTGGATTATTGGACCTGGAGACCTGCAAGGAAGGGGACCAAGTCCAGAAGTCGAAAGAAGTTCCAGGAAGGACAGGAGCCCCTGCCAACCAGAAGAGGGTGCAAAAGATTGGTTAGACGAAGACTGCAGAAATGCACCCTAGGAAGATGCCAGTGGGTTCCTGCATGATGCAAAAGATGTCCCACGGTGTGAAGATCATTGCAGATGAGATTTCGTGTTGGAAGGTGCCAACAAGCCTTGGCTACAACAAAAATGCGTGTTTCATCAAAATGGTGCTGGATGGACCCAGGAGGGACCTGGAGGCCTCACCTCTGTGTGAGGAGGAAGAGGGGTCTCTCAGCACTTTAGAGAGCCTTCAGGATGCCAGCCAGCACCCCCAGAAGCCACAGGATCTGGGTTCAAAGGAGGTGCAAAACGCTGTTGATGCAGCACAACAAAAGAAGGTCCCACGCCACCGGAGAACAGCTCAGCAAGTTGAGTGTCGCAGAGTGGAGTGCTGGGGACCTGGGCTAGGCTGTGCTTGAAGGAATTTTGCAAAGATTGTACAGAGGCCTCAGGAGGTGAAGAAAACACAGTACACAGGGCCTTACCTCCTCCAAATTACGTCAGCAGGACCTCAGGATAGTCTATGTCAATGATGTCCACCCTCTGTGTCCTTAGGAGCACGCTAGTCATTGTGAGTGGAGTCCCAGGGTACCGGTCATCGTCTTGGAAGGTGCCTGCTTGGAGCAGGGGAGTGACTCCATCACTCCACAGGAGATTTCTTCGGTCCTTCTGGTGCAGGATGAAGACAGGGAGCCCCCAGAGCGTGCACACCATGGAAACTGTTGCAGTTGCCGACTTGGAGCTGAGGTTGCTGAAGAAAAGTGTCTCTTGTAGACACTTTGTTGCAGTTACAGCATTTCTTGGAGCAGGCTGTGGTTGATCCAAGGTCAGAAGAGTCTGAAGTTGTTGCAGAGGATTCCTGAAGGAAACTTGCAAGCAGAATCTGAAGAGAACCCACAGGAGAGACCCTAAATAGCCCTGAGAGGGGGATTGACTACCTTATCAGCTAAGGAGGGGTCTCTGACATCACCTGCTGGCACTGGCCACTCAGAGGCCTCCAGAGTGCCCCACACCTTGAAAAGCACGATGGCTGAAGTCTGGGACCAACTGGAGGAGCCCTGGGCACCACCCCTGGGGTGCTGATGGACAGGGGAGTGGTCACTCCCCTTTGCTTTGTCCAGTTTCACGCCAGAGCAGGGGAGAAGGGGTCCCTGAACCGGTGTAGACTGGTTTATGCAAGTAGAGCACCATCTGTGCCCTTCAAATCATTTCCAGAGGCTGGGGCTGGCTACCCCGCCCCAGCCTGTAACTCCTATTTCCACCTATTAGCACCCTGCTCTCAGAGGAAATGCTGCTCAGACCCCAGGAGGGCAGAACCCAGTATGTGAGGTGGCAGCAGCTGTAGCTGCAGTGCAAGCCTCAGAGAGCTGGTTTGGCAGTACTGGGGATCCATGGTGTAGCCCCCAGGATGCATGGAATTGGCTCCCCAATACCATATTTGGAATAAGGGGACAATTCTATGATCTTAGACATGTTACATGGCCATATTCGGAGTTACCATTGTGAAGCTACATATAGGTATTGACCTATATGTAGTGCACGCGTGTAATGATGTCCCTGCACTCACAATGTCCGGGGAAATGGCCCTGAACTATGTGGGGGCACATTTGCTAGTGCAAGGGTGCCCTCACAGTTAGTAACTTTGCACGTAACCTTCAGCAAGTGAAGGTTAGACATATAGGTGACTTATAAGTTACATAAGTGCAGTGAAAATGGCTGTGAAATAATGTGTGCGTTATTTCACGCAGGCTGCAATGGCAGTCCTGTGTAAGGGTTTGTCTGAGCTCTCTACGGGTGGCAAAATAAATGTTGCAGCCCATATGGATCTCCTGGAGCCCCAATGCCCTGGATACCTAGGTACCATATACTAGGGACTTATAAGGCGGTCCAGTATGCCAATTAAAATTGGTAAATGAAGTCACTGGCCTACAGTGACAAATTTAAAAGCAGAGAGAGCATAAGTACTGAGATTCTGGTTAGCAGAGCCTCAGTGACACAGTTAAGCACTACACAGGCATACACATTAGGCCATAAACTATGAGCACTGGGGTCCTGGCTAGCAGGATCACAGTGAGACAGGCAAAACATACTGACATATATGTTTTTATCTATGAGCACTGGGGTCCTGGCTAGCAGGATCCCAGTGACACAGTAAAAACACACTGACACACACTCACAAACATGCCAAAAGTGGGGATAACCATGCTAGAAAGAGGCTACTTTCTCACACCGCCGGCACCATCCCCATTGTAATCTCTGACCCCAACACTGAGCCAGCTGGGCATCGCTCAATGCTGACTCTAGCTCTGGCAGGAGCTTTTCCATCTTGCTCTGATCCTGAGTGCTATTTTGTTTGGCTAGGCCTTGGGGAAGAATAGGGGGGGGGGGGTTGCTGAACCCTTCAGAATACCAGCCTTATGAAAGTGAAATGGACTGATGTGAGATTAAGCCAGAAGACTGGACACTTCTCCAAAAACTGGCCTGCTTTCTCCTCTTACCGTAGCTATGGAGAAGGGAGCTTTTTATGCAATGGTGGTGAGGAGAATGGATGAGGGCCTGGCCCTTCAACTACCCTTGGTGGCCATCAAGACTTATGTCTTGACAGAGGTGCTGCAACCAGGAGCTTCCACCTCAGAACTCCTGCTCCCCATTCAGTGATGTCCTCACTGATGTCCTACTGGCTACCTGGTCCAAACCCAGCACACGGGCTAAGGGCAATTGCCTGCCTCTAGCGCCCCACTCCTGGAGACCCAAGTTTCCTGATGCTAAACTCCACCCCTGAGAGTTTGGTTGTTCAAGCCTCTACCTCCCAAGGCATGTTCCCTACCGCTCCCCCAAACAGGGAATCCAAATGTTTGGATTAATTTGGGAAGAAGATGTTTTCTTCTGCCCACCTTGCATTGCAGTCAGTGAACACCGCAAGCCTTTTGATCCGTTATTTCCATACGCTGTGGGATACAGTTGCGCAAGTGCCGCCACGGGTCACAGAGGAGACCTGGGCTGTACACTCTCAATCTGTTGCCGATGGGAGGGATGCAGCAAAATTCACAATTTATTGCAGACTTGACACAATGGACTCGCTAGGCAAAGCGGTTTCCACATGAGTGGCCCTGAGGTACCTTGCCTCGCTGAGGACATCTGGCTTTTCGGGGAATGTCCTGGTTTCTTTGATGGACATGCCCATCACTGGCACCCGTCTCTTTGGGAAAAAGGTAGACTCAACGCTCAAGCGCTTCAAGGATTCTCATACTACGGTCGGAACCTTGGGCCTCTCTGTTGCCCCTCATCCCCCAAGTCTGCCTCTCACATCTTTCGTGGCTACGGAGGTCTCCAACCACACCAATTCCTGTCCAGCCACCGAGCTGCACATGCTGCCCAGCTTCTGCATGGGCACGGAACCTGTGGTTCTAAAAATTCTGGACCCATGTAATTTACTTTGCCACAGCAGTACGATTTTAGTATCAAAAGACCGATAATTACTAGTACACTAAGCATGAGCATTTTCGCTCAATTCCAGCAGCGTTTTCACCTCGAAATCGCCATTTTCGTCCTGCACTCGTGGCTCCCATTTTATACACAGCAGCCATTTTTAAAAGTTGCCCTCACATAGGCTTATAATACAGTCAGATTTGATTCCAAGGACACGTACACCTTGATTGACTTCTCTCTGGCCTGGGCAAGCTGGAACCATTGCCTCAGGCCAAACCTGTTTGGTCAGTCCCTCTCCCAGTGGCCGAATCAGATAGCATCAAGGCAAACCATGCCATAAAACCCTTATTATCGCTCACACACCCTGCCTAATCTTGCTCACACCTGCACCTGCTCTTTTCTTCTTCTTACTTTACGAGGGGGAGGTGCCCGTTTTTATTGGGGGTCCACACTTATCTGATGTAAAATACTAGGCCTTGTCGGGTAATTTATTATGGGTTGGATGACATGAAATATAAGGTTTCATCATGACACTGTTTTTTCCTTTGTAGTGAAAACATGTGAATGACCAACCAAAATGTCAAGAATGTTTGCCTGAAGCTTAAAAAACTGTATATAAGGAAACCTGACTTTGCATTGAAACACAGTCTCCTGAGAACATACAAATCGTGCTGTTGTACTTCTAGGACACTTGTCAATTGGTTGCAGCCAATAAATTCGATCTTTGACTTCACCTAGAAGACTCTGAGTTTCTGTAGTCTGAGTCAGGAAAGTACCCGAGGTCTTTGGGTGTACCCTGGCACCGCTGGGTTACCGGATCAGTACCGGTTCTGAAAAACCCAGTACCTCAGTTGGCGCCCAAACGCGGGGCGATACCAACGGTACCGGTCCAAGCCTGAGGTCCGTGGGGAGCTTCATGTGAAAATTCTGGAGGAAGGCCGCCACTTCATCGACCCCTGCATGTCGACGTGGTCCGAAAGTCTTTGTTGCGAGGTTCCCCGCTTCCCGACGGCTATGAAGGACTGCTGCCCTGGCTATCGCCCTGATTTGGACCCTTGATTTTTGGTAGAGCGAAATGATAAGACGAGTCTTCTGGTGACGTCATTGATATTTTCAGTTAAGTATAAGTGGAGCGTCTCCCAGTCCTTAGTTGGACGCTTGGTTTGGTCCTTAGTTGGACACTTGGTTTGGTCCTTAGTTGGACACTTGGTTTGGTCCTTAGTTGGACACTTGGTTTGGTATCCCTTTGGGATCACTTTGATTTGGAACTTGCAAGTACCAAAGCCGAAGGACTCGTGTATTCACGAGACTATCGTAAACGATAATCCTTTGAAGTTTGAAGCTAGACTAGTGAGCGAAGATGCTTGGTCTTAGCAGACTTGGAAATTTGTTTTGTCTTGGTTGTAAAAGGGACTCCCGGTTGGAGGACTCATGTCCGGTTCCTCCGATTGGAACTCCAACCTATGAACTATATGTGAAGCACGGAGTAGGCCCCATCACGTTTAATAAAGTATGGGTCCGCTATTCTTGGAAATAATTGAGAAAAGTTTTTTTTTTTTTTTGTAAATATGACTTACAACTAGGATCTGCAAACGGTTCTGTAAGTAAATTGCGACGGCGCTATTTATGAAAAATGGCTAAAGCGCGCTGTATTGTGTGTACTGAGTGTTTTCTGTTTATATCTGAAATGAGCTCAATGTGTGTTTGTGGGTCTTCTTGATGTTTACAGTTTGTTAAGTAAAATGTTGGTTAATTAATATTAAGTAGAAACTTAGAAAAAATCCAGAAATGAACCATATGATGTGCTAACATAGCTATATGTTGCTCTTTAATTTATAGAATGAGCAATTGTGCACATATACAAAACTGCCGTTAAATGCTTAATAAATTAGAAAACACATTCAATAGATATAAATAGGGCCCCCCCAAAAAAAAAAAAAACGAAATTATCTATTTTCAATTCAGCCAGCACTTTCCCAGTTAAACATGGGTGGAATTTTGCATAACCTTCCTTTTAAATGAAAGTGGCGCAAAAATGTGACGCATTTCAAGTTAGGCTTATGCGCTTAGGCTTGTGAGTTAATGTATCCCAAATAATAGGCAAGGTATGCAGCTTGCTTTTATATGTGGAATTATCACAAAAAAAAGAATAATTGGGTTTTTATTTTTTTTAAAAGAAAATTATTAATTATGGAAAAATTATTTAAAAAAATAAGTGCCTTTCAAAATCGTTTTTTAATATTTATAAAGCTTAATACCTATACTATGACCTCCTAACATTAAAATTTAATTTAAGTTATGTTGCACCGCTAAAATGACATTTGTATGTGCAATTTTCCCTTGGCGCAGGAGCAAACAAGCTCATTTCTATAAAGTATAAGTTAATATTTTCAATGGCTGACTCATGGATTGTGTAATAGACATTCTGGTAATGCATATTATGCAAGAAAATTGTAGGATATTGATTTTTTAATGCCTAAAATATCAAAGTCGATTTTGGGCAAAAGCACTGTTTAAACTGCATTTTCTTTCATTCAGTGTACTTTTTAAAGTGTCTCAGGCTTCAGTAAATGCATACATTTAGGTTTGATATATATTTGCAGGTTGTGCCTTCTTATGATTCAATGAGTCAATGTGCCAGTACAAAGGCTTGTTTTAATATCAAGGTTGAAGGTTCTAACTTCAGCTGGGCCTACTGAGACGTTCATTCATTCGAGGTTGATGAAATATGTACCATTGCATGGGATTGCAACAAGCATTTATTCTAACAACTGGTATGTGTGTTATTAAGGTTTGTGAATTATTCACAGTAAATGTAGTTTAATAATCTGGAAATAGAGATAATTTTTTTTAGCGCCTAAAAAGAAATTTTTTTTTTTTTTAAATAGAGTGAATTATTGCAGGTTAGAAGGAAAATAGAAAGGCCTACTGTCTTTGACAGATTCAGAGTGGCAGAAGCTAGGAGAGCTACAGAGGCTGACTCAAGTCATGCTGCTGAGATGCTATCTTTAGTTTTCCCATAAACAATGGAGGAGGCTGTCGTGTTGACACTTGTGACCTTTTAAATTAGGGCCTTGTCTCTGTAAAATGCAGAATGACCCTACGGGCCTCTAAAAGTGGGATTTCTGGTTTCTCCAGAAGAACATCAATACAATTAAAGAACTTAATTCCAAAGGGAAAATATAAAAAAAAGGGGTTTCTTCGAAAGTCCCAACATCATGTTAAATGCTCTGCAGAACTGATACATTTGTGTCTCCGCTCTAAAAAAATAAAATGATGCCTGCTAGTTGCTTTTATTTGACAGAAAACGAAGTGTTGCTTTAAGTCTTAGACAGAAAATAAGATGCAGCCCTTTTCTCAAATTTTGAAGGCTACATGCCTTAATGAGAACGATTTGCTAATTAAGACTTATTTTTCACAGTGGAAATTGTAGGTGCCAAATTAATATGGAGTGTCAGTGTAACAATTTTTACTTTTAGAAAGGTAAAACTAAGGTGGCTTGATGTTGCGAAGTAACTGACAAGAGGGTAACAGTTAAGTAATGGAAATTTATTTTCATGTATTTGGTCCTATCATGAATTCTTCTTGCTGGTCCTGTATGTTAGAAGAGAAACAGTAAAGTTATATTTGACAGCAGATTTCCATTGCCTGGTGATCTACTGTCAAAAGGAGGGTAAGGATTTTAAACCTGACAAATTAAACAGGCCCAAATATTGGGTTTTGGGCTGCAGGTTTACAGTGCATAAAGTACATGACATGGTGTTGTGTGTCACCGCTTATTCACACATGCTATTGTTTTGTCTATGCTTTTTGTGCTTGATACACAGCAAGTATATCTGATGGCTTGACGTTTTGTGCGTTTTTATTATTTTTTATTTGTTTTTTGCATGTTTGTTGCTGCTTTTGATACTATTACAAGCTCCCCTGTGTTGTGAGGGGATGGTCATGACGATGCCCATCGCTACGCAACAGTTGGTTGAACTTGTTCTGGTTACTAAATTCCACAGATAATGATATTTCATGCTGTGAACATAAAAGACAACACTTCACCAGTGAATGTCTATTTGGCTATAATGGTATTGAAGGAAAATAAAAAGAGATATACAGGATCAAAGTGTGTCACCTGCAGTTAGTCACGTTACTGCCCCTTCCCTTAAAGGAACAGGCAGCCCTACATTTATGTATCCTTGATTGGACCTAAGGATGAAATTATAGATCTGTGACTCAAGGTGGCCTAATTTCTATATTACATTAGTTAATGATGTTCTGTTTCCTAAGTAGCATATGGCTTTCGTTCCTTAAAAGAAAACCAGGTTTTCATTTTTTCCTGAAGAAGGAAATGAAACATTAGCTAGGAGTACCGTATATGTTGTAGTCGCCAACGGTAGAGTTAAAATTTGTGTAACTTTGGCCTTTGTGTATCACCCGTACTCTCGGTGTTGTGTCACATGCTTGACTATCACCTAAATAATTTTTTTTGTTCTTCCTATAGATTTTTTCTTTTGTTACTTCCCCTGACCAATGTCGCATCATGCTTAGTTATTGAGATTTTAGCTATGTCCTAGTCCCATTTCTCTTTTTCGAATTCCTTTCACCAGTCAGCCCTTTTATTATTATTGATGTATTGTTCAGGTTCACATTTCCAGACTGCAGTGATGTACCAGGGACCCCCATGTTATGTATAATTCCCTTTGGTATGACCAGACTGGTTTTCAAGAATTTGCCTTAGGCCTGCTTCAATGTTTTCCAGCCTGACTGTCAGGGTAGCGATAGACTGGTTAACTGACTCAATATTATAGTAAGACAAGTTTTCCATCTCAATAGGAGATATCTTATGTTTACCTTTTTGAACATGACGAATTTTCAATGTCTATTTTAATTTGGTTTTCGGTTCCCTTCTGTTCCTGCTACTTTAATTTTTGGTGGGATCAGATGTGTCCTAATCATGCAAATATCAGGACCCTCTAGTTCTTGTCTTTTTGTTTGCACATTTGACTATTAGCCTGCGTATTGCATAGTGCACCTGATGCACAGTTTTTAAAGGAAGGTTTCTACATGTCCCTGATAATCGGTATCATGTGATTTCTCTATTGAGATGTTCTAAGGTAAGGAGGAACACCTAGACTTAATCATTGAGGCAAATATGTGTTTACCCCATTAGACAATGCCACTGTGTGAGGAAATCCATTCAGATAGAATTCTCATGTAGCTATAGATGGCAGAGAATAATGGAGAGAACCCAATTAAAGATGCTAGAGACCCTGTTTTGCCCTTCTGCCTTTGTCTTTGTATTTTATGCCCATGGTGTATGGCTACTCCTTTGAAGATTGCAGACCACCTGCTTGCAGTCCCCTTGTTAAAAACCATGAACTGTTTTTTTTACTAAATTGAAGGAAACTAACAACTGTGGCACATTTCCTACGTCACTAGATTCTGGGGGTATCAAGTCATAATAACCTGCAGGACATTGATTTAAGCCTAATTCCCATCAGTGACAGCTACAGATGAAAGACGGACGTCTTGGCCCTACAGTCTCAGGACCCAGAAAGTAGCAAAGCGGGACAGCGATCGCCAGCGCATGGTATCGTACTTGCTCCATCAGACGGCGTTGGACATCACAAAACCAAAGTTTCAGTGTAAAAGAGCTAAAGAGAAGGATTCCTGTTGTTGATGGCAGAGCTGTTTTGAGGTTTCATTTCTCTACCTGTCATGTGCTGGTAACCTCTGACAGTGTGCAATCCCTTGAGCCCCTTGGCCTGAGTTTTGGCCACACACCCCCTTTTCTTTGCTCCAGCGGAAGAAGGGCAGTGCACCGGAGATTTCAAGTTTGGAAAAAGGCACTATATTGTGGTGCCCATGAAAGAGCAGCTTGAGCGTCCACTGACACTAAATAATGAGTGTTGGAGTCTGAAAGTGCTGCTGAGCTTGAGCTATTTCCCAATTAATGGTGCTTGCGTCTGCACGAGATGATTTGTGCCCTTGATCAATGAAGAGCACATTGTTTGTAGTGTCTGCCACAGAGGAGAGACACTGGTGCATTGCTTTAAGACATTGAGACTTTCGAGTGAGCTGTGGGTGTTTGCCAGGAGGGCACTCCAACTAAGCAGTATTTTCTCACGAAGAGGCCTGAATTGAGAGGCCCATGCGAAAGAAAACAACAAAAGAAAATTTGATGGACAATAGAAGCCTGCCAGAGAGGCTTTTTGAACGGACTCTGGGCATAGTTGGTTTCACAAGAGGTTTCCGTGTGATTGTATAGACTAGGGGGGTCATTCTGACCCTGGCGGTCTTAGACCGCCGGGGCCAGGGTCGGCGGGAGCACCGCCAACAGGCCGGCGGTGCCCCGCAGGGCATTCTGATGCGGCGGTAAAGCCGCGGTCAGACCGGCAACACTGGCGGTCTCCCGCCAGTGTACCGCCGCCCTTTTGAATCCTCCAAGGCGGCGCAGCTAGCTGCGCCGCCGAGGGGATTCCGACCCCCCCTACCGCCATCCAGTTCCCGGCGGTCCGCCCGCCGGGAACCGGATGGCGGTAGGGGGGGTCGCGGGGCCCCCGTAAGAGGGCCCCTACGAGTATTTCACTGTCTGCTTCGCAGACAGTGAAATACGCGACGGGTGCAACAGCACCCGTCGCACCTTCCCACTCCGCCGGCTCGATTACGAGCCGGCATCCTCGTGGGAAGGGAGTTTTTCCCTGGGCTGGTGGGCGGTCTTTTGGCGACCGCCCGCCAGCCCAGGGAAAAACATAGAATACCCTCCGCGGTCTTTCGACCGCGGAGCGGTATTTCGGAGGGGGGAACTCTGGCGGGCGGCCTCCGCCGCCCGTCAGGGTCAGAATGACCCCCTAGGTGTTAGGAGACTGATTGTTTTGCTGGCATTGTTTTAAAGTACTATTCTGTTTAGTAAAAGCAGAATAAAGTCCATTTTCTGTGGAAAGAGTACCCCCTTTTCACCTTAGAGCATTGATGAGAGTCACCACTGTTCCACCTGAACATAGAAAAATTACTGAAATGCAGAGGAGCCCTAAAAATATTACTAGATAATTTTAGGATTTGCTTTTTGGTTAGGGTTGTGAAAAATTATTATTTCATAGTGGTCACTACTTTCTTCCGTTGTCTATATGTTCTTAATAACGTGTTTTCTAGTGTCTTTTAAACATGACGTTGTCATTTATGGGTAGGATTGTTTTTCTCTACTCAATTGACTTCTGCACCCACTTCCCAACCTATGTCTTTTCCTACTATTGTTTCTTTGCACTCTTTTCACCCTTTTCCTGAACATGAGCAGGTTAGAAGATCAGAATTCGTAAGCAATTCTTTTGTACAGCTTCTGCATCAACACTAGTTAGTAGTGAACATCACTAATTGTTGGGTGTGTGATCTTATGCCACCTACTGCAGATAGAGGTATTCCTTATTTTGTCCTGCCATATGTGGCCTTTTTGTGCTACTTCATGTTCGAGGAGACCTGTCCAGAGAGAGTTACCAAGTACTAGAATTTTGCTTCAGCAACATCTCCATGGCCTTATAAACATAGACCTGGACTCAGATTAGCATGAGAATAGGTTTATTGCCTATGTAAGGGCAAAAGGAGGGTTTGTGGTTCTAAAAATTCTGGACCCATGTAATTTACTTTGCCACAGCAGTACGATTTTAGTATCAAAAGACCGATAATGACTAGTACACTAAGCATGAGCATTTTCGCTCAATTCCAGCAGCGTTTTCACCTCGAAATCGCCATTTTCGTCCTGCACTCGTGGCTCCCATTTTATACACAGCAGCCATTTTTAAAAGTTGCCCTCACATAGGCTTATAATACAGTCAGATTTGATTCCAAGGACACGTTCACCTTGATTGACTTCTCTCTGGCCTGGGCAAGCTGGAACTATTGCCTCAGGCCAAACCTGTTTGGTCAGTCCCTCTCCCAGTGGCCGAATCAGATAGCATCAAGGCAAACCATGCCATAAAACCCTTATTATCGCTCACACACCCTGCCTAATCTTGCTCACACCTGCACCTGCTCTTTTCTTCTTCTTACTTTACGAGGGGGAGGTGGCCGTTTTTATTGGGGGTCCACACTTATCTGATGTAAAATACTAGGCCTTGCCGGGTAATTTATTATGGGTTGGATGACATGAAATATAAGGTTTCATCATGACACTGTTTTTTCCTTTGTAGTGAAAACATGTGAATGACCAACCAAAATGTCAAGAATGTTTGCCTGAAGCTTAAAAAACTGTATATAAGGAAACCTGACTTTGCATTGAAACACAGTCTCCTGAGAACATACAAATCGTGCTGTTGTACTTCTAGGACACTTGTCAATTGGTTGCAGCCAATAAATTCGATCTTTGACTTCACCTAGAAGACTCTGAGTTTCTGTAGTCTGAATCAGGAAAGTACCCGAGGTCTTTGGGTGTACCCTGGCACCGCTGGGTTACCGGATCAGTACCGGTTCTGAAAAACCCAGTACCTCAAACCCTCCAACATCGTTGGTCAGGTGGTCAGTCTTCTGGTCAGTCTCCCGCACCCCTGACCTTTGTGCAGTATCCTCTAAACCCTCCTAGTTTGTCTCCCTTCCACCAAGGACTAGTTGGCAGCAGGATTCGCCATCACGTGCCCCGCTGGCAATCTATCACTTCAGACAGGTGGGTTTTGCAGATAGTCCAAAGGGGCTACTTTTTCCCCTTTGAGACTACCCATCCATCCATGCCACTATCCTACAATCGGATGATGGAGGATCATTTGTCTCTTCTCCATGAGGAAGTTGCTGCTCTGTTGGCCAAGGGAGCCATAGAGCCGATTCCAGCGCAAGAAGTAAACTGTTGTTGGAATTCCCACTACTTTCTAGTTCCCAAAAAGGACAAGGGCCTTTGCTTTATCCTAAACCTTTAATCCATCAATCACTTCCTCAAGAAGGAGCAGTTCAAGATGTCCACATCGGCTCAGGTCTTGTCTGCCCTGTTGATTGGATGCTACCATTGGACTTGCAGGATGCTTACTTCCACATCCCTGTCCTGCCTGCCCACAGACGTTACTTGTGGTTCACAGTGGGCCATGAGCACTTTCAGTTTACCGTGCTCTACTTTGGCCTTACCAGCATCCCTCGGGTGCTCACCAAGGTGAAGGCAGTGAACTCATCTGTAGAGATCAAGGGTTTCAGTCTTCCCCTATCTCGGCAACTGGCTGTTGAAGGTGGTCTGCCCCAAGCTGTTGTCTCCCACCTCCAGACTACGGCGAACGTCCTGCATTCTCTGGGGTTCCCTATCCACGTGTAGAAGTCACACCTGACTCCCTCTCAGACGTTCCCTTTCATTGGAGCTGTTCTGGACACAGTGCAGTTTCGGACTTATCCTCCCGAGCGGCGAGTACAGGATATTCAGGCTATGATACTGATGTTTCAGCCTCTATCCTGGATTTCCTGAGAATGACTCTGAGGCTGCTGGACCTCATGGCCTCCTGCATCCTGCCAGATGGCATATGCAGGCTCTGTAGTGGGACCTGAAATTCCAGTGGGCGTAGCATCAGGGAAATCCCTCCAACTTGGTCCAGATCTCCGAGGGAACTGGGAAAGAGTGGCAGTGGTGGTTAACAAACCGCGATTGGGCCGGAGGCAGATCCCCCTCCTCCAACCAGATCTGACAGTAGTGACAAATGTGTCACTCCTGGGATGGGGCGGCCATCTGGGAGAGGTGGAATCTGGTCTCTGGTGGAAACGGGACTCAACATCAACATTCTGGAGATCTGTGGGATCTGGCTGGCATTGAAAGCCTTTCTTCCTTCTAACGAGGTAAAGATGGTGCAGGTGCTCATGGACAACACCACGGCCATGTGATACTGCACCAAGCAGGGCAGGTGGGTTTGTGGACTGTTTGTCAGGAGGCTCTGCGCCTCTGAACGTGGCTGGAACAGCAGGGCATATCCCTGGTGATTCAACATCTGGCGGGCTCACTGAACGCCAAAGCAGACAAACTCAGCCGAAAATGCCTAGCAGATCACGAATGGCATCTCCATCAGTAGGTGGTGCAAGGTCTCCTTCAGAGGTGGGGAGAGCCGTGGTTGTATCTCTTTATCTCCACAGAGAAAGGGCAATGTCATCAGTTTTGCATGTTGGAGATTCCAAGGCCGTAATCACTCGGAGATGCTTTTTGTCTTGGGTGGAGTTCAGGCCTCCTGTATGCAGTTCCACCTATAACACTCCTGCCAAGAGTTCTCAAGAAGATCAGCAGTGACCGGGTCCAAGTTATCCTTGTGGCTGCGGATTGGGCATGGAAAGTCTGGCATCCTGAGTTGCTGAGCATGTCCAATTGATCCTCCAATCAGACTGCCCCTTCAGAAGGATTTTCTGTCGCAGCAGCAGGGGAGGGTTCTTCACCCAAACCTGTCCACTCACCGCATTCTTGTGTGGAGATTGAGCGGTGGCAGGTGACAGCTTTTGACCTTCCTCCCGAAGTATGTAACGTTTTCTTGGCAGCTAGGCGTCCCTTCACCAAAATGGTATACGCCTATCATTGGAAGAAATTTGTGGCATGGTAAACGGACAAGTCTGTTGAACCCCGTTCTGCCCCTCTGAGGTCCTACTGTTAGGTCATTCTTTACCGTACCCAGCAGGGCTCTGCTTTGGGCACTCTTAAGGGATATTTGTCTGCTATTTCTACTTTTATGCTGTTGCTTGATCAACCTTTGTTGTTTAAGTCTGTTAGTGTACATAGGTTCCTTAAAGGTCTTACAAATCTCTTTCATCCCTCCATCCCCATTCATTGTGCCCCAGTGGGATCTGAATTTGAGTCAGACTTTTTTGACCTGGACTCCGTTTTAAACTCTCCACAATTTTCCTCTCTGGCTTCTCACATTTAAAAACAGCCTTCCTTGTGGCAGTTACATCTGCCCGCAGAGGGAGGGAGCTGCAGGTGTTATCATCTAAGCTGCCCTACCTTTCCATCTATCCTGATAAAATGGTGCTTCGCACTGTGGCCTCTTTTCTGCCAATAGTGGTCACGCCCTTTCGTGTAGGCCAGTCCATCACGTGCCTACTTTTCACGCACCCCCACATCCTTCTAAGGAAGAGGAGAGATCCACTGCCTGGACCCAAAAGAGTATTGGCGTCTACCTTGATCGTACAAACGAGTTCCGGGTGGATGACTAACTCTTTGTAGGGTATGTGGGTGTGAAGAAAGGTTGGGCAGTGCAGAAGTGGACTATCTACAGATGGGTCATACTCTGCATTAAGATCTGCTGCATATTGGCCGAAAAGCAACCCATAGAGGGTATGCAGGCTCATTCTACCCGGGCTAAAGCTGCCACCACTGCGTTAGCATGCAGAGTTGCGGTCCTGGACCTCTGTCAGGCAGCAATGTGGGCATCTCTGCCCACGTTTACCAAACACTATTGCCTGGACAGTCAGGTACCGTAGGTATGAGTAGTTTGCCCGTTCAGTCCTGCAAGATTTTCTTGTTTGAAATTGGTTTGCAGACTCACCTCCAGCGATGGTATTGCTTGGGTATCTATTCAAAGTGAAGGAATCTACAGCTTGAAGTCTCTATTTGATGGACAAATGACTTACCTTCTGTAACGCCTTATCTGGCACAGACTATATCTAGCTGTGGATTCCTTACTGACCCACCCATCCTCCCCGCTCTGTGAACTGATTCCTAGGGGCAGGGATTACCCTTTCAAGGCCTTAGTTTTGACACAACAGTAGTCCATGTTCTTCAAGGCTCTGTGGTTCTGGAAATCGTTAAACAAAATGAGGTCAGCTTGCCTTGGTGGCGTCTATATACAACCCATGATGTCATTTCTGCACAGATGGAGCTGCCAACAGACACGGAGATGATCAACGCCACCTACTGCCACCCAGGGATACTGGTCATGCAGATCTTCTGAATCCAGTCTGAGGAGAATATAAAGGTAAGGAATCTGCAGCTAGATATAGGGTCTGATGTGGATATCGGCGGATGGAATTCTCAGTCACAAACAAGACAGATATCCCTGTTAGGGAAACCACTTTTCAACCCTCCTTAGAGTGACGCAAAGAAAACACAAACACCAGGCAAGGCTCCGGAACAGGTGAAATGTGTCTTGAGGTACCAAGGTTTATTGGCATGCTAAGGCAGAAGACAGGCGCACATCTCAGTGTTACGTCTTACAAGCTGGCATCTTCTGCCCTGAAGCATATAAGTCAGGCAGTTAAATATGTTAATAAATGCTGTCACAGCAAAACCCCAAAAGGGGACATAGTTCAAACATGGGCACGCACATACAAAAGAAATGCTGCAGATACAAAACTTAAAGTCCATAGAGTAAAAATATACACAATGCAGTGTGACCATGAACACGTGAACAGACAAGAGGTGGTCCCTAAAGAAAAGGGGTCTGGGTTGCTGACTAGTGAACTTAAAGTGTGAGACCGAGCTAAACTTAACAATGTGGCTTGGAGAGGTTTGTTTGCACAGCTGGCATAGGTGTCAGAGAGGTCAGTAGGGAAGTCTTGGAGGAGTTCTAGAATAATGATGTGGGTGAGCTGGTTCAGCCAGTGAATGAGATGAGCAGGTGTCTTGGAAAGAGGGAAGAATAAATAGCTTACTGGGATTCAGATAATGGAGGAGAGAATTGGAACTAAAGTATCATATGTATAGGTACATACATGGGAGTCGTATTTCGATCCCCATGGAATATAATAGGATTGTAATACGCAGATGGGATATCCGTCAAGTTTGTGACAGAGTATTCCCCTCCGCCGACATTTAAATCAGGTCTATAGTCTCTACCAGATAAGGAGCTACAGAAGGTAAATAACTTGTCCATGACAGTCTCTTTGATACTGACCGGTAATCTACCCAATTCAAAGAGTTCCTAAATCTGCCAATAAGGGGGCAAGCATTATCCTGTATGTGAAAAGAGAGAAAGTAGAAACCACGTAGAGGAATTCAGGGAGGCGATCCCTTAATGCCTGGTGGAATCGCCACACAGTCACCTGAAAAGAAAAGAAGGTCAAATGAACGGGCGGCAGGAGGAAAGGGGGTGAGAACATAAACATATAAAGGCCAGAAAACTGGGCAGGGATTTTTTTTAAAGAAACTGAGAGGAGGCAGTGACAGATAATGAGGAAGAGAAGTGATGAATAAGGAGTAAGAGTGAAATGAAGGAGATCCCACACATCTTTCAACCCATGCAGTTATAGTTTAGACTCCAATATTCAGGCAGATCGAGTATGATCTGTCCTACGTGTATTATCGTTGTTCAGAGTGTGTTTAGCTAAATTGAAATCACCTCCCCATTCAATGTTCTGCATCTTCTGCTGTCCACAGACTGCCATAAGACCTTCATAAATTTGGGGTGTCTACATCAGGGGCATGTGTATTAACCAATGTAATAAGAACATCTTGTAAAGTACCCACTACAGCAAGTATCCTACCCTGGGTGCCTGCGTGCAAATGCAGCAATTTAAAGCACACTGCTCCTTTTATGAAAGTGACTATACTACAGGAATATGAACTGTAAGAGGAAAAGTATGTGTTTACTTCCCAGGTGGAGGTAAACTACCTGGGAAGTAGCCAGTCAGCCAAGCAGCCAATTAGATGGGTTTCCTGCAGCAAAGCCACCTCTACCCTGTCTTGATAAGTAAGACAATATCAGCCATTTCTTTCTGTGATTACCAGGCCCCCTAATGCTCCATGATATGATCTTAATAACATGCATTTAAACTCCAAAAATTATTGTAATAGTTGCATGACCTCTTATTATTCTCAGGTTACGGGCCAAGGATGGACGTCTGATTTGTCAGTTAGAATTTACTGTATATTCATCACCCACCACCCCAGTCACCTAACATTCAGTGTACCAATCACAAAACAACATCAACTCACTAAGCATCATTATGCTAATGGCAATGCCATGCAATCCCATGCCCCTTCATTTTACTATCACTGTAGAATCATAGTACAGTGCCCACTAGGTGCCCACTAGTTGGCCATTGTTCATGTGGTCTGATAGCCCTGAGGGGGAGGAAGGTGCAGAACAACAAGCACAGGATACTAAGGCAAATGTAAACAGTAGTAGGAGGTATATACTCTCCTCTCAGGCAACAACTGACCACAGAAAGTGGTGATGGAGCCACAATTGAACCCCACTCTGCTGACGGAGGGCCATAGTTCGTAAAGAAAAACTTTATAACTTTGTTCAGTTATGTAGTAAGTAGTTAGTCTGAGTTTGAATCCAGGTGCATAAAGGAGTTTGTTTAATCTCCTCTCTTTTACTTCTTAATGGAGTTTTTGGCAAATGTAATGGTGTCCTTCAGGGAACTGAAGACATGCACGAGATCTTCAAACTGGAGACGAATACATGCCGTATACACCATGGTGTATTTTATGTTACTTGTTCGCAATGCTTTTTCCACCTCCATTTATGCTCTACTAACCAACTGCATGACTATTGTATAGTCCGGGAAGACATTTTTTATAGTTCTCTGATATTGTAATGGGCTTATCTTTCTGGCAATTCTCAAAGTGGTGTCTGGTATTGATAATCTAATAAGCGATCTCCTGTCTGCCCGTATGGCCCCAGTCAGTAGTCTGTGCCCTAGCAACCTGTGCACCTTTTCAACTACCAAAAAATCTGGGAAATTGGCCGTGGCCATCAGGTCAGCAAGAAGAGATTCCACAAAAGTTTGATGCTTACTGAGATCAGTAGAATCTGGCAATACAGTAATAAGTATGTTGTCCTGTGTGATCGTGCTTCCAGGGCCTCATTGTTCGTGGTAATTTTCGCCATGTCTATCTCTGTGGGCAAGAGTGTATCCATTAGGCCAGGGGCTCCATCTTGCATGCCAGATATTCTAGGTTAATGCGCTGAGATGTGATAACCATGCTTATAAAGGCAGTGTTTTATCAAATCCATGCATGGTGTGAGATGGTCAATCTTTGAGCCAATGGCTCAAAGGCTAACTTCATATTCATTTGTATGGTTTTGATATGTGTGTCAGTGGTGTCTCTATACCTTCAGCATTTTGCATTCTATTTGGGGAGTGGTGTCTGGGCTGCTATCCTTTTTCCCGTCTTCCCTGTCTGAAGGAGATCTTCTCTTGTTTAGCACCTAATTTTCCCCATCTTGAACAGGTGGAGCTGCACCATCAATGCTCAAGTGTTTCCTGTCTCAGTAGCGCAGCAGCTGGGGCCTCTGATGCTCCATGCTCCAAACATCCTAGTGCACCAGAAATGAGATTGATCAGGGAGCTCTCTCTCCCACAAGCACCTCATTAGGCCAGCATGTTTGTCCCCCAGGGGTGCAACCTACACCAGCCCACAAGATGAAGCCCAAGTCCAAGACCGCAGCACTTCACTGGGGTCTCGGGTCCATAAACTGCACACACCCACTCAAGGTATCTGGTGGGTTATGTTCATCCCTATAAACACCAATAATGGAAAAAAGGAGGGTGATAGAGGACACTGAACAAGATTGCATAGTCCTGATCAAGCTCCTCATGCCAGAGTCAAATATCTGGCAAGTTATCCTCTTATTTCTACAGATATGTCTGATTGTGACTGTACTGGCTGAAATCTGGGGGCATACAGAGCAACGCAACCTGTTTTAGGGTATGAGATGAGTGTGTGGAGGCCCAACACCGCGTTGGAGGGAAGAAGCGACCTTTCAGCGGGGTGGAGTGATCTTACCTACTCAGAGTGCCCCACGATGGATACTCCCTTCGGAAGTAGACTGCGACCTCATTCAGCAGTCGGCAGTGTAGCTCATTGAAGACTGCCATAGCCAGTAAGAGTGCGGCCTTTCCTTCCACATCTCTCCTCCAGCTTTGTAGATCAACTGTTGCACAGTGCGTTTGGCCAGGCCTGTCATCCTTGGCTTTTATCATTGTCCAAGGGCCCTGGAGGGCTCTGTGACAGGCCTAGCTGGACTTGCTCCAGTCTCCCCTTGAGGACCACACAGATAGGAGCAGGTCGGGCATCCCTGAGCCTCAGTAACCACGGCTTCTTTGCTGTTGCATCACTGTCAGCCGAGGAGATCCTGAGTGCATAAATTCACAGGATGCCCTGTAGTAGAGAGGGTATGTACTGCCTGATATCTCTATCTTTTTCAGAGCAGGAGGCACCACTTTATATGTGGCCCTGTGGCATCAGCCCGCAGTCACTGATGTCTTGTGGCAGGGCAAATAGCAAGCAATCAAGACTCACCAGCAAGAAGATGGCAAAGGGGCAAGATTGAGAGGCAGACACTACAGGGGACAATGTTGGGCTGCAAGTTCCCTCAATAGTGCCTGATCCTGATGTTAGTTCCTTACTACGGGAAATGAGAGGCAGCTTGACAGCGATTGACAAAAAAAAAAGAAATATCTCACCCAGCGACTAGATGATAGGAGGGACCATCTGGATAGGCAATACAGCAGACTGGAAATGGGTGAGCAGTGCATCTCAGATATTGAGGAGGACACCACTCAACATTCCAAAATGCTTAAGGAGTTTCAACCTGGACTTGAGAAGATCAGGGGCAAGAATGAAGAGTTGGAGGCCCACTTGCGGCACAACAATCTATGCACATTGGGCATCCTAGAATCCACTGGTACGCAGAGGATGGGAGACTGCATTGAAAGACTTTCGGTAACTATATTTGGGCATAAACAGATCTCCCGGATATTTCTTGTAGACAAGGCCCATCGGTCGCTTGTCTCCTGGGTGTCCCTCTGTGCCCAGTCATTCTTATACTGATTGGACAGAGAGAGAATTCTGCAATTGTCCTTTGAGAAAAATGGTGTACAGCATGTGGTCAGCACCCTCTCCTTCTACTCGGACTTCACCCAATCTATCCTAGCGGTCAAACGCAATTTTATTCCTACTATGAAACAAGCATGGCATGGACATTCAGTATGCTTTGTTATATATTATATCCTGCCCAGCTATGCATTCAATGTAAAGGAAGGAGTGTGGTGTTTAACTCTCCAGATGATGCAAGTAAATACTTTAAGGGACCACAACGTCGCAGGGACTTGGCCCGGAGCTTGGCCTCAGGCTCCTTGTCCAATCGACTAGAGGATGTGGAATGACTTTATGCTGCATTTTATAGCTTGAGAGAAAAGAGTATAGGCACTGCGGTCCATTAGTTGCTGTCTTATACCACTCCTGCTGAACAGCTTTGTTGTACTGTTATTTGTTGGCCGAGTGGCTTATAGTCATTTATGTCCCGGATGATAGGCCTGTAGGTGAAGGGGTTCAGTTTGCACCGCAAGCTGCACCTGAATATGTTCACATACATTCTTGATTTTATAAAATCAATGTTGTGGCCAAGCCAATATGGTATATACAAGGTTCCTCTAGCCTGCTGTATAGAGACCTAAGTTGTAAAAGAAATGTGTGTGTAATGGTTAAGTTTACATAAACTATTCGCTTTGTTCGGGTCATCATCGAGAAGTTTGGATTTGAGCTCAATGTAGGTGCGGGCGGGGCCTGAATTGGCATATGGTTATTGTATGGTTCAAGTATACAGCATACATTGCACATTCCGACACTCCTCCTTTAGGAATGATTTACTAGCATGGCCGAGGCACTACCACTGCCAGACAGTGACACCTAGTGGCAGCCAGCTCCATTGGCCAGAACAGCCTTAAGAGTGCTCCTGACACATGGGCAAGCTTACATAAGCACCTGAAAAGGGGTGCTGTTACCCGACCAGGCCTGAGTGTGTTCCAGAACTATGTTGCAGCTGCTGGTAAGAGTATTGTTGCCAAGTAGGTGGGGTGGCTTAACACTTGCTGACTGTAGTGCCTGGGTGGCAAAATAAATCCAATACCTTCTTGTTGCACTGCTTGCTACACATTAGTGCCACTAGTAGCTGCTCCGATCCTTACTTAACTTTTAGCGCGTCATGAACATGGATCTAAGTAAACTGGGCACTATCTTCATGCCCTCCATTTCTCGTGCTTTGCAGCAGTTTTAAGATCTTCTTAGAGTTTCTTGTTGCTCAAATGGATGTAATTTTGGCTATTTATGTTTCCCTCGTCTTCATTGCTTGATTTAGCTCGTAATAGAGTGTCACTCAGAGTCCTTCAGTGTCACGCATAATTACACTGATATTATGAAAATGTCGCACACAAGTTATCTGAAACCTTGGCAGCTATGTATTCTCAATAGGCAATGTTTCACTGGGAAAGCGAGTTACTCAGAACAATTGCATGGCAGAGTTTAGCCACTAAAAACATACAGTACTCTGTCACCATTCAATAAGTCCAGATCATGTGTAAAAATGATGCTGCCTATTATGTTTTTTCGGACAGGCCGCTCATCTGGTCGGATATACTCTCAAGTCTCAGTGTTGTTCGGTAGGTACAGTATAAGTAATAAAAATCTGACCGTTTGTTAAACCTGGCATTACTGGCCACGTCCTGCATCAGAGTGCACACCTTGTTCCATGTTCTGCAAGCCTGTCTCCCGTAGACCTCCGACAAACATTATTCCTGGTTTCTGTTGGGTGGATCGTTGCTTGGGTTTCGGTCTCGGGCAGGGATCCACTAGGTCAAAGTACCTCTGGAAAGGAGACATTGTCCCCGTTCCAGCTGTACCCCTGCAACTTGAATCGGTGCTTGGGGGCTGAGATATGGCCACAAATACCGATCAAAGTGAAACCAGTAGGCGCCTAATGACACTGACTGATTTCTATTTCATTGAGTGTGACGTCACCATGCTATGCGTCACACTGATAAGAAAAACTGAAATAATCACTGGATGCTAAGAAACTTCCAACATTATTTTTAAAAGTAGAATCCTCCTGGTGCTCGGAGCAAAAGGATTGTCTCCTGCAGTGTGGGGGACGAACCGTTCACATTCACAGTACAATCAAAGTAGTTAATGAACTTAAACTGATCATCCACCGCAGTTAAGCGGTTAAAGGGATATTTATTAATGTGTCTTTTGTGTCACATTGTGTACTGTTTTAAATATAGTTGGATTCGTTTAGCGTATTATAAATATTTGATTCTGAAAATCACATTCAAATAAAATGAAGAATACCTGTGCGTCCTTGTCTGTTTTTCATGCCTTCTGTTATTTGATATGTTTTCTTGGAAGTCAGTTTTACTGCCTCTGCTCAACTTCTGTTTGCCATCTAGGTATCGACATTCATTTCTATTCTTACATCCCCACTTACATGTTGTATTTACTAAATACATTATTGTTTTTAGAATTCTATCCTGTTTGTGTTTTTCCTACCAAAACAAAACTGCTGAGAATTCGCTCAACCCTTGCTCCTAACTTAAGGGTAAAAGGATACACGCTATTGGGGATTTTGGTTAACCTTCGAGGTGCCTATCAAATCAATGATCTCGATGAGATTTACAGTTAATTTTGAAATGTGCGCCTCTATCCACTAACTCATATGAGACTAAATGTAGGTTGCTTTTAAACTGTTGTGCTTCTCAGATAGTCATAATGTGAATGACCCTTTACTTACAAATAAATATCATAATTTTGAAACGTTTATTTTTAAATCTGTTTTTTCCTTTGAGTCACTTGTCAGACATTCCCAGCTGGACATCATCATTTGAAAGCGGGAGTTCAGAATCTGTTGCCTAATTTCTTATGGGAAGAAAAACATTCTGCTTGTTTATGTCTTTGGGTAGTTTGTGTCTCACAACTGGATTTTCCTTTCCTTAACAATGAATCCCTTACTAGATTTAATTTCCACTGATTTATACATTATTTTACATATGGCAGTGTTGGACTTGGCTCCATCTGCAGGGTCATCCCCAATTTTTTTCCTTTCACCATCCTGTTTCCTGAACCCATTTTGTGGCTTCTGTGCTCTTTATCACTGCTAACCAGTGCAGAAGTGTTCGTGCTCTCTCCTTTAAACATGGTGGAGCTGACTTACACCCATTCGGCACATTTAATTTACCTGTAAGTCCCAAGTAGAGTGGTACCGCATGTACCCAGGGCCTCTATGTTAAATGCTACTAGTGGGCCTCTAGGTTAAATGCACTAATTGTACCACTCACTGAAGTAGCCTGTGAAGCATGTTTCAGGCCTGCCATTACAGTCCGTTTATTTAGTTTTAAACTGCCATTTGGACATGACAAAATAAACCTTTTGCCAAGCCTCAACCTTCCCTTTTTATCATATAATTCACACCTAGGGCAGGTCCTAAACAGCCCTTAGGGCAGGGTGCACTACATTTAAAACGTTGAACATGTACTTTTAAGTTTTATATGTCCAAGTAGTGAAAACTCTCAAATTTGATTTTCACTAATGCTGGGCCTACCTCTCCCATAAGATAACATTGGGTTACATTATTGCTTTTAATAAGTGATAACTTTAGATTGGGAGCAAGTAGGAAAGTCATGTTGGTGTCTGAGGAATTGTAATATAAAACCCTTTTTATGGTAAAGTCAGTTTTTAAGTCACAATTCAAAAAAATGCCAATTGTAGAAAGTTGACATTTTCTTTTTATAACCATTTGGTGGCTGCAGCCTGTTCCTGGGTCACATGACCCGGTGCAGTTGGCCTTTGTGTATTCCTCCTATACAGTGTCACAAAAGGGGGTGTTGGCAGGATCAGCAGGATCGGCCATCTCTGACTTGATAGGAAGTGGAACTGTCAGCTATCACCCTTGCACTTTAAAGGCACTGGCTCAGCTCACACACAAAGGACTTCACACTAGCCATTTGTGCCCCCAGACAGACTGGGACCAAGACAGGGAGGCAGGAAATTCCAAACACCTCTGAGAGTGGAACCTTCTAGAAACTTCTACTGCAAAGCTGATACCAGTGATAAATAGTGGACCCACAGACGCAACTCTTCAGTACACTCCTGGACCTGTGGATATTACTAAAGAAGGACACCCTGCTGCTTAAGACCTGCCCTGCTTGGTGAGAAGGGTGACTGGTCTTGCAACTTTCACCCAAAGCTGAAGTGACTCCAAGAGTCAGTGGATGGACCTTCTGTTCTGAGCTACAGGGACAGAATAAGCTCCAGGGGACTCCCTGCATTTGCACAACTGACCGCCTCTATTTGTCCTGCAACTAGACATGCCTGAGCCATGCTGGACTCTGCTGAAGTGAGTTACTGACCCCCCACGAGGTTCCTTTCAGGTTCTGGACCCTTGGTGTGGTATAAGTTGACCGCCTCCTGGAAGAAAAGGAGAAATCCTGAAATTGTGGGCTCTTTGCTACTAGGCCAGTTCGCACCAAGATCTTGCCGCCTGCGCCAACCGCCAACATGAAGCTCCGGTGAACCCAACTCTTTGCGCTAGAGTGGCAACAGGCAGCGCAGGGTCAGTACTTCCGGCTACAGCATTGACAACCTGTAGTGACTATCAACGGGAATCTCCATCAAAGACCATCCTCGATGCCCAACAGGATTTCCGCATCAGTCGCCCAGTATTGCCCAAGATAACTACGAGTGGAGCCTTGTGCTTTTAGGTGCTATACTTACCTTAAATCTTTGAGGTTGCATATCTCCGGTTCTGCTGATTGGATTTGTGTTGTTTTGGTCTCAAATAAATTATTAAATTTTATTCTATTTTTCTTAGCTGGTGTGGGATTTGTGTGGGATTTGTTCTGGGTTGTATTTTTACTGTTTGAAGTGCTGCTTACAAACTATGTACATTGCCTCTGAGTCATGTCTGGCTGTTTTGTGCCAAGCTACCAGAAGGTTAAGCACAGGTTAATTGGGGGTTGCTTGTGACTTCATGCTTACAGGAATTTTGGTTTCTGCTTGAGAAGGGTTTCGCCCACTCCTGAACCAGTAACTCTAATTCCTACAGGCATTCTTCTGATGGATTGATTTGTTTTCACCCCCCGTAAGAGTTACAGCTCCTTATTGCCGTTACCACTATCTTGTAGAACCCATGACAATTTTAAATGATTTAGTCAGGTTTTGAAACATCCTTGCTTATGGTAGTACATGTATCTCTTTCTGTTATTTGGATTAGGGTCACTACCATAAATGAGTTATAGAATGGCCAGCTCCCATATTTGAGATCCGGTATCCCTTCAGGGCGAGGGCATGACCCTGCACCACACACCTTTTGGAAGTGAAGGGGGCTGCTTATGAAGATAGACTCAAGCACATGCATGAGTAGCTCACTAGGAAATTAGTTTATTTTCTCAAGTGTGGTATCCTGGTGGATTTATGTGCAACTTTGTTCCCATCATTTTATATTATCTTTTGCTTCACATTTTTCTTTATCTAAGTTGCAGACACTTTCCACCAGTATTATTTTGTTATAACGTAATATCTCAGCTTTATGTTTATTTATTGGGTTGTCTGGTGACAAAGTTTAGCGTTCTCATCAATATTCCCAGCAGTATTCAATACAAATGAATGGAAAGATTTCTTTACATATTTAGGCCTCATTATGTTTCTCATATCACTGACATTTCATGCTTTACCATTCGTAGCTGTTTAACATATCATATTTGTAAACCAATCTTTGTATCGTTAGGATCTAGCCAGGAATTAGACACAAACTCAAGGAGATGTTTGAAGTCCATTCTGGGATGGTACCCCACTGATCCACTTTCACTTTTTTCCCCAAGATATATTCATAGCAGTTTTGATGCCCAGGAAACAGCACAGCTCTTCTCCTTAGCCAGTTTATAAAGTATAGCCACCATGGGCTGTGCACTGCATTCACAAATAATATATTGTGCTGCGGGGTTTGGAAATCCTCGTCAAAGCTTCTTCAAGTAGTTTCCAATTCTATAATATTATAATATTCTATAAACTTGTATAATATTGTAGTAATCGAGAGGTGGACCAACCGGCTTTTTCTAGAAAGGTCTCCTTAGCCAGGAAGACTCCATGTTTCATCAGCCTGTTCCTGATCCCATCTTCGACAGTGTTGAAAAACGTGTGTATTAGTGGCAAAGGCTAGCCCTGAGGTACCCCAAATACCACTATCTAGTGTCTATTTTCGTATACTTTACAATATTTGTCGAGGCCCAGGGAGCCTTGTCCCAAATCTGCAAGAACTTGTCCCATCAGTTTTAATGTCATGTATTTAATCAAAGAGGGCAGTACATCCTTCTTAGCCTATTTAGTTGTGGGAACGTTTCCAGGTCAAGCTAACATGAAGCACAAGAGGGCAAGACTACACAAGTATATAACACTAAATCCGGAGCAAATAATCAACCTTGTTTGTGGAAAATAGCTTGCTTGGCCTAATATATTCGAGACATTTTCTACCCCAAATCAATATTAACATGTAAATTGTAATTGATGAGTGCAGTATGCTGAGGTGTTTGAGGCTCAGATACACAAATTTAGGTAGAACTATAATTTTGATCGTAGATATTCTCCCATTTGTTCAAAGCGGAAAGCTGTCCCTTCTTGTTAGACTGTTGCCAATTGCTTCTACAGTGGCTAAAAAGCCTCCTTCATTTTACCTATCTGCCAAGTGGATTCCCAAAACTGTTTTTGCCTGGAAAGCACTTGATGTGATACCACACTTTGGCCAAGCTGTATTGAGTTAAGGGTAAATAGATTCTGACAATTCTAGTTTGCTTTAAAGCTACACAACTGGTCACATTCCAAGATAAATGACATTATTCATGGAACTGTGTATTTACAGATAATCATATAATCAAATCAGTGCCCCGAGTCTACTTACCTGCATCAGCTCATCACTGTCTAAAGAAACTGTTTTACAACAAGAGGTAATTCTTGGGTGTTGCACTTCTCACATGAAACGTTTCTGGCGAAATCCTGTTGGTTAGGAATGTGGCATTAGGCCCATTTTACAGAATTTGGATCATTAAGCAAACATTTTTCCCGTATAAAACCCCATGCCACAGAGTTTCAGGAAAAACTGCAACAACTTTGAGTTTTCTGGGTTGCAATAAAACACATTGTTTGAAACGCGCCATACAATCATTCTGATGAAGTGGTCACGGTAAGCCAGCTTGGTCACTGTCTACTAGCCAAAGGTCATGTCTAGGGAACCTCATATCTCTGATTCTGCTTACCTTTTTATCAATACATACGAGAGAATGCAGCACATAGGACCCGCAATCATCAGAAAGAGGGTATAGGCATTTAGCATATCGTAACATTGGTGTCATCTTTACCTCAAACATTAAGGGGGAGCAGGGCACTAGCAATAACACCTTTATTATGTAGCTTCAGTAGTCTCATATCCTGCATCTTAACACATTTCTTAATAAACTCAGCTGAAAGTCCATAAGTCCCAGTGACCCTGCCAGATTCTATGTCTTTACCTTGTTGATTCTTTGGGACTTATTCAGGAATTCACCTTCCTCAGAGTCAAGTAGGGCTAGGTCTAGCCTTGAGGCATGCTCTGTAGTTAGCTGTAGACCAAGTTTAACATAACCCATGACTGAATGTCTGATTGGCCACACTGATACTGTTAGAAATGAGGTCTCTAGTTGCAGTGGTTTGCACCCTGTCCAAGTAGGGACCCTCACTCTAGTCAGGGTAAGGGAGTCAAGGCCAAGATAACCCCTGCTCACCCCCTTAGCAATTTGGCACAAACAGTCTGGCTTATCTTAGAGGCAATGTGTAAAGTATTTACACACACACACACACACACACACACACTCACTACAAAAGGACTCCACATGAGTTTAGAAAATAGCCAATATTTATCTGAGTAAAACACAACAAAAACAAATAAAATCCAACATACGCAAGTAAAGATATGAGTTTTCAAAGATTAATTGTGGTATACCGCTTAGAAACAAAATAGCTCCGACTGGGCCATCAAAACGGCTTGACGGAGTCGTTTCCAACAGTCTGGCGCCAACCGCGAGGGAGCGTGGACTGGCTACTGAGTCATATAGACCCCATTTATAGTACCTTAAAAAACAATGATGAAACAAAGACGTTGCCTGGTGTCATGGAGGTGAAGCATTGCTAGAGCTGGTGTTTTGTTGTTTCCTTGCTCCCACCGGGTGGATGAGGTGTTGGTTCCTTACTACTAGGCAGAAGAGGTGAGGTGTTGGTTTCATATGGTTGCAGTTGAGGTGATGCAGTGTTGCGTCGAGGCGTCGGTCCCTTACAACAACATGGGGCTGATGAATACAGCAAATTATGATGTGAGGCATTGACTTTATTGTGTTGTGATTACAACACAGGGCCACAGGTGCTGCAGCAGAGTTAGGTGTCATGGACTTCGGTGACATGGCACTCTGGACTCAAGTTAGGCAATGGAGAATGTATTGTAGGTCGCGGTCGTTGCACTCAGTGGGGACCACAGCTCCGGTTCAGGCAACAACACTGGGTCTGGGAGTGTCACCGGTTTCAAAGTTGCTCTGGAAGTCGATGTATCAGTTTCTTCCTGGTTGCACCAGGACTCACTCCCAAGGGCCCATGAACTGGATTTGGTGCCATTTGGCAAGTCAGGACTCTCAGCAAGAGAGCCCAGGTGCTGGCAGATAAAGTCTTGGTGGCCCTGAGACTTCTTAACAGGGGCCAAGATCAGTTCAAGCCCCTGGAGAACCTTTGAAAGCAGGATGTAGAAAGCAAAGTCTTTTCAGTCCTAGGACAGAAGCAGCAAGCAGCAGGCCAGCACAACAAAGCAACAGGCAGCATGGCAGTCCCTCATACAGCATCCAGTTCCTCTTCCTGGCAGAATGTCCTCAGTCCAGAAGTGTTCTATGTGGTGTCAGAGGTCTAGTACTTATACCCATTTCTTGCTTAGAAGTAGGCAAACTTCATGGAGAAGTCTTTGTAGTACATAGAACACTGCCTTTCCCTGCCTTGCCCCATGACACACTTCAGGGGGTTGGAGACTACTTTGTGTGAGGACCGGCACAGCCTTATTCAAGTTCATGTGTCAGCTCCTCCCACCACCCTAGGTCAGAAGAACCTTCAGCCTGGTGATGGGCCATCGAGATATGCAGGACACACCTGAGCTCAATTTGTGTGACTTTCTAGAGTGAATGCACAAACAGCCCAATTGTCATCCTGATCCAGATGTGTATTTAGCAGACAGACAGAAGCACAGAATGGTTAAGCAAGAAAATGACCACTTTTTGAGGATTACAAAAAACAACACCCTTAGGCAAAGTACTTAAAAAACACTTACAACATACATACATACCATTACCTTTCAAATTATTTCCCAATTTGTTTTTAATCATAATTGATCACATAAATAATTTCATTTCAATACAATTCATAACCCCCATTCTATCACAGAACAAAGAGAGAAAAAACCAGTGTAAAAGATGTAAAGTTCTCATGTGCTAATAGTAAAGAAAGAGAAATAATCCCTCAAACCATTCCAGGTATAACTCTTAAAAATATACACTTAAAAGACAAAAGAGCCTGTTGGTTAAACTTTATACCACATTTAAATCAACATATTATTTCTCCAGAAAATGTATATATATGGAATCCTATCCCCCATTCTAAATTCTCTCCACAAATAATCCAACCAATCCAGAGCAATATCGTCGACGTTTCGACCCCTTAACGCTCCTGGGCCAAATCAATGCTCTATCAGGGTCTTCATCAGGACTGATAGATAGGGGAGCCTATAAATAATCCAATAATATAAATCAATCTACAGATAATCCAAATCATTTTCCAGGTAATGCCTCACTCTCAACATACTCACCCAAAAACACCATAAAATATTGGGGCTCATTCTGAGCCCGGCGGGCGGCGGGAGCCGCCCGCCTGGAGGGAGCCGCCAAATGACCGCACCGCGGTCAAAAGACCGCGGCGGCCATTCAGACATTTCCTCTGGGCCGGCGGGCGCTCTCCAAAAGAGCGCCCGCCGGCCCAGAGGAAATGCCCCTGCAACGAGGACGCCGGCTCAGAATTGAGCCGGCGTAGTTGCAGGGGTGCGACGGGTGCAGTTTGCACCCGTCGCGTATTTCAGTGTCTGCATTGCAGACACTGAAATACACAGTGGGGCCCTCTTACGGGGGCCCCTGCAGTGCCCATGCCCCGCGGCACCCCCTACCGCCATCCTGTTCCTGGCGGGAGACCCGCCAGGAACAGGATGGCGGTAGGGGGTGTCAGAATCCCCATGGCTGCGGAGCGTGCTCCGCAGCCATGGAGGATTCCCCCGAGCAGCGGGAAGTCGGCGGGAGACCGCCGACTTTCCGCTTCTGACCGCGGCTGAACCGCCGCGGTCAGAATGCTCGTGGGAGCCCTGCCAGCCTGTTGGCGGTGCTCCCGTGGTCGGTGGCCCTGGCGGCCACCGGCCGCCAGGGTCAGAATGACCCCCATAATCTCCTTCTTCACCAAAACATCCTTCCAGAGTCCACCATCCTAAAAAACATGAAAACTCCGAATCAACTCATACGACCTTCATCATTAACCAGCACGTAAAAACCTGAACTCAATTCTTACCTCCATTCAAAAAATGCCCACTCATCTCCATACTTAAAGGTATCCATAATCCTTCCCTCAACTCTTTTAAACTTTTTTGAGAACACCTCTTCTGCTCCAATTTCACATCCTTAAACAAAAACATTTTTTAATTATTATTATTATTTCCTACATAAATACACAACCATTCATGTCACAATATATAAATACATTCTCAATATTTAATGTTATTATCCAATATAAACAACTCTTTATATCCAACAAACTTATCCTGCCACAAAACATGGACTACTCTTGAATCTATTCAAACTTGTATTATTCTTTATCTCAGCATCATATTCCAGAATATGCCAGGGAAAAGCTGCGATTTCTAACTCACCTTTCCTTCACAGCAGCCGATTCCTTAAAAAACAAATTATTTCACTTAAAAAACGGCGACTTAGTTGGCTCCATATTTAAATGACTTCCATATCCACGTCACGGGCGCGTCACATGCTCCGAACGCGGAAATGGTGTAGTATCTCAGACCTGCATACCCGCGCTTGGGGAAAAAACGCCGAAGCAGCAATCTTTTCTAGAATGTATCTATACACGCGCATCAGAGCGCGTCAGCACGTCCAGGCCGCGGAAACCAAGGCAGTGTCTCCGACCTGCAACCGCGTATTTCAAAACAACCACTCTTCACATCGTGTTCTTAAGCATTTTAAACCATTCTTCTCTAACAATGTGTCCAACACCATTGCGCCGCCGCATCAAAGGGTGAGCACAAATTTCCCACATAAACAGAGCCTCTCAAACTTCAACCCCTCAATTAAGAAGGGCTAAAAAAAACTCTAAAAAAACAGGAAAAATCCAATATCATTTATTTCAAAGTTCAAATTTATCAAATACCACCCTACACAATCTTTCCAAAAAGGAAAAAAACTTTTTGATATATCTATAGGGTTCCTCCATTATATAACAAAACCATATCAGATCCATATCTCAAAAAGAAACCTCCTTATCCTTAATTATATATAAAGATAACAATCTCTTGTCTAAACAGACAACAACATAATATATAAATATTATCAAAAGTCTATAAAACAATGTACCTCCATATCCGATCAAAGATTTCCTGAAAAATAAAACAATCCTTTGCTATCATTCCCAACTCCTCAACCATTTGACAAGCTAGCAGTTTGTCTTGCTAACTCTTCATATTCATTTAAACCATGGGAGACCGAGTCCAAAAGATGGATCCATTTGCATTCCCGTAAATTAAGGTTATCAGAGAGGTTCCCCCCTCCGTACACTGACCTCCACTTTTTCCAAAACAAACCATCTTAATGATTCAGCCGAATGATTCAATGCGGTGAAATGGTCAACCAAAGGAGCCCCTTGAGTTTTACATCGAATTCGACTACAAAAAGGCATAATACGCACTTTCACTTTTTGTTTCGTTTGGCCAACATACAATAAGTCACAGTTACATTGAATAACATAAATAACATGATTGCTATTACAATTCGAATGTTCCCACAGTGTCACTGACATATTTTTGTACTTAAATATCTTTGGGGGTCATTACAAGCTTGGTGGGCGGTAACCGCCGGGCGGCCGCCAATGCAGCCGCACTCCCGCGGACCCCATTACAACATCCCTGCTGGGCCGGCGGGCGCAAACCTAGTTTACGCCTGCCGGCTCAGCGGGGATGTGGCCGCAACATAGGAGCCGGCGGTGTTGCGGCCGTGCGACGGGTGCAGTAGCACCCGTCACGCTTTTTACTGTCTGCTATGCAGACAGTGAAAAGCTGCACGGGGCCCTGTTAGGTGGCCCCTGTACTGCCCATGCCAGTGGCATGGGCAGTGCAGGGGCCCCCAGGGGCCCCAGGACTCCCTTTACCGCCAGCCTCTTCCTGGCGGTGCCAACCGCCAGAAACAGGCTGGCGGTAGGGGAGTCTGGCGGATTCTCACCGCCTGGGCTAAAACAGCGGGAAACCGCCGGCCCCGGCGGTGCGACCGCATCGCTACCGCCACGGTCGTAATACGGGTCTCCGTACCGCCAGCCTGTTGGCGGTATGGACGCCACATTACCCCTGGTGTAATGTGGCGTAAAGGGTCGTAATGACCCCCTTTGTCTCTAGACATTGTGCACACACCTTACATGATCCACATTTAAAATGTCCCACTATTTCTGGTAAATTCAGCATTGTTGCCAGTGATGGTCTAACTAGTTCCGGCAAAAAAGAACTCACCACCCAATCTTTGATATTTTTGCCCCTTTTAAAAGCATACATTGGGAGATCTTTGATTTCAAGTTCATCTGCAACTAAATTCCAATGATAATTAATAATCTTCTTAATTTCCGTACTTCGACTACAAAAAGTAGTGACACATATCATCCTGTCATTTGCCCCATCAGTAAGTACTTTTGGATCTAGAAGGAATTCGCGATGACAGTACCATGCCCTTTTACAAGCCGTTCTCACCAAACCTCTTGGATAACCACGCATCTGTAGACGATTCATCAGTTCTTCAGATTCTAAAAAATAATAATCTTTTCGAGAACATTTCCTCCGGAGACGAAGGAATTGTCCATATGGTAAATTGTCTCTCAGATTCCAAGGATGGTTACTCGTATATTTTAAGAGCGAGCTGCTCTCACTCTCTTTCCTATATAGAGTGGTATATAAACAACCATCCTGTATCTTTATAGTGTGATCCAGAAAGTTGATCTCCAAAGTGCTGTATTGTATGGTAAATTGTATGTCTTTTGAACACTTATTTAACCATCTGTGGAAAGCCAACAATTCATTCTGGGTACCTGTCCAGATCATCAACACATCATCTATGTATCGTTTCCATAAGGTTATATGTGCAAAATATGGTGACATTTCATCAAAGATAAATCGCATCTCAAAATCATTCATATATAAAATTGCCACATCTAGTGCAAATGTTGCACCCTTAGCTACACCCTTGGTTTGCACATAATAATCTCCTTGGAACAATAGAAAGTTCTTCATCATTGCTATCTCCAGTAATTTAACAATTAAATCCGTTGGTACTTGGACCGGATGCGGCCTCATGTCCAAAGTCTCTTTAATTACCTGTAAGGCATGACCTTAAGGGATGTTAGTGTATAAAGAGACAATATCCATTGTCACCAAAATTTGATTCTTACAATCAAAATGTGCACCATCAATCACTTTGATCATATCCATTAAATCTCTGACATAAACCAGTGTCCCTGGTATTTAAGGTTTAAGAAAAAAATCAATATATCTACAAACAGGTTCAAGTATAGATCCACACCCTGAAACAATCAGGCTACCTGGAGGTTTTTCTTTACTTTTATGTATTTTAGGGAGTGTATAAATAGTTGGAACCCGGGGGTCTTTTTTGTTCAGATATTCATATTCCAGATCTGACAAAAAACCTTCCCGTTGTCACTCGTTTATCACCTGTGTAATCAAATCCTTTATTTCATTTGTAGGATCCCTTAATAACCTTCTATAACTATCCTGATCAGATAACTGCATTAAGATCTCATTTTTATAATCATTCATATTTTGTATCACAATGGCTCCTCCCTTATCCGCCATCTTAATCACTATCTCTTTGTTGGAACCTAAGGATGGTAAGGCCTCCCTTTCTGTTTTCGTAGTGTTGTATTTCACATATCTGCCTTTTGATATCAAGTCCATGTGCTGTGAAGGAAAGGTGAGTTAAAAATCGTGGCTTTTCCCTGGCATATTCTGGAATATGATGCTAAGATAAAGAATAATACAAGTTTGAATAGATTCAAGAGTAGTCCATGTGGCAGGATAAGTTTGTTGGATATAAAGAGTTGTTTAAATTGAGGTAAGGATTATGGATACCTTTAAGTATGGAAATGAGTGGGCATTTTTTGAATGGAGGTAAGAATTGAGTTCAGGTTTTTACATGCTGGTTAATGATGAAGGTTGTATGAGTTGATTCGGAGTTTTCATGGGTTTTAGGATGTTGGACTCTGGAAGGATGTTTTGGTGAAGAAGGAGATTATATTTTATGGTGTTTTTGGGTGAGTATGTTGAGAGTGAGGCATTACCTGGAAAATGATTTTAATTATTTGTAGATTGATTTATATTATTGGATTATTTATAGGCTCCCCTATCTATCAGTCCTTATGAAGACCCTGATGGAGCGTTGATTTGGCCCAGGAGCGTTAAGGGGTCGAAACGTCGACGATATTGCTCTTGCCTGGATTGGTTGTATTATTTGTGGAGAGAATTTAGAATGGGGAATAGGATTCCACATATGTAATTTTTCTGGAGAAATAATATGTTGATTTAAATGTGGTGAAAAGTTTAACCAACAGGCTCTTTTGTCTTTTAAGTGTATATTTTTAAGAGTTATTCCTGGAATGGTTTGAGGGATTATTTCTCTTTCTTTACTATTAGCACACAAGCACTTTACATCTTTTACACTGGTTTTCTCTCTCTTTGTTCTATGATAGAATGGGGGGTTGTGAATTGTATTTAAATGAAATTATTTATGTGATAAATTATGATTAAAAAAAAATTGGGAAATAATTTGAAGGGTAATGGTATGTATGTATGTTGTAAGTGTTTTTTAAGTACTTTGCCTAGCGGTGTTGTTTTTTGTAATTAGTTAGACCCATACCCCTTCGGGGCGATTTAGGGTTACCCTCTGTGGTTGGTAAAAATACTCTGAGAGCAGGAATCCTGCAAAGGGTTTGTTTAACTATTTGTCAAATTAGTTTTGTCAATAATGGCTTCTGATAAAGAGACACTTTCATATAATGAGGATTATATTAATAGATTGATACTAGGACAAACAGGGGCCAAATTTTTGGGTAACATACCCCTTGGTCAGTATAGTGAAAGGTGCGGAAGACATTGTGACGCAAAGGGTTAATTAGCTTGAACAGTGTAGATGAGCGTGATGCCTGCCGAAGCCAGAGCAACGTGGAAGAAATTCACGATGTTCGCTTTCAAGCTTGTTTTCTTTTGACATTCCGTCGAAAAACTTTTTTGCAGCTTCATGTGTGAGAAACAGGCTGTGAAGGAGATTCAGTCTCAACCTTGAGAACGAGACCACAGTAAAAGATGGAATGAAAACAATGGGCAGGGAATGGCAAGGCAGCCAAGAGACATGCACTGATAACATAGCTAGAAAATACTGGAAGGGGATAGAATCCAAGCTTCAGGTTACTTAAACTCTGAAAGGTGGGTGAGGGAATTGAAGCTTGCAGATGGAGTTGTGAAACTGTCATCTTCAGACCCAGAGCTGACTCCCTGTTTTGCTGTTCCAAGACCGTGATGCTCGAGGGGGAGAGAGGTCCAAGCGGGCGGTAGAGGGCTTCCCAGCATTTCGTGGACTACGTTAAATTCCACCCAGGGATGAAAGGCTTTTGTTTCTCTGCTCTATTATTATGATTGATTATTATGCTTGCACTGTGTTTATAATCTGAGAAATTCAGCTCGTTTATAGTTTTTTTCTTACTGAACATCGTAGTGTGAGTCTGCCACAGTAATTGAAATATGCATTTTAGTGTGCAGTAAATCAAAGCTTATCTGAAATATTCAACTCGTTTATATTCTGCTCCCTGAACATCATAGTGTATCACATTTTGGTATGCAGTTATTCCAAGTTTATATCTGTCAATGAACTCTTTGCTCAGATGTATACATAGATGCTCTTTGTAGTGTACTTATATATAAATAGATGCTTTTTTTATTGCTATTCTTATTCTGTCAATGAACTCTTTGCTCATACGTATACATAGATGCTCTTTGTAGTGTATTTATATATGAATAGATGCTTTTCATTGCTATTCTTATTCCACTGTTGTTGATGTGCTAAATGCCTGCATTTACCTGAAATTCTAGTAAAGCTAAATTGTATTCATAATTGGCGTGTGGTCCTTCATTGAGCGTCCTTATTGACTTATACCGAACAGGTGTCAACCAGCCACCTGGATAAGACACTTGGCACCAGGAGTAGGGTATAAGTCAATAATGCCTCTTTGGGGACGTAAGAAAAGTGAGGCAGAGAGCGGAAGACAGCATGGGGCAGAAGCCAGATCCATTCCCGGGTGGTTAGCAACTGACCCGTTCTCTGGTGTGGCAGGGCTCCTGAACCGGTGGGCAGCGCCGGTGTTATGGGAGGCATTAGATGAGAAAGTGACTCCCCTTTTAGTGGAAGATGCAGTTGAGAGTGTGAAGCTAAGAGGGGCGAAGCTGGAGCTGAAAGCAGCAGGGCAAGTGGGATGGCTTTTCCTGTCTGCGCTCCGTACGGTATACAGGAACACATTAACACAAGATGCAGAGATAAGAAAACTGCGGGATGAGGTTGCAGCCTTGCAGGAAAGGCAGTTACTTATGAAAGAAACTATAGAAAGTGCAGTGACTAGGGGTGATTAAATGGAGGCAAGGTGCACCGCATTAGCAGTACGAGTAGCAAAACAGAAGAGTAGGCAGAAGCCTAAAATACCCTCAACTGTGCAAGTGAGGGCATTGGTACGCAAAGAAAACTGGGATCCTTATACTTGGGATGGAACAGTCTCGGATAATGATGATGATTGGAATTGGGAGGATGAGGTGGAAGTACATGTAGCAGAACTAGGTGGAGTTGAAAGTGGAGAAGGACGTGTAGGTGAAATTGAAGGTGAAAGGGGAGGTGTAATGGAGGTTTTCCCACTCGTGCAGAATAAATCAAAGGGAGTGAATGGTGGGCAAATACAGAATTCATGTTTGGTAAGAGATTATACACAGAGTGAATTGTTAGAGATAACTCCTATGTTTAGGCAGATGCCTGCAGAGCCCTTGTTTAAATGGTTGGTGAGATTGTGGGACACTGGAGCAGATGGTACATATTTGTCGCCAACCGAACTTTTGAAAATGGGATCAGTAACTACACATGCTATGTTAGGGCAACGGTTACGAGGTGCACAGGGGCAACAAGCTTTCTCTCTAACGGGTTGGTTGATGGAAGGAGTGAAGCATTTGTACCCAACTGCTATAGATGTTGAGGAGTGTTGGGGTCCTTGGCATACGATTTCACATGGAAATGAACAACTGCGAGAAATGAGGATGCAGAACGCAGTGTACTCCCAACAGTGTTTAGGACCTGATGTTGAACCCGTGACAGTAGGGATCAGGGCACGGTTAATCAGAAATGCCCCTACGCATACGAAAGGTGCCTTGTTGGCCCTTTTAGGACCCGCTAAGGGAAGACCAGTGGGGGATGTGGTATTATTAATGGCACAATTAGAAGGGCTTGCTAGACAAAAATCAGCAAGAGCAGTGAGGCAGGACAATAACTATAAGGGAGGAGAATCTGCAATAAAAGTGACCAGACGACAAATGTGGATAGATTTGTTGAATGCTGGGGTGAAGAAAGATGAGATAGATGGAAAGCCTACCCCTTATCTGCTTAATAAATGGAAAGCATTGCACGGTAGACAGAAAGAGAAAGAGGCATTTGATGAGAAACAGCCCTCAGTACCACCCATGGAAGAGTCTGAAAAGGAAAAAACAGAATCAGGGAAAAATAGGAAGGTGCCTGTCTCAACTCTATATCCTGACTTGTCCAGCGATGACTGGGAAGTCCCAGACCCCTTATTATGAAGGTCAGGCCAAACCCCGGGGGTCAGAGCAGTGCAAGAGGTAAGCCTCGGGGACAGGCGGCCATATGTACCTCTCATCATTTATTGGCACAAAGGAACACAACATGTTATGGCACTGCTCGATACAGGTGCGGAAGTAACTTTGATAAATGGAAACCCTTAGAGGCTGCTAGGGAAGGGTGTGATTATTAATGGTTACAGGGGTGCAGAGACAGAGGCCAAACCTGTTAAGCTTAAATTGTCAATCAGTAAAGGACCCCCGTTCACGGCAGAAGTTTTAATAGCTGAAGTACCAGAATACATGTAAAGATGAGGACACACGTAATCTTGTATTTCTTAAGTTTATTTTCTCAAGCTGGTCCACACATCCTTTCTCAACCGTCTCCCATATCAGAATGCCTCAACCTCCAACCCCCAGGTTCCATCTCCCCACATTCTACATTCCACCCCTCAACCTTCCACTATACTTAAACATACAACACACTTTCCCTCCTTAAACAAAACTAACAAAAGAAATATAAACATTAAAATACATATAACAACAGAATACAGAAAATGTATTGTAAATCAAAACATAATGTAAACACCATACTTTTTTCTAAACAAAGTCTTTGAGCTTTGCAGGCTGTCGTCTCGTCCTGACATAGGACTTTACACGTGACGCAACAGAATTATAATTCCCAGGATGATAATTCACAACAGAATGATCATCCATAGTAACATTACCATTACTGTCACCCAACTCCATATTAGCCTCTCCTTCACAAGAACCATTCTCCATGACTTCCTGATGTTCACAACTTGCCCCTTTTTTTATACAAACACCAGATTGCATCCCACTTCCAAACATCACTAACGGATCAGTTCCACAATTTCCGCCATGATACTCAAAATTACCAGCACATTTTGCCAATCTGCTCACATTCCACACTTTACCATCCTGTGTAACAACACTTTTTTTTAACACTTTTACAACCTTCAAAGCCCTGCCAAACTTAGATGCACCTTTCCTCACAAAACCTGGCTCACGCACCTTTACCCAATCACCAACCGAAAAACTAGGTTCCCTCACCTTCCACTTGTCATCATATCTCTTCTTAAATTTCTCTTGTTTCCCCCTCACCCTTTCTCTAACTTCCTCCACTGAGATATCCTCCCAGTCCTTACTCAGTTTCTTCTTAAACCACCACGGACACAATTTAGACACAGGATGTCTTCCTTTCAGTAATTTGAATGGATTCACTTCTGTGGTACTTTGCAGGGTAATGTGATAATACCACAACTTCTCCCTTAATTTCTCTTTCCACATTCCCCCAAATCCTCTTGCCCAGCAAATACTATCCTTAAGAACTCGATTGAATCTCTCTACTTGACCATTCCCTTGAGGATCATACAGAGGTGTAGTAACATGTTTGATATTACTATATTTAAAAAAACTTTGCATTTCACCAGAAGTCAGTTGGACGCCATTATCCGAAATCAACACCTCCGGATATCCTTCCCTAGAAAACACCTCCTTGAAAAACTCAATAATAGTTGCAGATGTCACCTGAGCAACCAACTTCACCTCTGGCCATTTGGAAAAATAGTCAATTAACACCAAAGCATAACGTGTATCTGTTGGAAGAGAAAAAAATGGGCCAGAAACATCAAAACCTAACTTCTGCCACGGACAATTCAGCCAGGGAATAGGTTCAAGGGGAGCAGGTACTGTTCTCAGCATTTTCTCCGCATTTACACACACACAACACTCCCTCACAACCCGATCTGCCATTTTGTCTAAACCAGGCCACCAAAAACAAGTGCGTATCAATCTTTTCATAGAAGACATTCCAGGATGACCACGATGTGCCAGTTTCAAAATCACATCTCGCATACCCTTGGGTGGAATGCACTTCCCATTCTTAAACAACAACCCACTCTCTATATGCAATTCATCCCTAACTTTACCATATGGTTCTAACTCAGCAGCTATACAATTCCTTCCTGGCCAACCGTCCCTCACATATCTCTTAACCTCTTGGAAAACTAAATCCTCCTCATCACACTTCATCCACTCATCTTCATGTATACTACCAAACTCGGCAGACATGTATCCAGACACAGAAGATACCACATCCCTTTCCACAATACTCACACCTTTCACTTCATCCTGAGGAAGACGCGACAAACAATCCGCTACAGCATTACTTCTACCCGGCACATACTCCATTTTAAAACAATACTCTTGCAACCTGGAAACAAGTCTGGCAATACGGGCAGTGGCATTCCAACCTCCCCCAGGAGATAAAATACCTACTAAAGGCTTATGATCTCTCTGCAGAATGAAATTGGACCCCCAAATATAGTCTCGAAAGTGCTCCACAGCCCAAATGCATGCTAGCAATTCCTTCTCAATTACTGCATACCTTCTTTCTGCATCCGTCAATGTGCGAGAAGCAAACGTAACATTCCATTTGTCTCTCCCACATCTCTGAGATAAAACCCCACCAATCCCATACATGCTTGCATCAACAGTAACTATGCATTTTTCCCCCACACAAAAAGGTCTCAAAGTAGGCGCCTGTATTATCTCTTTCTTAATCCTCTCAAATGCATTACTCTGTTTTTCTGTCCATACATATTGGACTCCTTTTCGCGCAAGCTCCCTCAAAGGCTCAATTTTTGTAGCAAAATTCTCAATAAATTTGCTATAATACTCACACAAGCCAGTGAATGATAATAATTTTTCACGATCATCAGGAGCAGGAGCATTTACTATTGCTTCCACTAGGGATCGTTTTGGTACAACACCTTCTCCCGAAATTGTATGACCTGGGTACTCAACAGATTTCAAGAAGAATTTGCACTTCTTCTCCCTTAAAGTCAAACCATTCACACTCAACACTTTACAAACATTTTCTACATGCAGTTTGTGTTCAACTTCATCTTTTGAGAAAATTAAAACATCATCCTGGAAACACTTCACATATTTGTCCATGTCTTTAAACAAATGAAACATCGCTCTCTGGAAGACTGACGCTGCTGACGCCAATCCAAACGGCATCCTCTTAAATTGGTATAACCCTTGCGGGGTGATAAACGCCGTGAGATGTCTAGAATCTTCCGTTAATTCAATTTGGTGATACGCCGATCTCAAATCCAATGTGGAAAAAATATTCGCCCCCTCCAACATACTAATGACCTCATTTATCTTGGGTAAAGGATGGCAATTCACAATGATGTTAACATTTACAGCTCTCAAATCCACACACAGTCTCAAAGAATTGTCAGATTTTCGTGCTAAAACGATCGGAGAAACCCACTCAGAGGATTCAATCTCTTCTATCACACCCTCATTCACCATATCTGACAAGATCTTCTTTAATTCATCTCTGACACTAATGGGAACATTCCTAAGTTTCTGAATTACAGGTTTGGCATTAGCCTTGACTTTAATTCTGTGGCTGTAGTTGATCAATTTACCCAATTTACTAGTGAAAACTTGTGGAAACTTAGAAGTAATCCACTCTGTTGCCTCCCTGGACTCTATCACTAATACAGGTTCACTACACCGGGGATTCAAAATTACACCCAATTTTCCTTGGTCCCTCCATCCTAGGACATTAACCCCCTTAACTGCAACATACAATTTAATATTGGCACGTCTCTCTTTAAAAGTGATTCCAGTTTCAACAAAACCAGTCACATCAATAGTCCTCCCTTCAAAACTTTCAGCAATAATATCTGGTTCCTTCAAATCGGTCAATTCCCAAATTCCCTCAAAGACTTGCTTAAAATAATCTTGTGTAACAATTGTCCAAGGTGACCCCGAGTCTGCCATTAACTCCAGCCTCCTCCCAGCGATTTGTACCTCACATCTAGGTCGTTTTATCTGTTCACACCGTATTTCATCCCCATGCTTGAGTGACAACACCATGCCCTTTTGCTCATTATCACCCTTCAGCCAATCATGACCATCTTTACCACTACTAACACACGCCATCTTCCCTTTGGCTACATAGTTACTTTTCTTGAAATCTTTACATACCCGAGCAAAATGTCCCAACCTTCCACATTTCATACATTCTTTTCCAACTGCCGGACATTGGGGCGACGATGCAAGATGGTTCACACTACCACAACGGAAACAGGATAGTTTCTCCATCCTATCTTGTCTCACCCATTTCTTACCCACACCAGTATTCTTGAAACCAGGATTACCACTCGAATTACTACCCATCATTGCACCCACCACCTCAGATTCTATATTATTAACTTTATCGACATCCTGTACAGATCTCATCCACTTCTCAGATTGCTCTAGAGCTTTCGCAGTAGAGATTACATCTTGCAATTTAGGATCCCTCATAACCCACAGATGTTCTTGGATCTTCCTGCTTTTCACATGCACTATAATTTGATCCCGAATCATCTCATCAGTCATATCACCAAAATTGCAATGTATAGATAATCCTCGTAGTGCTGTTAAAAACTCATCAAATGTCTCATCAGAATGCTGTGCCCTAGTATAAAACTTGAATCTATTTAATGCCAGACTTGCAGTAGGTTTGAATCTCTTCTCCAATCTCATTAGCGCTTCCTTGAAAACGTCCACTTCTCCCTCTGTATGATCTGGTAACAGTACTGGTGGTAAAGTTCTGAAAACCATCTGCCCCTCAGAGCCTAAACAATGTAATAAAATATTTTTTTTCCTATCTTGTGACATTTCGTCATCATCAATAGCTTTCATATAAGTCAAAAACTCTTCCTTCCACCTAGTCCAATGCAATGGTGGTTCTCCCTTGTTCTGTAAAAACTTTGCAGGAGGTTCAAACTGCATCTTTTCTCCCTTTTCCTTTTAATAAGTATACTTATATATAAAAGGGGGAAGAAAAAAAAATATGAAAAAATAAAAAATAAATAAAAAGAAATTTATGTAAGTGACTTTAGTTGTTCATAAAGTTAATGAATATTTGTCACAAAGATGTTCCTTTTCCGCATTTTTCCTTTAAAGACCTTCTTTAGTGACAATAATAGAAGAAACCATCCGATAGTCCTCTGTTTATGTCTAGAAGACAAAGTCCCGGCTCCGCCCAGAACAATATGCAGAGAACAGCACAGACGGCAGGAACAGCAAGAAACAGGTGTACTCCAACACAGGGCTGCGCAAACAAGTAAGGTATATTGCTATTGTAATCCTCATGTAATCCTCAACACAGCAGTCTTCCACTTAAATTCAATCCGGTACGATGCGAAGATTCGCTACTGCGCGTAGAGCACAGAATGTACAGCACGCTCTAGGATCCAGAAAAGGATGTCGCGCGGCGCGTTGTTTAAATTAGGCCGCGTGACCAAACCCACAATGGCAGTTCAAACTGGCAGGCAAAGGCAGCGAAGAAGGAGGAACAGAAAGCACTTTCCTTCTGTTGAAATTGCGTGAAGTACTACTCCTTCACCTCCTCCGTAGTGTGCGCCTGGAGTACATCCTGTCAAACCTTTAAAAGTCCACTACTTCTTTCATTGAATCTTCCTTTCCCTCGTTCCCAAAATGTAAAGATGAGGACACACGTAATCTTGTATTTCTTAAGTTTATTTTCTCAAGCTGGTCCACACATCCTTTCTCAACCGTCTCCCATATCAGAATGCCTCAACCTCCAACCCCCAGGTTCCATCTCCCCACATTCTACATTCCACCCCTCAACCTTCCACTATACTTAAACATACAACAATACATTATTGGCATGGATTTGTTACTAGGCAAAACTATTGATACGCAATGTGGAACATTTACTTTTGGTGTGAGGAGCGTACACATAAAGAAATCTAGGAAAGTTCTGGTTGGGCATGCAAAGTAGAGTCCATTACATGTGCCTCCTCCAAAGGAGCTGGTGTGCATTAAACAGTACCACATACCCGGAGGTCATAAAGAGATTTCAGAAACCATACAGTGGTTGCTAGATGCAGGTGTGTTAAGGCCGGCTGTGAGCCCATTTAACTCTCCTATATGGCCCGTGAAGAAACCAGATGATACGTATCGAATGACTGTCAACCATCGACAACTGAATAAAGTGGCTCCACCTTTGGCAGCCACCGTCCCAGACATCATCACACTGGTGAAACAGCTGAGTAAAGATGTGTGGGAATGGCATGCCGTGATTGATCTAGCAAACGCCTTCTTTTCAATTGATATTGATGAGGCCAGTCAAGACCAATTTGCAATAAGCTGGCAGGACAGACAATTCACATTCAGGAAGTTGCCCCAGGGGTACGTGCATAGTCCCACATTGTGTCATGGGCTAATAGCCAGAGATTTTGCCAACTTCTCGGCTGGAAACACCCGACTTGCACATTACATTGATGACATCATGATCATTGGGGACACTAAAGAGCAAGTCTCAGACACGCTGGAAAGATTAATTGAATACTTACAGCAGAGGGGTCCAAGGCCCGGCACAAGAGGTGAAATTCCTGGGTGCTATTTGGTCAGGACCAGTAAAAAGAATACCACAGAAAGTGATTGATACGGTACAGCAGCTAAAGATTCCTTCAACTAAGGCAGAAGCACAACGATTTATTGGTTTGATGGGATTCTGGAGACAACATATCCCTCACTTAGGATTAATATTGAGACCATTATATCAAGTTACATGAAAAAAGCACCCTTTCCAATGGGGACCTGAACAGCAAGAGGCCTTTGAGGGAGCAAATGATGCATTACAGAATTATTTTGCGTTAAGTCCCATCACAGAAGGAGACCCGTTTGAGCTGGAAATGATAGTACAGGATGAAGTAGTGATGTGGAGTTTATGGCAGAGGCAAGGAAAAAAGAGAGTGCCACAAGGATTTTGGTCAAAGAGATTAACTACATCCATGAGCAATTATACCCCGTTAGAAAAAGAACTAGCAGGAGCATATTGGGCGTTAGTAGAAACAGAGCGCATTACTGGTGACCGGCCGGTTACCTTAAGAACACGGGTCCCCTTACTAGGCTGGATAAGAGAAGGAGGGGTTGGCACTAAAGTAGGCAGGGCGCAGGAGTCTACCATCGTAAAGTGGAAATGGTATCTGCAGCAGAGGGCAAAACCGGGGCCAGCAGGAGTATCGAAGTTACAAGAAGATATACTGGGGGCAGTGGACTTACAAGCAATGGTCCCCTCGCCAAAGCCATCTAAGATGGAGTCCTCACCATTTAAAACAGCCCCACCTTTTGAACAGCTCACAGAAGAAGAACAGCAAAATGCATGGTTCACAGATGGTACCGCCCGGTACCATCAAGGAAAAAGACAATGGCAAACAGTTGCATTCCAGCCTGCTACAGAAACGCTGTTGCTGCGAGGAGGAAATAATGGATCAAGTCAGCTTGCAGAACCGCAGGGGGTAGCAGCAGTGATCGAACAGGCCCCCATCGGAGAGAAAATGTTTGTGTACACTGACAGCTGGGCCACCTACCAAGGACTAGTAAGCTGGGCCCCGACTTGGCGCAAGGATGGATGGAAAATCAAAGGCACCCCCATTTGGGGAGGCGAGCAGCTATGGGAAGAGATGTGGGAGAAAGGGCAAAAATTTCAAATCTATGTGGGACATGTGGACGCCCATTGCCCATCAGACACCTCACTTGCATCTCTATTCAACAACACCGCAGATCAGATGGCCAAAACACGAACAGTGATCATCAATGAGGAGACTGAAGCTGCTCTAGCAAACTGGGCTCATGCAACATAGGGACATCTAGGAGAGAATGGCACTTATGCATGGGCACAGCAACGACAGATTCCAGTTACTAAAGAACAGGTCCAACAAGCAGTAAAAGAGTACCCCACATGCAACCAGATAAGACAAATGCCCCTGCAAAAGAAGCCTAGCGGCTATATCAGAAGAGGAACCGCAGCCGCTACAGTGTGGCAATTGGACTATATCGGGCCGCTACCAAAGGAAGGAGGAAAAAGCTACGTATTGACCATGGTGGACACCTACTCTGGCCTTATGTTGGGTATGCCCTGTAAGTCTGCAGACCAAAAGTCCACTTTGCACCCCGATAACACTCAGAGAGGTGAAGGAGGATTTGGAAGCACAGGATGAAGAGTATGGGTGCATCATCCAGGGAAAAAGCCAGAGGCAGGAGAGATATTGAGTCAAGGGGTGGGGAGTACGTATATTGTACTTTTAAAGAATTCTAATGTACCTGTATTTGTACCTGCAGTGAGACTTACCCCACGGTCGTAAATGATGAAATCTGCATCGATGACGTGGTTCCTGTTTGCGGTCATGATTATAACCGGAAAAAGTATATTAGTCCGACCAAATGTGTCAGAGAATGTCATCACGGACCTTCATGTCACTTGTGCACCTCAAGCCGCTAATGTAACTGATGACCAGGGAAATGTTTCACTTTGCAACGTGAAGGTACCTGGAGGCAAGTGGATGGCTGCCAAAGCTGTAACCTGGAAGGTAACTGGACAGCAAATCCGACATGCCAACGGACTGAACGAGTTGCAGGGAATGCCCGCAACGGTACAGGCTTTGAATTATACGCTAAACATGATATGTAAATATTGTGATACCATTGTACCTTTTACACCAGTACAGACATATCCGTGTAGATCTTATGATTGTTCTAACAAACAATATATTTTACCAGGACATATAGTGGTTGTTACAATGACTAATAGAACTAAAGGAGTTCGATACGCCAAACCGCCTGCCTTTCTGTTTTATGTAGCCGAAAGACGCATGGTCAGCAATTTAAGCAACGTTTCCATAGTTCGATATAGAATAGGATGTAAGCAAGCTTTGCATGCAAGCATAATTAACCATATTGTGTTACAGATAACTATTGCCAAGGGGAATGTCTCTAAGTATGATCCATTATGCACACCATGAACACTACAGTTATGGCCCTTGCCGAAGTTACGCATCAGAAGAGATCTAGGATCCATGATAGCCGGGGACACCGGAATTGGGGTAGGGGCCCTGAACGCTTTTGATATTGAAGCCATCAGGAATAAGCTATCTTCTACAGGATATAGTACAGGGGAGGCCATAAAAGTATTTTCACAATGGGGGCCCACACACTCACAAGAAGTATGGAAGGTTCTGCGTGGGTTGTATCGTGATTGGCAATGGCATAATTTCACTTATGAACAATTTGGAAAAAGCTTTCAAAGCACCCAAACAATGTCCAAAGGAATTCAGTGCATACTATGGCAAAGCATTGTTAATCAACAGTATGTAGACTTCAAAGCGGAATGGAGACAGCTTCAAGGTGAATATTGGAGACAATAATTGCATTTGCCTGAGGAAATATGGGTAGAGCCCATACAATTTCATTGTGAGGGAGAGATGTGTTATGCTCATTTTGATATAGCTAGAAGTGATCTTCCTCCTGAAATATGGTGCCCCTTTATATTGCTCCCTGTAGTAATAGGTGAAGAATGGTGGATACCTCACACTGACAAAAAATGGATTGATCAAACAAATCACACCGAAGATCCCACTAGATGTGCAGATTGGTCTAAGGGGTGGGTATGTACCCACACTGGACGGGCGCTAGATCCATGCCTTCACCCAATACCAGGAGAATGTGAATGGTTACCTTATCCTATTAATGGCACAGACTTATATCAGATAGGAACAGAGAGTATATGTTATGTTACTAATCATCCCTTACTTATTAACGGGTTTGTACAAACCACCGGAGAGCAGGTAATGTGTATGTGCAATATTACCAGCATTATTGGCATAAGTACTCACATCCTATACCGATCGACTAAGTTCACCCCAACCACATTACAGACGCAAATGCAGGCACAGTTAGAATGGAACATCCCGCTTGTTGTGAAGCTACCCAGACTAGAGGCAATCAGGCGCTACGCACAAATCACATTTGCTAAATTCGACATGGCAGCTAAATATACCAAGGATACCGCCATACAGATGACCATAGATGCCAAACAGCTTATGCACACTGCTTCACGCATCCAGCAAGTAACTGAGCACCATTGGTATGACATCTTCTTAGGTTGGGCACCAGGAGCTACGAAGACGCTAAATATAGTGTCACATCCGCTAATCTGGTTATTGATTGTCTGTGTCACGCTAATGATTATACTATGTAGACTATATGTACGCACAAACCAGCTTTATACTAAAATGCAGGCGCTTAGAATAATGCTAACAAGTATTCGTAGCAATCTAGCTAGCAAAGTGTTACAATAAATACTTTTGCAAGCATCGCGCTCATGTAAGGGGTGGAGTGATCAGTATAGGGAAAGGTGCGGAAGACATTGTGATGCGAAGGGTTAACTAGCTTGAACAGTGTAGATGAGCGTGATGCCTGCCGAAGCCAGAGCAACGTGGAAGAAATTCACAATGTTCGCTTTCAAGCTTGTTTTCTTTTGACATTCCGTAGATACTTATTCACAGCTGCATGTGTGAGAAACAGGCTGTGAAGGAGATTCAGTCTCAACCTTGAGAACAAGACCACAGTAAAAGATGGAATGAAAACAATGGCTAGGGAATGGCAAGGCAGCCAAGAGACATGTACTGTTAACATAGATAGAAAATACTGGAAGGGGATAGAATCCAAGCTTCAGGTTACTTAAACTCTGAAAGGTGGGTGAGGGAATTGAAGCTCGCAGATGGAGTTGTGAAACTGTCATCTTCAGACCCAGAGCTGCCTCTCTGTTTTGCTGTTCCAAGACCGTGACGCTCGAGGGGGAGAGAGGTCCAAGCGGGCAGTAGAGGGCTCCCCAGCATTTCGTGGACTAAGTTAAGTTCCACCCAGGGATGAAAGGCTTTTGTTTCTCTGCTCTATTATTATGATTGATTATTATGCTTGCACTGTGTTTATAATCTGAGAAATTCAGCTCGTTTATAGTTTTTTTTCTTACTGAACATCGTAGTGTGAGTCTGCCACAGTAATTGAAGTATGCATTTTAGTGTGCAGTAAATCAAAGCTTATCTGAAATATTCAACTCGTTTATATTCTGCTCCCTGAACATCGTAGTGTATCACATTTTGGTATACAGTTATTCCTAGTTTATATCTGTCAATGAACTCTTTGCTCAGATGTATGCATAGATGCTCTTTGTAGTGTACTTATATATAAATAGATGCTTTTTTATTGCTATTCTTATTCTGTCAATTAACTCTTTGCTTATACATATACATAGATGCTCTTTGTAGTGTACTTATACATGAATAGATGATTTTCATTGCTATCCTTATTCCACTATTGTTGATGTGCTGAATGCCTGCATTTACCTGAAATTCTAGTAAAGCTAAATTGTATTCATAATTGGCGTGTGGTCCTTCATTGAGCGTCCTTATTGACTTATACCGAACAGGTGTCAACCAGCCACCTGGATAAGACACCCCCAATGATGGATTTGGCTCTAAATGAAAGAATAAATAAATTGGAGAGACTAGAAAAAAAGCTAATACGTACTCGTTTACATGGACATTTGTTGACTAAGCATTTACAATCTAATACGATTCCAATGGGGCTACAGGTTAGGAATGAACCAGCGATTTTCGTTGATAACCCGAAGTTTAAAGAGAATTTTAGCTGGGTAGCGAATAATTGTTCTACACATTGGATGGTATTAGGGGTCGAGACGGCCAGGGAGGAAGGTAAGAAATTAATTAAAGAAATTGCTGAGATTAAGAAGGAGATTTTGGATAATAAAGCGTTAGTCAATGCTAAAGAGGCTTTGGATCGCTTGGAAAGAACTGTGAGGGACTTTGACATGAAAACATAAGCCTTCAAATTAGACAAATTGGTGAGAGATATTAATCAGTATGATAAGAGGGTCACATATCCTTATTTGATGGATGATTATTATGAACAAGAGTCAAGAGGTAGATTTCTTTCTAGGAATCAGGGTGGGTATAGACAATATACCACCTTTTCAGAGTCTTCTGGGGGAAGTGGAGGTGAAAGTGATAATGAGCAACCAAGTACAAGCACAGCACCCCACGACTCTGATTTATATCGAGTAGATCTGACATCTGGGCCTTTTTTAGGACAGACACAATGGACACCATCCAGAGGTGGATGCCGGACATGGAACAGAGGCTTCCCCAGAGACCGAGGATGGGGGAGAGGCAAATACAGGGGCAGGAGACAGTTGCATTTCCAACAGGAGGAACACGGGGAAATACAGACCCGAAGACAACACTACAGGTGGTGACACATTTGAGTCCAGTGGTTAATTTGTCATCTTACCAGTTGCTGCCATCTGAAGAGCAGGTTTTATCAAAAGGTTTGTCCTTTGTCCCAACTAATTTGCCCAATTCCTTCAATTTAAAAATGGAATTGCATAAATTATTTCGGAAAGTGAGATTGAGATATTATTTTAGACATTCTATTTCTCAGGCACCTCCAACAGTGACAGGCCTTAGGGTCCCTTCGGCATTTACTCCACCAGCTCATTTGATGTCACATAAAATTCTGACATGGACCTGATATCAAAAGGCAGATATGTGAAATACAACACTACAAAAACAGAAAGGGAGGCCTTACCATCCTTAGGTTCCAACAAAGAGATAGTGATTAAGATGGCGGATAAGGGAAGCGCCATCGTGATACAAAATATGAATGATTATAAAAATGAGATCTTAATGCAGTTATCTGATCAAGATAGTTATAGAAGATTATTAAGGGATCCTACAAATGAAATAAAGGATTTGATTACACAGGTGATAAACGAGGGACAACAAGAAGGTTTTTTGTCAAATCTGGAATATGAATATCTGAACAAAAAAGAACCCCGGGTTCCAACTATTTATATACTCCCTAAAATACATAAAAATAAAGAAAAACCTCCAGGTCGCCCGATTATTTCAGGGTGTGGATCCATACTTGAACCTGTCTGTAGATATATTGATTTTTTTCCTAAACCTTTAATACCAGGGACAGTGGCTTATGTCAGAGTTTCAATGGATATGATCAAATTGATTGATGGTGCAAATTTTGATTGTAAGAATCAAATTTTTGTGACAATGGATATTGTCTCTTTATACACTAACATCTCTCAAGGTCATGCATTACAGGTAATTAAAGAGACTTTGGACATGAGGCCGCATCCGGTCCAAGTACCAACGGATTTCATTGTTAAATTATTGGAGATAGCAATGATGAAGAACTTTTTCTTGTTCCAAGGAGATTATTGTGTGCAAACCAAGGGTGTAGCTATGGGTGCAACTTTTGCACCAGGTGTGGAAATTTTATATATGAATGATTTTGAGATGCGATTTATCTTTGATGAAATGTCACCATATTTTGCACATATAACCTTATGGAAACAATACATATATGATGTGTTGATGATCTGGACAGGTACCCAGAATGAATTGTTGGCTTTCCACAGATGGTTAAATATGTGTTCAAAAGACATACAATTTACCATACAATACAGTACTTTGGAGATCAACTTTATAGATCTCACTATAAAGATACAGGATGGTTGTTTATATACCATTCTTTATAGGAAAGAGAGTGAGAAGAACTCACTCTTAAAATATACGAGTCACCATCCTCGGAATCTGAGAGACAATTTACCATGTGGACAATTCCTTCGTCTCCGGAGGAATTGTTCTTGAAAAGATGATTATTTTTTAGAATCTAAAGAACTGGTGAATCGTCTACAGATGCGTGGTTATCCAAGAGTTTTGGTGAGAAAGGCTTGTAAAATGGCATGGTTCTGTCATCGTGAATTCCTTCTAGATCCAAAAGTACGTACTGATGGGGAAAATGACAGGATGATATGTGTCACTACTTTTTGTACTTGAAGTACGGAAATTAAGAAGATTATTAATTATCATTGGAATTTAGTTGCAGATGACCTTGAAATCAATGATCCCCCAATGTATGCTTTTAAAAGGGGTAAAAATATCAAAGATTGGGTGGTGAGTTCTTTTTTGCCGGAACCAGTTAGACCATCACTGGCAACAATGCTGAATTTAGCAGAAATAGTGGGACATTTTAAATGTGGATCATGTAAGGTGTGTGCACAATGTCTAGAGACAAAGATATTTAAGTATACACATATGTCAGTGACACTGAGGGAACATTCGAATTGTAATAGCAATAATGTTATTTATGTTATTCAATGTCCCTGTGATTTATTGTATGTTGGCCAAACGAAACAAAAAGTGAAAGTGCGTCTTATGCAACATTGTAGTCGTATTCGATGTAAAACTCAAGGGGCTCCTTTGGTTGACCATTTCACTGCATTGAATCATTCGGCTGAATCATTAAGATGGTTTGTTTTTGGAAAAAGTGAAGGTGAGTGTACGGGGGGGGGACCTCTCTGATAACCTTAATTTACAGGAATGCAAATGGATCCATCTTTTGGACTCGGTCTCCCATGGTTTAAATGAATATGAAGAGATAGCAAGACAAACTGCTAGCTTGTCAAATGGTTGAGGAATTGGGAAAGATGGCAAAGGATTGTGTTATTTTGCACGAAATCTTTGATCGGATATGGAGGTACATTTTTTTATAGACTTGATAATATTGATATATTATGCTGTTGTCTGTTTAGGCAAGAGATTGTTATCTTTATAAATAATTAAGGATAAGGAGGTTTCTTTTTGAGATATGGCTCTGATATGGTTTTGTTATATAATGGAAGAACCCTATAGATATATCAAAAATATTTTTTCCTTTTTGGAAAGATTGTGTAGGGTGGTATTTGATAAATTTGACCTTTGAAATAAATGATATTGGATTTTTCCAGTTTTTTTAGAGTTTTTTTTAGCCCTTCTTAATTGAGGGGTTGAAGTTTGAGAGGCTCTGTTTATGTGGGAAATTTGTGCTCACCCTTTGACGCGGCGGCGCGATGGTGTTGGACACATTGTTAGAGAAGAATGGTTTATAATGCTTGTGAAGAATGGTTCTTTTGAAATACGCGGTTGCTGGTCGGAGACACTGCCTTTGTTTCCGCAGCCAGGGCGTGCTGACGTGCTCTGATGCGCTTGTATGGATACATTCTAGAAAAGATTGCTGCTTTGGCGTTTTTTCCCAAGCACGCGTGTGCAGATCTGAGATACTACACCATTTCCGCATTCGGAGCGTGTGACGCGCCCCGTGACATGGATACGGAAGTAATTTAAATATGGAGCCAACAAAGTCGGCGTTTTTCGAGTGAAATAATTTTTTTTTGAGGGAATCGGCTGCAGTGAAGGAAAGGTGAGTTAAAAATCGTGGCTTTTCCCTGGCATATTCTGGAATATGATGCTGAGATAAAGAATAATACATTTTTTAATAGATTCAAGAGTAGTCCATGTTTTGTGGCAGGATAAGTTTGTTGGATATAAAGAGTTGTTTATATTGGATAATAATACCATTGAATATTGAGTATTTATTTATATATTGTGACATGAATGGTTGTGTATTTATGTAGGAAATAATAATAATACTTAAAAAAATGTTTTTGTTTAAGGATGTGAAATTGGAGCAGAAGAGGTGTTCTCAAAAAACTTTAAAAGAGTTGAGGGAAGGATTATGGATACCTTTAAATATGGAAATGAGTGGGCATTTTTTGAATGGAGGTAAGAATTGAGTTCAGGTTTTTACATGCTGGTTAATGATGAAGGTTGTATGAGTTGATTCGGAGTTTTCATTTTTTTAGGATGTTGGACTCTGGAAGGATGTTTTGGTGAAGAAGGTGATTATATTTTGTGGTGTTTTTGGGTGAGTATGTTGAGAGTGAGGCATTATCTGGAAAATGATTTGGATTATTTGTAGATTGATTTATATTATTGGATTATTTATAGGCTCCCCTATCTATCAGTCCTGATGAAGACCCTGATGGGATTTGGCCCAGGAGCGTTAAGGGGTCGAAACGTCGACGATATTGCTCTTGCCTGGATTGGTTGGATTATTTGTGGAGAGAATTTAGAATGGGGGATAGGATTCCATATATATAATTTTTCTGGATAAATAATATGTTGATTTAAATGTGGTGAAAGGTTTAACCAACAGGCTCTTTTGTCTTTTAAGTGTATATTTTTAAGAGTTATTCCTGGAATGGTTTAACACACGAGCACTTTACATCTTTTACACCGGTTTTCTCTCTCTTTGTTCTATGATAGAATGGGGGGCTATGAATTGAATTTAAATGAAATTATTTATGTGATAAATTATGATAAAAAAAAAAATTGAAAATAATTTGAAGGGTAATGGTATGTATGTATGTTGTAAGTGTTTGTTAAGTACTTTGCCTAGGGGTGTTGATTTTTGTAATTAGTTAGACCCATACCCTTTCGGGGTGATTTAGAGTTACCCTCTGTGGTTGGTAAAAACACGTTTTGAGGATGGCATTTTCAAACTTACAGTTCCGAAATCAAGTTCACCAAAATATGTATTTTAAAATTGTGTGTTCGCAGACCCCAAACTCCACATCTCAATTTGCTCCCAATGGGAAATTACACTTACCATATATTTCAAGGCAATCCCCATGTGACCCTATGGGAGAGATAGGTCTTGCAATAGTGAAAAAATAAATGAGTAGAATTTCACCATCAGGACATGTAAAACACAACAGTACATGTCCTACCTTTTAAATACAATGCACTATGCCCATGGGGCTGCCCTGAGCCTGTCATAGGGGTGACCTGCAGGTAATAAAATGGAAGATCTGGATCTGGGAAGTTAGTGCTGTTGCCAGGTCAACATGGCAGTTTAAAACTGCACACACAGGCACTGCAGTGGCAGGCCTGAGGCATGTTTGCAGGGCTACTCATGTGGGTGGCACAATCAGTGCAGCAGGCCCACTAATAGCCTTTGATTTACAGGCCCTGGGCACACGTGGTGCACTATACTAAGGGCTTACTAGTAAATAAATTATGCCAATCATGGATAAATGAATCACCAAACAATTTAGAGAGGGAGCACTTGCACTCTAGCACTGGTCAAGGAGTGGTAAAGTGCCCAGAGTCTTAAAACTAGCAAAAACAAAATTCAGCACAGGCTCAAAAACAGAAGGTCAGAAGCGAAAAGACAGGGGAAACCATGCCAAGAGCTGCCAGATCTAACAGATACATTTTTTTATTGATACATATTTGATGGAACATAAATTGTCCTTCTCATTGACACAGTCAATCCCTGATCAGGTGACCAACCGTGCCATTATCACCCTTCCCTATTAAGATCCATATATTTGCTTGTATTGATGTCTTTATTTAACATTTTTTTCTTTTCAGAGGTCTCAGCAAAGGAAGTACCTATAATGAAGAAGATGAGCCATGATGGATCATGGGTGGAATTGAAATGTTTTGCAACTGCCACACTTCTTAAAGAAGCAAACACATCTTCTATTAAGCTATGAAGCTGGTCTGAGAGTATAGCACTTATAGCAATGCCACATTATGATTTATTTTGGATCAGCTCGCTGTGCATACTCATAATATATCAATGAGTGCAATTTTTGTCCAACAGGTTCTTTCAAACCAGTCTGCAGAAATCATGTAATTTGACAAGTCTATAAACATATGTTCCATATAGGTCCTTACACTTTGTGCAGTTTGGGTTTATTCTGGGGAACTATCCATGAATTAATGTCTAGCTATATTATGGATGGAAAAAGATGTAGTAGGGAGAGTGTTGATGGTTAGATCCCAGAAAATGGTGTGCCTTTTTCCACAGAATTATTAAGTCTCTGGGATAGTTAAACCAATTCCCACAGTTGCCCATTTTTCCTGTATCTACGTATGGGGTGCTTACCCCATACAGTTTAACAAGACTAGCTTCTATTTAGTAGACATGTTTTCCTGTCTGCATTGATTAATTAATCTTAAAAGTTGATTATTAATTTTTAAGAATCTATGAGAGCAAAAGCCAACTTCGAAGTCATAAATATCTAGCAGTCAAGCCCCTCTACTCAAGTGATTAAAACTTGCTTGGAGCCTGGAAAAAGATTTAATAGTTTCTCCTGCCATTACATCTCTTAAAGCCCAAAATCAAATCCCCTTTTCCTGCCATATTTTAATAGTAGAGGCTATCTGCAGGAATCCTGGCTTCCCTACAGAGGAGTCAACTTGTGATATTTAGAATGTTTAGTAGCTTGAAAAAAAGCATCAAATCATAATGTCAGTGTCACATGCCAGAACTTCCATCAGGCTGTTGCCTAATGAGGTAGCCACATAAATTATTCCTATTTCCAGGAGTGCCCAGCCAACTTTTAGCAGTTGTTTTCTACTAATCTGACTTTTATCTGACCATGCAAAACTAGTTAACATGGTAGTTAATTCTTTTAGGAATTTTTTGGGGTTGTGCCTAGGATAGCTTAAAGTGAAAAAGGCATATTGTGAAAGTAGTGTCCTAGACTCCCATTATGGGAACAAGACTGCTGTATTTTGGGTGGCAGCAGCACCACCGAGTGTGGGGGACTGAGTCTGATCCCACACCATGTGACAGCTGTCAGCCTAACCCTTTCCAGCTAGCTAATAGCACCTCACAAGTACCAGAGGTAGAAGTTATTTGTGGCAGTCTATCACATGACGTTCAGACTCTCAGGGAAGCCGTGATGGAACAGATCATACCCCTTTCTCTCAGTTATACAAATCTCTTACATGCAAAGACAAGACGGAAGCAGAATATTGGTACAATAAGTTTTATTGCAATAACTGTGTTCTATGGACAAAGACATGAATTGTGACTATGAGGAATTTGAAACAAAGCCTTTTTATAGCAGTTTGCCAAACTGTATTGTTTGTAACAGACAGGAATGTGTCCACGTTAGTGAGAGAGTTGTACGGCCCACAGACAACATATTGGTGTCCTTAGTTCTGCCCAGAGGAGAAACTGATGATGAAGAGCAATGTAATACTGAAAAAGATATTTGCATTTGGAAGGTAACATCACATAGATGTTGTGGTGTCCCATCTTAAGCAGTCATTTTCTATCCAAAAATCTTACCCCTTGGGAGAAGTGAATCAATTGTAGCTCCATACTGCAGTGGTTCAGCAATGTAGCCAGGCCTATGTGTTTACTCATGCTGCAGGAACCCTTTGTTATGAAGTTAACTACAGGTCTACAAGTGACAAAGGCATACATGAAACGGGAGCTGAGAAAGGGGATTATTGAACTTGTTGCAAATGTTGTGTGATGTGCATTGATGTCCTGTTACATTCTCACAGATGCCCTATAACTTTTGCATCTGTGTTTTTAGCATCAACTGGGCAAGTCGAAGCTGACAACTGCCACATCGGTGGGGATGAAGCTGACTAATGGGGATCGGGTGTGTACACCACAGACACTGAGGTACTCAGTGGCATGGAGAGTGAGGGGACTGGTAGGGAAGCCACCACTGTCTCTACACCTTCCTCGGAGGACTTCAATGAAGACCAGTCCCAAGTGGGGGCGGACCCTGGAGAGACTATGACCCATGTGTCTTCATCTGCCCCCATTCTAATCTTCACCCTCCTTCTTGCCCCCACCCATTTGACTGTACTCACTGCCCTAAAAGGGGCAGCATCACATTTACTGCAGGCACCTCTGCTCCTACTCCTCCCCAGTGTCCCAGGCTGCACTCACTGAGGAGGCTGGTGATCTTTTAAAAACTATCACTGTAGGCCAGACTGCACTATTGAATGCTATCCAGGGGCTGGCTGGCCAGAACACCCAGATACTGGCTTACCTGGAAGGCATTTGCGGTGCCCTCTCTGGCCTACAGTGGTCATTCCATGGTCTGACAGCCAACCTCGTGCCCAGACGCCTACCCCTTCCCCATTACAAGTCGCTCAACCCAGCCCTCTCCAAAGCAAACACAAACATATACACACACCCACAACAAGAACTACAAGAAGCACATTTCAACATAGCAAAAAACACAAGCGCAGACACACATGCAGACACCATACATACACCACCACAAGCACACCCCTGTCAGTGCATCCACCACAACACAACCACACCCCCCACCTCCAGCACACCAACAGACACATCTACTTCTACAGCAACACCCACACACACCACAAGCACACTCCCAGTCAGCACACCCACCACCACACATGCATGCACCAGTACGCACACAGATACCACACCAACACATAGCACATCCACTACACCACATCACACACACACAAACTCGACTCAAACTCCCACACTCATCCACCCAACAGATAATCAGCAAAACACACAAATCTAAAATCACAGCACATACATCAGCCCCTCACACACCTACATCTTCAACACACACACACACACACACACACACATTAGACATAGCCATTCCCTCTACCACCCAAACCCAGCTCCCTCATGAACATCCTCCCCATTTTCCTAAGGAGAGCCTACTTTTTAACCATGGCCCTGAGCCCTTTCACATTCTACCCCACCCCTACCAAATGTAAATCCACTCCTTCCAAATCCTAAACCACCCATACCAAACTCACCACTTCTAAGTCCAAACCCACCACTCCCAAACTGAAACCCTCTCCTTTGAAACCAAAATCCTCGCCTCCCAAACCCAAGGACCGATCCCCCCACTAAGCTCATTGAGGTGCGTGCTCTCTGCCCCATAGATGCCCATTCCAGCGGAGGTTTATTCCAGCTGTGATTTTAGGAGGCAAATGATGGGCCTGACAGCCATTATCAACCACATAGGGTAACACCTTTGTATATATATTTTTCCATTTGTCCAGATGGACTTTTCTTTTTCGTTCTTAAGAGACTTATCTCATCCTTATATAAATAATTTTATTTTGAGAATACCTTTGTCCTGGCCTTATTTTGCTATTGTTACTAATTGTTTGCTGATAATGTTCTTTCTGCTAATGTGTGTGCCATGCACTTACTCTCATTTGTGACGGTGACAAACACAGTTTGTATATTGTAGTTTTATTTTTTTAAATGCAAACATTAGTGTTGTACATTAGTTGTGGTCATATTCATTTTGGTGCAAGCATTCACGTTGTTACTGAAAACTTACACCAAGATGATATGTGTTTATGTTGTTGTGAGTGGAGAATGCATGTGTGTTAATTTTGACACGATATGTCAATAAATAGCACATATGCATAACACAAATATAATTTCGCTTTACAGTTAAATGGGATGATACGTTTCTGATATAGTGCACACGCCAAGGGGGAATGTGACCTTCATACATCTCTGCAGTGTTTGCAGTTCTCCAGTAAAAACTGTATAACATTTTGTGTACACCCACCTGTAGCATGTTGTAGTGTAATTGCTACGTTATCATTGGATTGTTTGGCTCACATTGGGGATACTTTTGATATTTTGGGGACATTATTGCACACACATTTACAGACACATTTCTATTTGTGATTGTTGAGACTTTTTGTGTAGATGTCCATTGCTGTTACAGCAGTCCATACCAGACAAAATTACACACTTCAGCATTGCGTAACATTATGGTGCTGTTTACACAAATTGATCCATGCACAAGTTCAGTATTACTGTGGAGCTACAAATCTGAGGGTAACAGGAAGGCCTGTGACTTACCTTCTGTTCCGGCAACAACAGGTTTGATTTCCATCTTGGACCTGGCCCAGGAGCAACAAGAGGACCCATAAGCAGTGGGTGCATGGTGGCAGGATACATGGAAAGAGTTAAAAAGGTGAGTTTCATGTTTATATAGCTCCCAAACTGCCAACTCAGGTGTGGAGGTTTAGCCGCCACAGTTGCACATCGTGATTGACTCGGTGGTAAAAAGGGGCTGTTGTTCCGCCACCAGCCGCTTTTGCCTATGGCACCGATGATGCGGGTGGTGACGGTGGATTGTCGGCGGTCTTTCACCTATGCTTCTGTTGACATATATAACTGGCGGGCAGACTGTCATGGCGACGGGTGGGTTTCCCGTCTGAAAGTCCACGGTGATGCTGTTACAGCCAACATCTAAATGAGGCCCTTAGTCTATTTTTTGGAAGTCGAAAACCTTCAGTGGGTTGAAGCAGCAAACTATAGCCAACGAGGGCTACACAAGGCTGCATACCCCTTCTGCAAAGGACCGCTGAGCAGGATTTGCTGCTGCAGAGTAGAACGTAGTGGTTGTTGCCATAAAGCCATGTGGACTGCTGATACCTTGGATAGATCGACGAGCAGCTATGTCCCCGTCTCTTCTGGGCTCTTAGAGCAGTTTTAGCCAAACATTTCAAGTCCCACATTTTGGATTTTGGGTATCTGGGCACCTTTAGCATCACTTTCATGGGTATAGTACTGGAGAGACACCAACTGAAGGTTCAGGACTCAGTATGGGTCCAGGTGCTGGTTCAAGATGGTTGGAACCTTTTCTGTCCTGAGGCTCTGATCAGAAGGCCAGCCAACCAGCCCTTGGAGTAGCCCTGGTAGTCCTGGGTTCAAGAGATGGAACAGGGCTCGGGCAGCATGGCAGGCCTCTGAGGGTTCAAGGCAGGGTTCGGACAGCAAAGCAGTCCTTTCAGGTGCAGCACAGCAGTCTTCTGAAGTACACAGAAGGTCACAGCAACAGCAGGCACTCCTCTGAGAGTCCTCCCACAGGTCCAGAAAACGAACTGGAGAGTGAGTTTGAGGGCACCATTTTTATTCCTAGTGCATTCTTTGGAGTAGAAGTTTCTAGAGACTTTCCTCTGAAGTGCTTGAAATTTCCTGCCTCCCCGGCCTAGGCTCCAGTCTGACTACAGACACAGTTAGGTATTATGAAGTCCTCTGTGTGAAGGCAGGGCACAGCCTATTGATTTGCAAGTGGGGCTGTGCACAACTCCGCTTCCCCATCCAACCAGTGATGGCCCATCCAGGCACACCTAATCTCTCTTTTGGGTGTCTGTCTGGGAGGAATAAGCAAAGTCCAGCTGACAACTAGACCCAGTATGTGGCCCAAGAACAGGCTACAGTCACAAAAGAGCTAGAGCAGGGAAACTTTGTAAAAGTGGCATTTTTTTTTAATTGGGACTTTAAATCCGACTTTACTATTAAAAAGTATTTTAAATTGCACATTCTTAGATAGCAAACATAAACTTCCCATCTGCTCTTAATCGAACATTAGCACTTATTACATGTGATAAGACAACCCAATCTTATCGTATGGGACAGTTAGGTCTCACATTGATGAAAAACCAGTTTAAGAGTTTTTCACCACCAGGATATGTCCAACTTAAAATTACATGTCCAACTTTTTAATTACAATGCACCCTGCCCTATAAGCTATCTGGGGTCTACCATAGGGGTGATTTATACACAATAAAATGGGAGTTTAAGATTTGGTAAGAGGGTTATCGTACCAAGTTGAGCTAGCAATTTAAAACTATGCAGGTTAGAGCAGCAGCCCTGGTACATGCATTATGGGGCTACTTAAGTGGGTGGCACAATTAATGTTGCAGGCCCACTAGTTGCATTTAATTTACAGGCTGTGGGTATATATTATATCACTTTACTAGGGACTTATATGTAAATTAAATATGCCATGCCGGTCAAGTGTAGGCAGTTTTACTGTGCTTTAGGGAGTGAGCACAAGTCTTTAGCACTGGTTAGCAGTGGTAAAGTTCAGAGTCCTAAGGCCGGAAAAAAAACAAATTCTGAAAAATTTAGAGGGTGAAGGCAAAAGGTTAGGGGGAAGACCACCCTAAGGCTGGCAGGCCTAACAGTGATGTAGGAGGTCAGTTGAGCAGATGCAGTAATTTAAGCCCCCACTGTATATGTCTGAGAAAGGTAAAGTAACTCTCAATCTATACATTTGACACCAAGGAGAAGTGTTGAGATCTTAGAGTTTGCATGAACAGTTTAGCATTTGTTTACCATATTAGGCACAAGTTGAACATATATTTCCTGGGTTCAAGAAGGTGGTTAACATCACCTAAAGCTGTGAAGAAAAACACAGAGCTGAAAGACAGAGACCTCAGAGTTTGATATAAATAATGTGCACTATACACAAATACACTGTTGAAGGCTGGTTATTAGTAGAGGTAAGTACCATTAGCAATAATGCCCCCAAGACAATGTTAGGTCCAGGCAAGGTCTCAAAACCTCAGCCCCTGCCTCAACCCCTGGTAACTTGGCAATGAGCAGGCAGGCTTAGCTTCGGATAAAGGTATGAAAAGCATTTAAATACAACAATATAGTAAATAAGTAAGACACAACACAAAATAAATATCCCACACCAATGTGCAATAATAGGAAATATTTGTATCTTTAAAATGACACCAAAACGGCAAAAATCCAATATAGGAAACCGGTATTATGAATTTTTAAAGATAACATTTTTTAAAAAGTGCTTTCTAGTGCTCAGAAATCAGTAGCATCAACCGGGGACATCTGATCGCACTTGACAGGGACAAAGTAAAAGTTTGAGGCTGACCACGATGGAGCCCTGCCGGACTACATTGAGCTGGAGGCCTTGGTCAAAATGTCACCTTCATACTGAGAAACTTTTCTGGAGCATTTCTCTCTTGATGTCATGCAGTACTCCCCAGCAAGTCGATTTTGATGCAGCATTATCAGACTGTTTTTCCATGAGGCCCCAATCAAATCCTGGAAGTCTGAAGCTCCAGAGCTTTCAGCAGGAGAAACCTGATATTTAGGCTGGGTTGCGGTTGAAGGTAGTCGGCTTCACTCGCAGCGTCGGGTCGCTCCACTGATGGAGCTTTTTTCAAAAATTGTTTTAAACTTCTACATCTTCCTGAAGTTCCTCTTGAGGGGTCAAAGTGCCAAAAAGACAAATCAAACGATCTAGAATCTCTGAGATGGTCCTTGGAAGTTTAGGGCTACAATTCCCACCATGCACCTGGCCAAATCCTTAAAAGTCCACTGGATGCACTCCAGACTGGGGACTTTTATGGTATTTGGTGCAGGCAAGCTCTGTTAACCTGTTGCTTTCAGGGAGTCCACTTCCGAGTCCTTTTCAAGCAAGGCAAAGTCCTTATGGCTGTTATTCCAGTATGCAATAGGAGCGGTGGCTAAGAATGCAGTTGGTGGGGTTGCAGACCAGGGTTCCAGCATGGCAGTCCTTCTTCTCATGGTGGTTTCAGGCAGAAGATGTGAGTTCCAATGCAGCTCAACCAAATGTATTCAATCATGTTGGGGGATAAGCAGGGAGGCACTCTTGTGCAATGAGTTTTAGGGTGCCCCCCAAAAGCATGTCAGCTTCCTCCTAAGTGTGGCATTTTCTTGTCCCATAAAGCACTGCACTTTCAAAATCTGAGATGGACAATTTTCCTCCAGAGGAACAACACCTGGTTAAACCAACCTACGAGTGTGGCTCATTTCCTTTAACACTCCCCCCCTCCAGACCATCTGCAAATTCCTTTCCTGGGCCTGAAATCTATCTGTGGGTTGCAGGGTGAGAGGGCAGGCCTGACTAGTATCCCTTTCTGTCATGCTTTCTTTGATGCCCAGTTTGTTTTACCCAGTCCCCAGGCTGCAGACCTCCCCCCATCAGATCACCTCTGCTCAGTGCAGGTCACTTATCACCTAATCCTGTTCAGGCTGCCCAATCAGGAGAGGCAACCAGCAGGCTGGATTTTGGCTTAAAAAATAAAGTCCTATAATTTATTTTCTGTATTAGTTATGATAAACTCAACAGTGGCAAGTTGTTGGATTTATCAGTACCAATCTTTGAAGTCCCTTTCATTATACATTTAGCTCCTTCCTAGCAATACTTAAACTTAGGTGAAATATTCCCAAGGTGTCCTATGGATCTAAGTATCTGCAATGAGGAAAAATGAAAGGGGGAGTTTTACCTCACCATGGCATATAAAAACATCTTTCATAATGTCCCAGCTTAGAGTTACGTGGCACCCCGCCCCGGGACACCTAGCAGAGACCTGACAGGTGACTTTTATGTAAACATAAGGTAGATTATCACTTTGGAAGTACCTTAAATTCCAACATCAAATTTTCACACGTTTTACTTTTTAAAGACAGTCTGCAAGGCAGGGCTGCCTTAAAAAATGACAGCAGACAACACAGCAGTGCACACTCCAGTGCAGGAAATTTACTGGGGCTCTAAAAGTCCCTGCCCTTTTATATACTAGGGACTTATAGGTAGTTTGACTCCCCCGTGCCTTATTATATAGTAGGTACTTACAGGAGTCTGTCATTGCCAATTGTAATTGTGCCACTTTACCATATACCTTTCATTCCCAGGACTGGTCCTGGGCCTGGTTACCAGAGCCCAGGGCACAGTCAGGGTCAGTTACCACCAGTATCAGTCAGATGAAATGGGAGTGAACATGCTAAATGGATGATTTTCTCACATACACGAATGGAAGTAATGAAAGGAATACTTGAATAAATATCAGACACTAGCAAACAATCAGGCTATATTTCAGGCCGATGTTTTTCAGCACTGTACTATGTGTGCACAAGATGCAGAGCCATATCCACAATAATTAGTACCTTTTTGAATTTCAAATGTATTGCACATCAGATAGTTGCTGAGTGTAAGTAATATTCTCACACTAAATGGGATTATAGTGTGGTAAACATGGTCCAGTAATGGGAGTTTGCTCAGACTATTGCCAGTCTTTTAAATCTAACTGACATGTTTCACATATTAAGCCATGATCAGTTTCTCATAGCTTTATGAGGAACTGCACAGTTGCCCACCTAATGTGACCTAGAGCTGGCATAGAGACGATTGAGAGGCTGGAGCACCAACTGCTGCTCAGGGTTACCTCTGCTGCATTTTCTGAGCCTGTTAAAACATATTATCAGTCTACTGGCTAAAGCGATCAGGCAGTTGGTAAGCAAAGGATGGGCAAAACTTTTTTTTTAAAAAAGAGTATATGCCAACAATCCAGACCATTTTGTGTGTATTACAACACCATGGTTTACACACTTGGTAGTAGTAATAGGTGAGATGAGGGGATTAAAAACTCTTGCTGTACCTTGAAAAAATGTCTGTGTCATGTACGCATTTATGTCATTGCGGTTCCATTTTCTGAAGTCACACATATCCACAACAGAGATGTCATTGTTGAGTTCATATGTGTTCTCATCACTGTCCAATCATTTGTGAGCCCATGAATGATGTGATTGATGGTGTCATGGCTGAGGTCATGAGCAATGCACGGCAGCAGCCTGAGTTATGGCTTGCCTAGCCAACCATAAATGACTGATTTCCGGGTTTTTTCAGTTTTTTATAACAATAACTTTCGTTCAACTGTGGGCTTTAAATACATTTTTTAAACATTTGTTAATGTGCTATGAACGAAATTATACCTTTTAACTTTTTTTTTATCTCCAAAACACGTTGCTGAATAAATATTCAACTTTGTATTTCAATTATGATAACTGTGTTATTGTTAAGTGTGTCAAGTCTCAAACATCACGTCACTTCCTCGGAGCTAGGCTTTGACCGCTTGACCAAGCTACCACCGCGAGTGAAAGAGGCATTACTGACCAGCTTTCCAATGCAGGAGTACCTGTATTTGAATATCAGTGGGCAGTTACAGTATCACTGTTGACATTGCTAGGCTGTATCTGAGACAAGGGTCAAGAAACGGTATTGTTCGGATCAGATTGTTTTCCAGGGATTGATGTGCCTTTCAGTCAATATTTTACATTCCATAGAAGTAATAACTGAACACTGTGACTTCTCAGCATATTTGTTTAATATCACTTGGATCATCTCCTGCATCTTTATATTACTGCATTATACTTTGTTTATTGTGGTTAGCATATGTTAAACTCATATTGCAGTATTTTCACCTTTTATTATCCTAACCTTTCCTATTTTTGACTTTATACTTACTGACAGTCACCATGTTACATTTTCATCACTTTAGTGTTGTTGATTATTTAATCTTGCCTCTTTCCACTACTGATGGAAATACGTGTGCTTTGCTTGGTAGCGAAGAGTGGGCCTTAATGTCTTTCAGTGGACATTGCTTAATGTCTACTCCTGACTCTTCGTGTTTGATTTCCGCAGAAGATATGATCCATGGCTCGTCTGTTCCCATTGTGATTTTTTCTGTGGCTTATGGTCCGGAATAGAAGCGCACATCACTTATATACATTCCAAATAAGAGTCCACTTGAAATGAGTAGAAACTAAGCCTCCTGCTGACCTCCGCAATTTATTGCCATCATTCAATTCGTGTTGGGTGGTCGGTCAGTACTGTTTCTGTCCTACAGGTAGGTGTGCTGTTTCAGTTTCCATTTGTTATCGTGTTATGTTCCACATGCAACACGTTTAAAGCTGCCACCAAGAAAATTAAAAAAATTGTAAATTAAAGCCATGGTGATAATCTGAGCCATACACAGGTGATTCTAAAGCTTTTTAGTCAGTGTTTTTAATCTGGACAACTTTCAAACAGTGGTATGATTTTAACAGATGTACAGAAGAGGGCATGGGTGATGTTTTAACTATATACTGTGCAGAGATTTCGTATTGCTAATGAAGGTTTTGGCATGGATTTAGAAAAACAGCCTAGTTCATTGTTAAGGGTTTCCAGCCCGGCCTTGCAGAAGGAATGATAATGAAAGGTTTCTGGGAAGTGTTCTTAAAATTGAACTGAGATGAAGCTCTTTGTTGAAAGCTCACTGGCCGCATCTATGAATCCCATTTTAAATGTCAAGCGTGTGGAATAGCAATAGCATTATCATTTTCTGTGTGCTGCTCTCATTATAAGGAAAGTTTGGTCATTGCAAAACAGTCTACACGGAATGCATTTTAATCGTTTAACTAACTATGTTTAAGTTGAACGTTCCTGGTGTTGAGTCTTTCATTGTTATGGTCTGGCGCACCGCCTCCGTACAAATTGTGGAGTACTAGCTTTACTAATAAAAAAAACACCTGGTGCCAGAACATATTCATATTGTTTTCAAAACGTAATATGATTTTGATTAATTTCGGTCAAGAAACACAACCAATGAACCTATAATGCGAATAAAATACAAATGTATACTGAATAAACATGCTTGTGGTCAAGCTGCACATGGATGTTCAATTTCCTTCATAAGGAGACTTTAAAAGACTGATCTTAATATAGGCACCTAAAACTATAAAGTTGATACAAATGCCTCAAATTCTATCACTAAATTGAATGATAGAAAATGAACTCTGTGTGCATTCGAAATGGGTAGTGCCCACGGCGATATAGCTAACATAATATACATGTAGCAACTGGTTCCAGCATTGTTTTTCAATTGTTTTCAATCTATAAAGTGTTTTTTTCCAAAACTTAGTACAAAATGAATTGAATTTATACTGTGCAAACACATCTATACAATTATAAATTACATCAAACAGGCAAGAGGAACCCACAAGGTGGAAAACTCCTTGTTGATAATTTACTGTCTACAATAGAGTTTTGTGTATGACCCCCCACCCCCAAAAGATAATACCATAGAGCTACTGCGCAATGGAAGGATTTACATTGCATACGTACGCAATACTTTCACCTTCCTTTGGGTAATGCCAGTAGTAGGAAGGGATACCTTTAATCATCATATTAAAAGTGACAGTTATCCATCCCCGGAAGTGACGTCACTTCTGTGACTTCCGGTGTCCCTGAGAGCCCTCCCAGAAGTGCCATGTGTGTAGGGTGTGTCACGTGGTCTGTGCCCTTGTGGTGTTGTAGAGTAGCACCCGCCCTTTTTGAACTGTGGCATATAAGGAGCTGGTTAGAGCTGTCTGCCAAACCATGAACCGTTGCTGAAACAGCTTGTCAAGGCGCCATGAAGAAATACAATCCGCTCGCCAGAAAAGCCACCTCCTCAGGGGCCCTGAACACTATTGGTAGATATTACCAGACCCTAACACCTCTTACAATGGATGAGAATGCACAACAGGCTGCCCCTGACGATAGGGATACCGATGTTACAGGTTTTCAAGAGAAACTTTGCCAGTGGCTTGAAAAGCTCCATCTTAAGGACCTACCGCAACTGATATCCCTTTTAAGGGTGATAGCAGTGACAGCGAAGTCTCGAAAGATGGTTTAAGTGATGCAATCAACTTCATCGATATTGAAGATGCTGAAGAATGTGTACCACCACCGAATTCGCCCGTCTATGAAGACATGGGTTTCCAGGAGGACCGAGATCCAGAGGCTGTCGATGTACAGCCGGCCCATGTAAACTCCGGCGATGCTTTGACCCCAATGGACCTCTGTGAATCGCAAGATTTCAGAGCAGCCGCCGAGTGTAGCGATAATGCTGAGGTTAGTAAAACTCTATAGACAATTTTCAAGTATACGCGGTCATACTACTTTTTAACTAATAATTTGTCTTTTTCTTTCTGTTTGAACTGTAGAAAACAACTTCAGAAAGAGAGGCTATAGAGTGGTCTTCGCCAAAGGTTAACAACGTACATTTTTACTGCTTATGCTGTTCCAGACAGTCTGAAAGTATTCCAAGCCAGAACAAAGAGCCGCGCAAGAAATGTGTTTGCACCTACAATAGCCCCGATTTTGAAAAGGAAACTCCGGGTGTACCCTATGACGCCATATGGCCAGTTAATGGTTTTGCGATGGCCGTTGTGAACACGTGTGTTAAACGGGACTATTATGACATGTGTTATGGGCATAAAATTAACGAACCTCAGCAGGAGACTCACGACTGTCTATACTAATCGTACAATGTGAGAACAATTCACCACATTTGTAACCGGTTAGACCCCCATAGGGTTTATAAGTTGTTGAAAGTGGTGTACGGGCTGTCAGCTGTGAAGAAGGGTGTCCACATTGATATGGTCAAGGTCTTGGCAACTGCTGTCAATGAGATACGATACGCTGCTGAGCCATGCTCAAAACTCGAACGTATGCAGGGTATATGTCCCTATTTTGACAAACGACTGATAGAAAGGGTCATAGAAAGACGAATGTGTGACATTTATTATAAAAACAGAAGGTTGATGTCTTTAGCCCCACGAAAGTTGTTTTAAAAAGCAAACCATAACTGTGTTACTTAACGCTCCATACTTACTCACTTTTAGGACGTGTATCAGAGTGTCGCGGGGCAAGATGTCTATGAGTTACACCCTGGCTACATCTGTATCGGGAGATTGATATATGTGCTGGTTAAAGAAAGAATAGCTGAAATACACCCTATGACTCTACGGTATCTGAACATTTCGGAACCTTCGGCCTTGTGGCAGTGCATCAGCCCTGTGTGTATCGCCAAATGGTGTGTCAACGCTTGGCTACCAGCAGCGGATAAATACCTGAGCTCTGACAAAGATCAGGCTCGCGAGTTAAGACTTTTGCCACTGACAGGACTACACAGGGCTTTGGAGCTCATGACTGAAGCTTATTATAGTATGTAAAAAAAGCATCACCCATGGTTGTGTATAACAAACTGTGTGTACAGGATTCTCTAGCCATCACATGTGGGGAGCATTGTATATATTTCGTTAGTAAAATGTCTGAAGGTATGACGTTTAGAATTTTTTTAAATCTGTATTCTGCTGATCTAGTAAACAACGACGGCATTGTTATGAAATATGTGAATGAAAAGACTAGGCCCATGTCTAGCATTGTTAAAACAGAATATGGTGTATACCAACGGTGTAAGGCTTTGTAAAGCCTCAACTGTACTGATGACTGTCTAAAATAAAAAACATTGGAACCTGAAAACAGACTATGCATTTTTTCATCCCCCAGCACACATTTTAAAACCATTTAAAAAAAAAAAAAAAAAAAAAAAGATGTCGGACTACTGCTGAAATGTTAAACGCGTTTTATTAGAAACAGTTTTCACAACAAACATATACTGGGGTAAAAAATAAAATGATGTAAAAATCTTTCGACATGTGAACTTTTTTGACAATACTGTACATGGGTGCAAATTTCGGGATCACATTAGAGCGGTAGTCAGGTGTTAATTTTGAACAGTCTCTTTTTAGGCCCCAGAGGTAGAGCAACGCTGCTCCTAGATGGGGTTAGTTGTGGAAAGAAAGGCGACGTCGATACGGCGGGGCTCCGTGTAAAAACACCAAAAGTCGGATCTTTTAACTTTCAAACTTACAACGATTCTCTGCATTACCAATAATCATTGAGGGATGTTGGGTTCCGCAGCAGCACTTAGGAACTGCTTCCAACCTCTAGGAGCGTCTTGTGTCGATAGGGTTTTACCGTGTGTGAGACCCCTGACCAGATCATACATGTTGGAACCAGCAACCGGCTGACCCTTGTAAACGAATTCACCCCGGTCGTTCCACGAGATCAAGTCTTTAGTAGCAGTCATTATACTGAGCAACATTTGAGCAGCCCCTCTATACTTCTGACTTATATTTTTTAAAAGGTCTACGACAAAAGCACCCGGGGTGGGTGAGGGCCCTAGGTCTTGAGGCGCCACAGAGGGTACTGGCTGCTGTTCAGCATCTGGGGTATACAGAGTAAGTTTGTTTTTTTCAGAGTTTAGTTGCTTGTAGTACTGTAGAAAGTTTTGAAGGGCTCCTGAGTAAAGCCCTGCTTTGTCGTGTGGTTTTAAATCAGTTCGGTTCAAAATGGCTTTGATTTCAGCGTCGAGCCGCTGTGTCTCATTTTTGCGCATGTCCCAGGCGTCGGTGGCAGAAGGGCCCAACTGTTCCAGCTGTTGGCGGGGTACAAGGTACATTTTGTGGGCGTAATCCATCAGGGCCTCGACAGGAGCCCTGTGATTAGGGGTATAGCTATACATAGCAGCGACCCTATAAAACCACCAGACTGTTTGACCAGTTTCCTTTTAGAAAGGAGCAACGACCTCTTATTGCTGAGCTTCTTAATAATGTGGCGCTTCTTCTACAGAACCCGGAACTGGCTCGTTGATATCGGAAGATTACCTTTTAGGGTGTTTAGGGCTATTTCTGAAATGGCCGCCACTAAATCGTAGGAGGCAGCGCAAAGGATAGCCTTTCTTTTCGAGGGGTTGGCTGTGATCAGCATTTTTAGGAGGCCTAAATTACGCCCCAGCCTCGCAGACATGATGGTGACCTTATATTACAAGGTTTAGAATGTAAATGTTATAAAAGTCTTCTTACCGGGTCTTTTTATGGGCTTTGGGACCGGTTTTGGTTGTGTAAGCGACCGGGAAGCCAGGTGGCAACATACCGGCGCACAGTCTGTAGTCTTCTAGAGTATTGGGTTTTAAATCTACCAGTAAGTAACCGTGGGGTTTTGCGGTTGCGTCGTTAAACGCTTCCATGAAAAACTGTGTGTTTCCGGGGTACATTTGTTTAGCTATAATTGATATCTGAAGCTTGTCTCGGGGATTTTTAAATAAAACCTGGTATGAGGCGTTGAGCGTTATGGAATGGCTGCTCTTACCCTTGTAAAACAAGTTCTGCACTATGTAACATATGCTCAGATTACGATGATGTGAATATTGAGTAAAAGCCAGCTCAATCTCGGGGTGGTCTCCGCCTTCACGCATGAGGTCGTCCACAATGATCATGTTTACAAGGTGTTTAGGTAACAAGTCATCGTGGTTGAGATTACCGGGGATGCCCTCTATAAATCGGATGTGTGGGAACTTTAGGGATAGCTCTGTGTAAAGATCCTGCCAGCAGGAATAAAGCCATACGATGTTGTTAGGGGTCTGAGATAAAATGCAGGGAGCGTTTTCTAGCAGTTTCTTTATATAAAAAACTTTTACCGCTATTTGAGGGCCCTGCTAAAACGCAGGAGAAGGGGTGTTGCAACCTGGTGTCCATAGCTGTTGGGGTTCAACCCTCTAATGTCTTTTAATAACCGTACAGTAGGGTTTTATAGTCCTCAGTGAGGACCCTTTTATCAAACACTACTCTGAAGGTTTTATACAGCGGCTGTGTTGTAATTTCCCAGGTTTTTTTGGACCTGACTATGCTTGGGTGGTTTACGACTATTGATTTGGTGTTTTTGTGATCGCTCGATGTGTAGCACTCTTGCACCAGACCCTTCTGACTGTCAAAGTTTATTTTAACTGTATTGCTGACATTTAAAGTGATACCTTTGACTTTCATGCAAACCCTGTTGTTAGAGGTCTTGTAACTATAGGTCTTGGGGCCAGAGGAGGTGTATTCGAGTATGTACTCCCCCTTTTCGAGCTCGCTGGTCAAATCCCCTAGATAATCACCCAGCGGAGGATGTTCATCACCCTCTTTACTCAAAAAAATAAGAGTCTGTGTCATGGTACAAACAACGATCCTGAAGCTTATCCAACAAACTGTAAAGCTCTAGGAGTGCATGAGCGGTTGTGAAGCACGCTATGAAGATGTTTATATTGTTACACGTTTTGGGGTACTCTTTGGCGTATTTCCAACATAGAACGGCCGTCTTGTCATCGATAAATTCAGAACTGGAAATGTCATAAGCCGGTGTGAATATATACTTAAAAAGCTCGTCTGGATCTGTGACGATGGATGTGTTTGACAAATTGGTACGCTGTGTGAATTTTCCCCACAAGGAATTGAGACAGAGTTTAGCTAGCTGACGGCGGGCGGGGTTAACCTTAATGAACGCCGGTCTCAATTTAATACCCTTGTGAGCTTTGTAATCAGAGATATACTTTTTCTTTGAGGGCTCATCGACACTCCAGTCTGGATACCCCAAGGCCTCCTGTTTGTCTCTGAGAAACAAGTTGATGTACTCACAAAAGAGCTGGGTTGTGGTGTTTGGAAAGTGCCAAATTTCCAGGATTTTACCGAGACGGTACCCTTTCTCGAGGGCCGTCTGCACCTTGATGGTACACCATGTCCCCTCCAGCAGCCTCTGCTCATCACTATGCAGGCATTCGCTAGTCTGTTTACTTTCAGCGCATGTTCGACATAGGGGGAACATTAGCTCACCGTCGACTCTATACGGGAGCACCGGAAAGTAAAGTTTCCGCGGAGGGTGAATCTGGCACTTAACGATTCCAAAGTACTCTTTGAGAGGTTTAAAGTTCCTGTATATGATCGTAGGATGCCCCACAGGGTACAACTTCACCTTGTTCACCAACGGATACAGACAAGTGAAGTCGTAGTAGTGTATTTTCTCACCTTCCCCAGCTACGCGGTACAATTGTATGCCGTTTGTACGACCTCCGAATAAGGCGTCACGGGGTTCCAAAGGTGAAGGTGACTGATGGCTCTTCATAAAAGTGCCCAGTTCGCCATCTTTTGCTAGCTCCGTTACCCACTCATGTTACCAGAGAGTTCTCAGAACAAAGCCACAGCTCTCAATATACTGCGCCTTCGCCAGAGTCCGACGGTGCAGATGTTCAAACGTGGTGCCCTGCAGTCTATTAAACTCATGGGGTTTGTAACACCGTGGGCACCCGGGGTAAAAGCAACCATTGAACTCAAAGGTGGTTGGCACCCTGTCAATTAATGCTTACCCGTCTAGGTAGTAGCGACCCAGACGGTATTCGCCGCCCTGCAAAGCGTGCTGAATGAAGATGTTCTCATTCGCCGAGACGTACATGAGCCACTGAATAGACGGGGTGGAGTAACGTTTCTGTTTACCGTTATAGAGGTCAGGTGGTACTAATGCGATAGTTCCATACAATAAAAACATGTGTTTATAAATAGACATAAACATTGAAGCCAAAGTAATGTTTTGAAAAGGGTCCAGGTATTCAGTTATTTATTTTATTTTTTTACTCTTGCGTGACTTGGTTTTAATAAACCTGGCCCGCTTCGTCATCATCACCACAACGTCTCTGAAAAGGTTGCATGCTTTTCGCAATAGCATAACATCTGCCTGACAGTAAGCTTTCAATTCGGTTTGAAAATGAAACAATTTTTCACGGTTTTCATCGTACCACTGTAGAAAACTCTCTTTTTCAGAGGGCATCATGTACTCGTAACCATAACTGTCGGGCGGAGGCATAGGTCTGCTGTAATTCTGATTCGCCCATGTGTTAAAAAAGTGAGGGAAATAACCTTTACAACCTTCAAAACCAAAGGCTTTTGGCAGCTTGCTCAACTTCATGGGCAGAAAATTCAAGGTGTCTATGAACCTAATGTCAAGAGGCACAACCTTTAGCAACATTAGTTTGGAACCCTGGGTAATGAGATTAATAGGCAGCTTTTCACGTATCAGGTCGCGGATAATGACAAACGAATTGTATAATTTGGAGTTGTGAGCAGGAAATGTATACTCCTCGTATCGCGGTTGCATATACATGTTGAGGAAATCATTCACGCATGACCGCCCTTCAAACTACCAGCTTCCATCACCTGTTAGATGGTGGGCGTAAATGTAGTTTGGCTGGTGCACCCCGTCTCTTGCGTACACTCTATATCAAATACAATATAGTCTTCTGTTTTTTTCTGGTGGTGGCTTCTGAGCATGTAACACAAGTGTGTTGTTCCGACTTTAAAAGCCGCTGTACACCTAGGACATTGCATACCTTTACAATTGTGTTTGACAGGCTTGTAACGGCCGCAAACCCCACAGTCCGCTTTACGGACACACTGGGCTAGGCTGATGTGCGTGTTTAAGCAGTCTTGCGACCGACAAAACAGCTTGCACGTTGCGCAGTTCACTTTCTGAGTGTCGTCATTGATGCATCCGTCCCTTTGACACATTTTACAGTGTAATTCACACTGATGTATGGTCCTGTTGTTGTATATGTGATTGCAATGCTCACACACATACTTGGCACCTAGAAAACCCTTCAGGTAAAAGTGGTTTTCATGATGTAGCACATAAACGGTCTTGTTTTTCACACCTTCATTGGTACTGAAGTACTTCCAAGAACCATCGTGGTATAGAACTTTTACCGTCACGGCAAAGTGGTCCTCAAAAAGTCCCAGGTCCCCAAAACCAACCATTCTGTCGGACGGTAGTTGAAGCGCCTCATGGGCTGCTACCGTCATCGTCATAATAACAGCGTCTGGGGTAGAGCGGTCCACCAACAACCCTGCAATGCTCGCTGCCCTACACATATTGGTAACTCCGGTATTAAAATCGAGCAACCAACGAGATTTTTTGCCGATGATTTTACTGTTCATCACGCTCTTTAAGGTTCTGGAAGCACCACCCTCGCGACCCCTAACAACGAGGGCGATGATTCTAAAGGATCCGTACGCCAGTAATTCAGCCTTGCTCTGTAAAAGTTTAGATAGGTTTTCTAAAAACGTCACAACGTCAAACACATCCTGAGACGAACGTCTGGTGAACAGGGGACTATTGAGACCCTGTCCCTGAAAACGCATCTGAAAGAAATCGTTAAGCGTTTGCACAGCCTGATGTATAGCTATAACGCCATGATCTGAGGATTGTAGGCGATCAAGGTTAACGAACCTAAACTCCTCATAATGCTCTGTAGCGTTAAACCGCTCTACAACGCAACTATACCGTCTCACACTTTCCATAAACACTGGTTCTGAAGCTTCAGCATAAGAATTACTGGTTGTTGGAGAGCTCCCGGGTGTATCAACCACAGGTAGGTGGCTATGGTTAGCTGTAGGTGTGTTTTTAGACCTTTGGGTAACGCAGAGTCTGGCTTTCTTTAACTTTTTTATTACAAGCTTGCGGTTTCTAGCACTACCAATCCACTTTGGCTTCTTATGGGTCCATCTGGTTTTTGGTAACTGGCCCCCGCCGATCTGAACAATATTTGGGGTGTTTACAAGTGGTGCCACTGACACTTCACCTACTGTGGGTGGGTGTCCTTCAGATTGTTTAGGACTGAGACTGCTCTGACCATCACCCCCAGACGGCCTGTAAGTACCATCAGCAACTCCTAGCTGTATATTTTGAGGCCATATGGGCTGGGGTTTTGGGGGCTCACAGGGCTTCTGACTTTTGTGGGCCCGTAAAACTCTTAGAGCTCTACTGAGCAAGTACTCAGTCTTCTTTTTATATTTAGACCTAAGGCCCATTGTATTGGTAAATGTTGCTCTCACATTCCCCTGGTCTGCATGCTCGCCTAGTCACGCTGGTATGCGTGCTGAAGCGCAAGCTTGGACCACCATGCTTCTACACTGAGCCAACAGCTGTTTTAAAGCCTTTATGTTAGCTCTGGATGCCCCTGTATTACAGCCGTTCTTACTCAATTTTAAAGTTTTTAGACGGAGCTGGAATTTTAACTGTCTAACCGACTGATGTATTTCTTTTATGTAGGTGTCCAGAAATCTAGTACGGTTTGAAGGGTTGGTTTCAAGGTCAGTATTTGAAACATTAGAGGTGTGATTGCCAACTCCCAGAGCAGCCCCTGTTATAGGACAATGGTTGACATTATCACCCCCATTCACTGCTGATGGACCGGAGCGGGACGTAAAAACAGGGTTCCAGTGTGAACACCCTGGAGTTTGAGAGGCCTGATCATCGCTCGAGGGTGTTCCAAAACTCAGATTTTGCGACCCGCTACACCCTATACTGCTGGCAGGGTATATTGATGAGGATGGTGAAGACCACTGCGCACAGGCCCTTGGTGCAGGACTGGTGGGGTCGTATGCCCCTGGGGGTATATCGAGGGACATCAGACATGAGAGGCTAAATGTTTATCGTAATAACTGATGGCCGCTGATGTAGAGGCAGTGCTGTGGTAGGGTGATGCTGATTGAGAAAGTTCTGATTGTAACCTTGAGGGGTTCGTCTTAGAAGTGTCACGGGGGATGCGGGGGCTTCAGAACTCTGTGCAGTATCAGCTAGAGCCTTAAGAAGTCCTATACAATGGGAAAAAGGATCATATACGGGGTGATCATTTTCCTATTGTGAGTCATGTAACCGGAGTGGGCTAAGTGTACAGACTGGAGGGGTTAGGGCGTTGACAGACCCATCTGTATTAGAACGTTGGGACATAGTTGGAACCGCTGCACCTTAACAACATTTTTAAAAGATAGGTCTAAAGGCCCAGATTGTAGCTCAGGGGGCTGCAACTTCTTCCTACGATTCTTTAATGACAGCCGATATATTTTAGGATTGCTGCACTGCTTTGGGGTCCCTCCAGAGGCCTCACACAGTACAAACTGCTAGGCGTTTGGGGTTGTAAGCACGACAATGTCCGAGTGTCCAAGCCACCTCCCCGGGGTAGTTGTTGCAGAAGTGTTTGTGGTACTGGTCATGCCCTTTATGACTGTTGGTGTGGTGTAGTTAAGAGCTGTATCTGGACCATGATCGGTGTCTGTAGAGCGGCTGCAGGGTTGGTCTTGGGGGTCTGTGCGGTTCACGAGTACTGATGGCGCTATGGGGTTTTGAACTGTCACAGTGTTGACCTTTAAAGACGACCTCGGCAATTTAGGTGGATGGCTGGCGCCTCTTGAGCTCTTGTGGGATGACTCTAGGACAGAGGTCTCCAAACTATTTAATGCCGCGCCCCCCAGTTGAAAAATAAAAATCATTGGGCCCCCCTCAGAATTTTTCACAATTATTTTATAAACATAGCAATGTTTAAATATGTCTAAACCTATTTAAACATTGCAGTTAAGTACTGTTACCTTTTTAAAACTGCAATAACATGCTTCTGCTTAAAATAAAGGCCGGTTATCTGTATAATAATATTTATTTTGGCCAGAGTCTGGGGCCCCCCCTGGGATCACTTCAGGCCCCCCTAGGGGGGCCCGCCCCCCAGTTTGAAGACCTCTGCTCTAGGATGTAAAGATAGCAAAACACATATTAGGGTTTGTTATAGCAACTATACCTGGGGGGGTGGGGTGAAAGAGGTTTGAGACACACTAAGGCATGTATACATCTAGTTCTACAGTTTCTAAAACTCACCTGGGGTTTTCTGACATGATGGACCCTTCTTAATAGGTGGGCCGTCCTTAGACGCTGGGGACTTCCTTTTGCGGACAGTGTTTTTAAAGATCCCATCCAGATTCAGGGTCGTTTCTCCCTCAGGGGGCCTTAGGGATAAAAAAGAAAAAAAAATGTACATTTACAATATAATACATACACTATACGAACTCCCTGAGGGTTCCCAATATAAGGATGGTTGTTGGGTTTTTTAGGTTTTCAGGGGGTTTACACAAGAACCGCATTATTTACCTGCAAAAGCGCTATCCTGAGACATTGTGCATGGCCGGTCTTGAACCTGGAGGATTTGCTGTAGAGCAGCAACCGCAAGCTGTAGTTCTGCATCATAACCTGTACAAGCACACAGACACATGGGAAGTCGTTAACGGTAAAATAAAAAAAATAACAATCATGACAACAGAATTGCCTTTAAAACACAACTCGTATCATGCTATATGCATGAGTCCTTCATAAAAGCATGCCACGTGTTGAAAAAATAAAAAAAATAAAAAAAATATATATATATATTTTAAAAACTAAATAATAATAATAAACAAAAACAAAAAAAAAAAGCTCTCAAGATTCCGATTGTTGAACCCCTATGTTCTGGAAGTATAATACACATCAACATTTGTAAAGCTTTTCTCAAAAACTATAAAAGGTTTAATAAACAGAGTCCACATGGTGGCGCTATAACACAATACAAACTCTAGGATTCACTCTATAAGCCATTATTTATATAATTCTAAGGGCTCCACAAGCTTATTTTACACATATTACACGGCAGTCAAAGGTCTTTATAATGCTGTGTAATTACAACATTTGTAAAAATATATAACACAACCTATTTAAAAAACATTACAGTTCCTAGAATTTACATATGTACAATAGACTGGAAACCAGATCCTAGGATCCATGCCAGGTTTTCACCTCAGCTCAACAAGGCTCTGAACCATGTGTGGGGGCGGAGCTCAGTCTAAACTCCAAGCTGGGCCAACCCCACCAACACATTTACAGTCTTTGTTTAAAAATGTCCGTCTGTGGATGCAGCATGTGTGAGGGCCAGGGTTTTTCAGGACATCAACCTAGGACGCCGGACCCTCCTGATCTAAGGTGAATGGATGGGGGCACTGTGAGGTCTGAGGCGCTTTACCAGAGGTATTTTTTTAAATGATTTTTATTTTAATTTATTTCAATATCTTTTATTTTTTTTACTTATGTGATTTTTTTTTTTTTTTTTAAACGACCGTGTAGACCCCCAGGGGCCTATAAAACCCCAGGGTCACACTTGCCATATTTGTATTTATTTTATAAAACAAAAGATGCCCAATGAGACCCTGGGAGCCTCTGAGCCTCGTGTTCCAGGCCCTCAGGGACCCATATGACCGATTTCTTTTTTTTTAACAAAATCGGCCTTATGGGTCCCTTGGGACCTGGAACACGAGTCTCAGAGGCCCCCAAAAACCACAGAGCACTAGAGCTTTTTATTTTGTATTTTTATATATATATTTTATTGTATTATTATTATTATTATTATTTTTTTTATTTAAAACTAAGGGCCAAAGGCCCAAGCGCGCGTGGCCAGGGCTCCATAGACCCTGGCCTCGTGCCATTACAGCATTAGCACAAGTGCCGCACTCTGGCGGCAATCGATCAGCTCCCCGAAGCCTCATGGAACACCACAAGGCCTCGAGGGGCCGATCGGAAGAAGGTTTAATTACAGAGAATGCCGCTGAAACACGCGCAGCATTCTCTGTAATTAAACCTCCCGCGCCGGCTCTCAGAAGCTGCTGGGGTGCTCCCCAGCGGCTTCTGAGAGCCGGCTTGCTCATTCACAGACAAGGGGTCTCCGAGACTGCGGCCGCTCGGAGACCAGTTTCACAGAGCTCTGCTCCGAGGGCGCATGGCCCTCTGAGCAGAGCTCTGTGAAGCTGATAAAACGGTCTCCGGGCGTCCACGGACGCTCGGAGAGCGTTGTAATTATTAACTTAGGCGAAACTGCTCTCAGAGACAGCATGATCTCAGAGAGCAGTTTAGCCTTAGTTAATAATTACACCGATCTCCGGGCGGCTGCGGTCGCTCGGAGACCGGTGTAATTAATAAATAAGGCTAAACTGCTCTCAGAGACCATGCTGTCTCTGAGAGCAGCGCGAAAAAGGTTAATAACGGGTTCCCCAGAGCGCGGGACTGCTCTGGGGAGCACTGTTAGTCACATTAACCCGCGCTGCTCTCAGAGACAGCCTGGTCTCTGAGAGCAGCGCGGAAAAAGGTTAATAACGGGAATCCCCAGAGCTTAGGGCCAGCTCTGGGGAACACTGTTATTAATTTTAGAGCTCTGTGCACTGCAACGCGGAGAGTGGAGCTCTAAAGTTAATAACAATGCAACCCCAATACCGCCCCGTAGCTCTGGGGAGCCCCATTATTAAGGCCTCAGAGCTGTTTTCAGAGACCACTTTGTCTCTGAGAACAGCTCAGAAAAGTTAATAGCGTGGGGTCCCAGAGCGCTGGATATCTCTGGGGAGTACCAGAACCATACCGTACAACTTAAACCCTACAGTCACCCCACAAAATACAGCCCCCACAAAAATACCTACTCATGCATAACCACAGAACCAACCAGTACAAATTGAGCCCTACAGCCAACCCCCAAAATATGTGCAGACCATCACAAATACATACAGATGCATAACCCCAGAACCCACATGTACAAATTAAGCATGACCAGCACCCCACAAGATAAGTGCAGACCTTCAAAAATACATACCCAAACATGGCACCAGAAACAGCATGTACAAATTAAGCATGGGCTACACCTTCAAAATAAAATACAGCCCCTCTAAATATAGGGGCATACATAACCCCCTGAACATACAATTACAAATTAAGCACCACCCCACAAAATTAAGTGTAGAGCCTCAAGATACATGCACATGCATAACCCCAGAGCCATCCAGTACAAATTAAGCCCTACAACCACCCCACAAAATAAGTACAGACCCTATAAAAAATACCTTCACATACATAGCACCAGAACCAGCAAGAACAAATTAAGCCCTACAGCCGTCCCACAAAATAAGTGCAGACCCTAAGAAATACCTTCACATACATAGCACCAGAACCATCAAGTACAAATTAAGCCCTACTGTATGGGCAGTTTAGACTCTGACATCTGCTGAACACCTTTGGACATTGGCCTGGGAACCCCTCTCTGGCATATGTTGAACACCTGTGGTCCCTGGCCTGGGAACTCTTAGTGCCACATCTATTTTAGGCATGCATTTCTACCATGATTGGCTGGCTCTAACAAGCATATCATTTGACCAGCCCCTCTTTTAGGATTAGCCAACAGCGTGGAGGTTTGACCAGCCCCTCTTTTTGGATTAGCCAGCACTGTGAAGGTTTGGTCAGACAGCCCCCTTCGCCGCCCTGTGCAGAGACCCCCTAGCAGTCACTTGCCCCTGATTGTCTGACATGTCCAGACCTGTCCTCACAGGCTCTGAAAACACTTGCACAACACAAAGGCCCACATCTTACAAAAGCCCATAGACCAGCACCCAGGGGGCTAGGACACAGCCAGATAGCTAACACATGACACCACGAGGGCACAGACCACGTGACACACCTTACACACATGGCACTTCCGTGGAGGGCTCTCAGGGACACCGGAAGTCCCAGTCATGGAAGTGACGTCACTTCCGGGGAGGGATAACTGTCACTTTTAATATTGTGATTAAAGGTATCTCTTCCTACTACTAATGCCCATTGATTGCCATCCTATTATATTACCCTCAGCCAAACCCCTGCTCCAAACATATACCAAGCATTTGCAATTCAACGGGTCTCGCTTTTCTCAGAGTTAGAGCTATTAGCAGTAGTAAACTCCCAACCGGACTTTTCTTGCCACATTAAATGGAAAAAAAGAGCATGATTGCGCTGCTACTCTTCACTTGTAGTGAAACCTATGGGCAAAAGTGCAATTATCTACGTAACCGGCAAAAGTGCAATTAACCATGTAACAAGGTCTATGTCATGCACAGCGCTTGACTTCTGCCAAGCAAGATCGCGCAGTGAAAAAAGTTAAAAAGTAGTCCACAAACGGGACGGAAACAAGTGAGCCTCGTATGTTTTCAGTACTTGGTCTCTGTGCTCGAGGAGGGCTAACCACCGGAAAAGGCATAAGGTATGCATGCCTTCCACTAATGAAAGCAAGCAGATTTTAAAAGGCAAGCCCACGAACCAATGAAAGACATTGACATGACATGGACGGGGCTTCGTGCCCTTTTCTAACTACTAAAGCGTCTCACAAGCGATACGCATGCGCAGGCGCATGCTAGCGCAGGCTCGTCCCTAAAAAGCACCAGTCTTGGACCTCCACCACACTGTTAAAATGTGTATTTAAAACGTACTATACTGCGACTCCCTTCCTTCACCCTCAGAAGAATTTTCTCCTCTGGCTCTTATCACACTTAGTAATCCCCACCCCAGTCTTGTAAAAATATTTTAACAACCTGATTCCTTTCATCTTGCCATCTTCTCTCACATGGCCTGGGGCTTGCACCCCCTTCCCCACCAGAGGGTCAGACACCTTGCTCTCCAATGGAAGTCTGTCTCCAAGCTGACATGGGCTCAAAGAATACCATCAGCCTATTGTCAGATGCAGGTCTCTCCAGATCTCTGACAGTGGTGTAATGCAAAAAGATAGAGCCCACGTGCAGAATGTGATGGGGGCCTACTAAGTGTTCCATATCTTTCAGATATTCATGGGGCTGAATGGGATCCCCTTGAAGGGCTGTAGAGCCCTCACCCTGCGCTGCACAGCTTTCAGGGGTCTATTTTATGCCCCTGACCAAGAGCTAACAAGATAAATGGTACTTCATTGTGCCAGTGCTGAGCAACAATTTGGGTTTTCACAGTTATAACATTGTTTGTTTTTCACACTTATAATGTGACCTTTGATTAATCACTGGTATCTTCTTTATGGTATATGCAAAGACAGACATCTTTAAGTCTGGAACACCCAAAATATTGTCTACTATATCTTTGATATATGTGAATCTGAAACATAAAGGTACCGATAAATTATGTAGTTACTCCACTAGATCTCTAAAACTTTTTACTTGGGTATATTTAACAATGTATCTTTGTATTCTCAAGTACTGGAGTATCTTTTCTAGATTCACATGCTTGAATCAACCCCATTGTCGAGGTGGGAGTCCCACGGTACAGTCTAAAGCCGTGGAAGTAATTAGCACAGCTTATAAAGGCAAAAGACATAGAAGTCTTTCCAAAACTGGGAACTTGGTATTTTGAACTATACACTTTCAAAATTCATAAATCAGTTTCTACAAATTGGATTTTGATAGTTTCGGTGTCAAATACATTATTAAAACTTTCTCTGTCTTCCAAAATTAGTTTGGAATTTTAATTGTGTTCTGTTTGCACTGTATTGATGTTTGTGTACTGCATAAATACTTAACACATTGCCTCTAAGTTTAGCCTGACTGTTTCTGTGCCAAGCTGTCCAGGGTTAAGCACATGTTAATTTAGTGACTCTTCTGGTTCACCCTGCAAAGATCTGTGACTGTTGCTTGGCCAACCCATCAACCATCAACCAACCCAATTTCTCACATTGGTGGAAGTGGTGAGATCAGGGCTTGTGTTTGTGCAGTACCATACAGTGATGTGGATTATACACAGATCCCAGATAAATATTGTGGCATAAGAACAGATTTCTTTTTAATTCTCCTTAGTCTCCATTGATGTTTATTGTTTTTTTTTCAAATGTAAGTAACCTACCTTCCCCTACTACCATGGAGGTGGATGCCTGCAACTTTGACACCCTCAGAAAGGCTGAGCTGCTGACACTGCAAACAGAAAGGACTGAAAGCAGGAACGGAGGCTACCAAGCTGGATCTCCAGCTGGTTCTCCAGGCCTTTGAGGAGGGACAAAGGAGGTGGGCCACCTCAGAGGAAGTTAGGTGGATGACCACGAGGAGGAGAGCGAGGACCCAGCCCAGGATGTTAAGCTACCCCACACAACCCCATCAGATGACAAGGAGGCATCAGATAACTGGGATGGAGCAGGGAGCAGTGTGTCTTCCAGAGGCCTGTCACAAGCAGAGTTTGAGGACAGGAGGCAGGAAAGCAATTCCACGATGGAGCTGGTCAAACTGAAGTTAGAGAAGGGGGAAGGAGAAAGCGGAGACTGAGAGGGCGTTGGCTGAAAGCAAACTAAGGATGGAGGAGAAAAAAGATGGTGTTGACTCATGAGCTGAGCCTGAAGGTGCTTGACCTAAAAGCCAAGTAAATGGGAGTCCTGCAGTAATGGTGGCAGCAAATCTGCAGTATCTTCTGTTGAGGTGCGTGTTTGCATACCCAAAGGCCTGGTGCCAGTTATGGGGTGGGAGATGATGTAGATAAATTATTTTCAGCTTATGAGGTAGTCCTGAGGGTACATAAGGTTCCAGAGGGGTACTTGAGCAGTAGCTTGTGGAGGTACATGCCCACAGTGGGGAGGGAAACACTCCTGACACTAGAGGTAGAGGACCAGACCAAGTATGCCCCCATGAAAGCCATTCTTCTTTCTAAATTTGGTTTCAACCCTGAGAAATACAGGCAAAGGTTCAGGGACTGCCAGAAGCTTCCAAATCAGTTGTAGTTGGACTTCATAGATTATGCCAGCAAGGCACTGAAGGGCTGGGTGAGGGGCAGCAATATAGATGATTTCAATGGGCTATACAATCTACTTCTGAGGGAGCACATGCTCAGTACCTGTTTTACAGAGCTGTGCCAACACCTGGTAGATAGAAAGCTTGCTCACCACAGGAAGCTTGCTGAGATGGGTGACCTCTCGGTCAGCACCAGAGTGTCCAAAACGGTACCTGGGAGTGACTCCAAGAAGGGTGGCACAGCTTCCCCCAGCTTAGTGAGGGGGCGGTAATGGGACACCCAGGCAAGTCTCAGGATAAGGGAGAAGAAAAGGGTTGCCATGTCCCTTCTGAGAAGAAGGAGAGAGGTTCTGGTGAGCAGTGACCCAGGGCACCCAACCCCACTGCTTTGATTGTTCTCAACTAGGACACAAGCTGGGGGACTCTGGCCAAATAAATCACCCACTGGTGGGAACGCCACAGGAGTTGCCCATGTGGCCCTAGGGATAGGTAGCCCCCAGAGGCAGGAGATATAATTGGCTCTAGTCTCTCTTAGTTTGGGAGGGAACTCAGAGGGTAGACTGGAGATTCCAAAAGGTGGGGAGTTGTTACTTTCCCCAGGTCAAAGTGAATTTGGTCCCTGCCACTGCTCTGAGGGGCAGCCGGGCCATGGTAGTGGAAAGGCTGGTTTCCCCAGTGCAGTACACTGGCCAGGTGTGTACAGCAGCCCACGGGCAGGTCTTTGTCCACCCTGTGGCCCTAGTACCCCTGGAGTAGTGTGAGGAGGTGACCCAGAGAAGGGTCAAAGTTAGTTCTCAGATGCCTATAGGCTGCCTTTTGGGGATCTGGTTGCCATCTGTGATAGAAGAGCCAGGAGGGGCGGCTGCCCAGGATACCCTGAAAACTCAGACATCTGGACATACCATTCCCAACAGAGGGTACAGAAGCCCAGATGGAGGGGTAAGGAAAGGAAGGACTCACCCTGAATCCTGTTCGGTCTCAGGGTACAGATCCTGGGCTTAGAGATCAGTCTCAGGTTACCACCCATGAACTGGTGGGAGAGAGAGTGGAGAAAGGTGCTTAACACCTAGGGCTTATGCCCCCACTCTGAGAAACCACAGCCGTCATAGACCCCTGGATGGCCTAATGCCTAGTTAATGACACTGGCAGCCATCAGCGTCCTCTGTTGGTTGTTGTCCTTTTGGAGAGAGTTTTCCTTTGGTTGGGAACAGAAGTCTGATTGGAAGCGTGGAATAGGCCACAGCACTTTGTTGACCATGGTGGCGCTGTCTGCCTACTAGGATGCATATATGTGAGCAAGTTAGGATTAGGTGCTGCACAGATGGGTTCCACAGGAGAGGAAAAGGGTTCCCCAATGGTCAGTTCACTGGCTCAAGAGAGTGCAGAGAGCGGAGTCCAACTGAGTTTAGAGAGGCATAGAACTGATAAGTGCCCCTGCGGTAGTAGGCCATTGTCCATGTTCTGTAACCTATGCAGGGAAGTCAAAGTCCATCAAGGTATTGATTAGTCTACCCTGGCTTTAAGCTGGAGGGTGGTTGTGTTGGAAATGTCCCTCTCTACAGGTTCACCTCAAAACATTTTTGCCTTCCTCCTCCTAATTTTTGCTGGACTTTTGCTTGTGGCCTGAGGACTCTGTGCAGTTTCCCACTCCTATCCAGTGGTTAAGTGCTTGTGCTCACTCCCCTAAACATGGTTTGATTGGCATGTACCTGATTTGCATATTTAACCTATATGTAAGTCCCTGGTAGAGTGGTATCCCATATATCCAGGGCCTGTAAATTAAATGCTACCAGTGGGTCTGCAGCACTTATTGTGCCACCCACTTACGTAGCACCCTAAAACATGTCCCAGGCCTGCCATTGCAGCCTGAAGGCAGGGTCCCACTGCCATGTCAACTTGGCATTTGAAACCCCTTGCCAAGCCTTAAACTCCTTGTTTATTACATATGTCACCCCTAAGGTAGGCCCTAGGTAGCCCATAGGGCAGGGTGCTGGGTAATTCAAAGGTAGGACATGTCCTAGTGGTGATAAACATACCAGATTCAAATTTTCACTACTGTGAGGCCTACTCCTACCACAGGATAACATTATATTTAATAAGCAATAATTCCTAAACCAGAGGTGATAGATATACTATGTTTGTTAAATATGAACTTGTAATGATAAAGACTCTTTATTGGCAGAGTTGGATTTAATATTAAAAGTTTGAAAATACCACTTTTAGAAAGGTGGTATTTTCCTTCCCTCAGCTCCCTGTGCCTGTCGCCTGCTTTAGATCATATAACTGGGTGTAACTGAGAGTTAAGACTTTGTGAATTCACCCCAGACAGTTACACAATAGTGGGATTAGCAGAGCCTAAACGGGCCTTTAACTAGCTTGATGGGGGGCGGAGCTCAGCACAGCCCCAATTACACCTGAATATGCTGAGCTCTGCTGCCACACAATAAGCTTTACAACCCTGTATTGTCAATGCAGCCAGCTAGGAGCAAGGGCACTGTAGGCAGGAAACGTCTGGAACTTCAAAGAACCCTTCTTGAAACTTCTTCCAACTTCTAGGAGAAGTGACTTGAAGGGCTAGTTGAGCTAGCCCTCTGTTCAGAGCCACAGGGACATAACAGGCTCCCACCATCTTCAACCTGAATGTGGATACCAGCCTGGGTGATTCTTGGACTCTCAAAAGGCCTTCATCCACTCCAGGACCCTTGGTAGTGGTGCTAAAGGTGCCCAGGGACCATTTTCCAAAACCGAGGACTTGCTATTTTGTACCTTAACCTTTTAAAATTCATTACTCTGGTTCTACTAATTGGATTTTTATGGTTTTGATGTCAAATCATTTACTAAAATGTCCTCTATCTTTCTAAATTGGGTTGTGATTTTTATTGTCTTATGTTATAACTGTATTGCTCTTTGTCTGCTCCATAACTACTAAAAACATTGCCTCCAAGTGTAGCCTTACTGTTTTTTGTGTCAAGATATCCACGGTTAAGCACAGGTCAAATTAATGACTCTATGATTCACCCTTGAAGGGACTGTGGCTGTTGTTTGACCAGGGCTCACACCCCAGTCAACCAACAACCCAGCTTCTCATACTAAGAAACCATCCATGCTAATTCTAACCATATGTATGCCACCATCTTTGACATCGTCAAGGAGACTGCTGTCTACACCTATATTGCTGCATCTAGAACTTAGCTCTCATATCAAGGTGTCCCCGTTCTCCCCCTCGCCACTTGCTAAATATTGAGCAGTCAGATGCCAATAAACAGAGCCCTTTTGGTACAGCTCACAGCCCATCTGAGTGTTTGTGAAATACCAAGATGAAGAGACTGCTAGGGAGTACTGTGAACCTATTTACCAAGGTTAGCAATATATCAACCAACTGTGCCAATCTGTGGACCAGTTTCAATATGTTCCTTCCTCACAGGATATGGCCCAGGCTCCAGCTACCTTATTCCGTGATTTACAAGGCATGCTCCAGGACTATTACAAGAGCTTTCCAGTGCCAGCAGGAGAGCAGTCATCCATAGATACACCAGCTGCTGCGCCTCACTCACTACAGCCTGTGCCACACCTACTCCGAGGATGCCTCCAAGACCAAATATTGCTAGAGCTCCTTGAGATAGTCCATAATCATCGTCATCAGATGTGGATGAGGAAGACAGAGAGGAAGGTGAAATTTAAGACATGCAATCTCTAACAAATTAATGGGATGAGTACCTCATTCTGATGCCTTCACCTCCAGCGCCACCACCAGTAGATTCTCCGCCTGAAGACATTGGTGGATTTCACACAGTAAAGGAAGGAGCAGCGATGTGCTTTCAATTACCCATCACAATTAAACAATCTGATTATTTTTTATACAACTTCAAAGAGCAGTCCAGAAAGACAGTAAGGGCAATCCCTATAATAGATTACATCTGGGAGGTTGATCTAAAAATAATGAGGACGCCAGCTACTGTTGCAGCTGTACTGCCATTTATCAACAAAAAATATAAGGCTCTGGAAGGATCACCTGCTTGTTTCATAGGAAATCCGATACTAGATTCAGTAATTTCCTAAGCAGCTCAACGCCTGTCCAAAAAGTTGTCCTCTCTATTCACCACCCCTCCTGACAAAGAAGGTAGACTCCTTGATAATATTGGAAAAAGATTCTCCACCATGACAGCCACGTCTGTTCAAGAAGCTAATTCCCTGGCACTACTTGGCAGATACGATTGCCAGATGTGGTCGGACAGCACCATTTTCCTTTATTTTTTTTTTGCCAGAGGACAAGAAAGCGGAGGCAAAAAAGATTCTGAAGGAGGGAGAAAGTTGGTGTCTGAAAACATATATTGTGCAATAGATATTGCTTCTATAGGATTCAGAAAGTTGGCAAGATCAGCGGTTCTCAGACATCAGGGCTGGCTCAAGACTGCAACATTTTGCCCAGATGTTCAGACAAAGAACTTAGATATGCCTTACGATGGCAAGGCCCTATTTGGTAACATATCAACAATGCATCACTAGCTGACAAGTCAGATACTGAAACTTTTAGGTCCTGGGAAACTCTTCAGTACCGAAAGCACACTTTTGTGGAGATCATGGACGAGGCACATATTCCTTTCGAGGAGGATACCAATTTCTTAAGGGGCTCTTCAGAGTATTTCCTCTGATACACTTGCCTCCACCAACATGGCAACTCAACACTGTGCCGCCCCAAGTTATGAACGCCCCCTTCGAGCCGATTCACAAGATAGATCTCAAGTTTTTAACATGTAAAGTTTCTTTGCTTCCAGCATTATTTTCAGCAAGAACCTGAGCTTCAGGCTTTCACGATTAGAGAACTTTTTCTACAATTGAAAGGTAATAAGGTTATTCTTGGAATTAATTCTAGGTTCATACCTAAGTTGCCAACTGACTTCCAACTCCATCAACCTGTTGTTCTCTGAACTTTCTTCCCAAATCTGCTGAAAGAACTTTACATACTCTTGATGTCAAAAAGTGTTTGAAATTCTATATGCCACTCACAAAAAATCTTCTCAATATGGGCCAGTCGTTTGTGGCATACGGTAGCCATAACAAGGGAGATCCGGTGACTAAAGCTACCATAACAAGATGGATCATAACAGCATACAATTCTGTCATTCTATGGCGTTCAGGACTCTCCATCGAAAGGTTAAAGCACATTCTATGAGAGCTATTTCAACAACGGTGGCTCTGTTTGCTTGTGTTTCTGTTGAAAGTATATGCCATTCTACCACATGGAAAAGCAGACATACTTTCAGACTGCACTACAGTCTGGAAACGGATCACAGCAATGATGCAGCTGTAGGACAAACAGTTCTTGTGCACCCATTTTCTTATAAGTGTGAGAGAGAGTGATTGATCATTATTTCATTTTCACTCTCCATTTTAGTTTTTAATCTTGGCCATCACCCACCGTGGACTAATAAAATTGTTACCCTTAGCTTTTGGGTCTTGAGACAATTTTAGTTTCTTTTATCTCCTTGTCTTTTTCTTCCAAACTCACTCTTGGGGTCTTGGCGTCATCGATAAAAGATCTCCGGCAAAAAGCACCCCTACGGGGGTGCCCGTCAGACATTGCAGCGCCGGTTTGATGAGGAGCATAGCCGATGATGAAGCATGACACCCAGTTAGGTGTGTGAGGACTCTTGATCCTAGAATTAGCACTTTCCTGTGTCTACTCTCTTTGTAATTTTTTCTGGAACAGTGTATCATTACTTTTGTCGTATACTACAGGTGGGGTACCTGTGTCATTTATCTACCTGAATTACAGAAAGTTGCTTAAATGTACTTAATGTGGTGATCATAAATTATATAGATCGTAGAGTAGTGGTGGATACTAACGATATATCTAAGGGACATAATAGGGCAATTGAACAAGTAGTAGATTGAACAAGTAGTAGATTATTGAAGGTAGAAATAAAAGGAAATAATAAAAGCTGAGGGCCAAATCAGAAGGGACAGGAAGAATACCTGGTATAATCAAGAGTGTCGGATCCAGAAGCTGAAGGTACGGAAATTGGAAAGAGAATTTAGGAAAAAGCGCACCAAGGGAATAGAACAGGAGTTAGGCTTGGCTAAGCAAGAATATAAGAAAATTCTGAAGAAGAGGAAACATGAATATATAAATACAAATTTGGAAGAAATGTTAGATGTGATAGAGCCCCGCAATATCAGGAGATTCTGGCAGTTGGTTAAGGAGGGGAAAGCTACGGGGCATATGAGGTGTTTAGTTGGAGAAGAAGATTGGAATAAGCATCTGTATAACCTATATGGAGGGAAGGATGTGGGAGCAGAACAAGGAAATAAAAATGAGGTAGGTGGGTCCCTAAGATCATCTTACTCCCTGCAAAAGATAAAAGACGTAATTATAGCTCTTAAGTTAACTAAAGCAGCAGGCCCAGATAACTTGCCAGCAATAATAATAAAAAATAATAGCAATTGGTGGGCAGACCTTTTTTATGTCACCTTTCATAAAATCCTGGACGCTGGCTGTATCCTGGAGAATTGGAAAGGTGCAATAATAAGGCCAATCCGCAAAAAAGATGAGCCAACACATCCAAAGAATTATCGCTTAATGAGCTGTTGGATGTGGGTGAAAAAATCCTAACAAAGTTATTAATGGGACAAATGAAAGCATGGGTAAAGTCAAATAATTTGATCCCAGTAGAGCAAGGGGGCTTTAAACAAGGCCAATCAACAATAGATCATTGCTTTAGTCTGTGTCACTCGCAAACAAATCAATAGAGGTACAAGGATGTCTGTTGTGTTGCTTTGTGGACTTCTGTGCCGCTTTTGATCTGGTGGACCGAAATTTGTTATGGGGTATGTTGAAGCGGCTTGGGGTTGATGGCGACTTACTTTTCCTCCTTCAAGGACTACACTCGCAAAACTAGGCCCAGGTGATCTTGGATACTGAAGGAGCACTTTCTAAGAAGATACCTATAAAGAATGGGTTGCGACAAGGATGTGTCCTGGCCCCGCTATTGTTTGTTATAATTTCTGTCTGATTTGCCAGGGGTATTGAAGGCTGTTAAAGGCCTTTCCCCAAAAATGGATAGCACTCCTATCTCCTGTTTATTATACGCCGATGATCTGGTGGTAGTTGATATGGCTTAGCTGGGGCTGCAAAGAAAATTAGATACCTTTTACACTTATTGTCAAAATAAAAAACATAGGGGGTCATTTTAACCCTGGCGGTCCAAGACCACCAGGGCTAAAATGACGGGGGCACCGCCAACAGGCTGGCGGTGCCCCGCTGGGCATTCTGACCGCGGCGGTTTGACCGCGGTCAGAAGTGGAAAACCGGCGGTCTCCCGCCGGTTTTCCGCTGCCCATTTGAATCCTCCATGGTGGCGCAGCTCGCTGCGCCGCCATGGGGATTCTGACAGCCCATACCGCCATCCTGTTCCTGGCGGTTCGCCCGCCAGGAACAGGATGGCAGTATGGGTTTCCGTGGGGCCCCTGGGGGCCCCTGCAGTGCCCATGCCAATGGCATGGGCACTGCAGGGACCCCCATAAGAGGGCCCCACAAAGAATTTCACTGTCTGCATTGCAGACAGTGAAATTCGCGACGGATGCAACTGCACCCGTCGCACCTTCCCACTCCGCCGGCTCCATTCGGAGCCGGCGTACTCGTGGGAAGGTAGTTTTGCACTGGGCTGGCGGGCGGCCTTTTGGCGGTCGCCCGCCAGCCCAGTGCAAAACCCAAAATACCCTCAGCAGTCTTCCGACCGCAGAGCGGTATTTTGGAGGGGGAAGTCTGGCGGCGGCCTCCGCCGCCCGCCAGACTTAGAATCACCCCCATAGTAAATTTGGACAAAACTAAAATAATGATGTTAGTGAAAAGAAAGAGGGTGGTCTCCTGGTCCCTGGGAGCTGATAAAGTAGAAGTAGTTGATAAATGTAAATATCTAGGAATGTGGTTTGATTCTAAACTAATATGGAAAGAGCACATTGAGGCATTAAGAACCTTGGCAGTAACAGCGGCTGGGGGTTTAAAACTATTTTGTCGAAAGTATGGCGGTCCGTCCCTTTGCCCAGTACTTTCTGCCTCTAATGCTATGGTGCGCCCTCAATTTCAATATGGGGTGGAAATTTTATCCCTTGCTGGGAAGCTGAATTGGGATGCAGAAGAAATCAGATGTGTAAAACGATTGCTTTTGCTCCCCCCTACAAGTATGATTCAGGTAAAAAGGGTGGAATGTCAAATGACGGTGTGGAGCTATCAGGGAATGCAAGCAGGATTGTAATATTGTCTGAGTCTGTCTGATGTGGAGATTCCCAAAATCGCAAGATTATGTAAAAGGGAAATACAGGCAAGTGAGCTGAACTGGGCAGCCCAAGTGAGAGGACGGCTAGAAATTATTTGTACCTCTCTGGGCTTAGCGCCTACACAGTGGCAAAGAGAACAGATTCCAAAACAGTAATTGTGTGCTGTGGTTAATAATAGGGCTAGAGAAGCAGATCGAAGGTATCTGGAGGGGAAAATATCCACCCAGTTTTTGTTGCATAGCTGGAGAAATGAGGAAAATGTGCCCAATAGAGAGTCTCCACCGAACCTAAAATTAAGGGATGCACTGTTAAAATTTAGGGTTGGGCTAAAGCCTTGCTATATGGATCAAAAAATAAAAATGGTAATTAGAGATAAAATGGGCTTATGTACTTGTGGCTTAAAACAAAAATGTAGTGCTCAACACATTTTATTGGACTGCATATGGTTTTTAGATGCACGCAAGAAGTTTCTAAAGCCAATTTTACTGGAATATAATATTATTAATCAGGTTCAAGCTCTTAACTCTTTGGTAGATATGAGATTTTTAAATGTGACTTGCGCCTTAGGTCGATTTCTAATCGAAATACAAGGGGTTTTAGAGGATGGTATGATGTAGCATTGGATGAATTCGTAGGTCAGGTTATGAAAATATTTTTAAATATCTTAATTTTTAATCTTGAATGTGATATTGTAAGTAAAGATGGAAAGAGGAACCTAGACTAAATCCCACTCTTATTATTTGCTGAAGATGTTATATATTGGAGTGAAGGTTTCCTCAGTGTATCCTCAATGCTAGGCTCTAAAGGGAAGCACTGTCACTTTATTAAGAGTTGTTCATATTACTAAATAGTAGAGTTTTTATTGGATTGATCTGGGGCTACGATGTATATTGTACTAAAGGTGAGAATTACAATTATGAATTGCTAAGAATTTCTTGTGTTAAACTGATTGCTTTCATTTTAAAATTGTAAATATTTGAAAATTATTTTAGGATCTTAAATGAATTTTATCTCAGAATTATTTTTATTGAAGTACATTGTCTCAAGGTCACAGTCTTATGCATTGTATTTCTTTTATATTCTTTTATGGCCGAAGAGCCGAAATAATGTAAAAATTACTGACTGACAAGTAGCTATAACTGTGCCCTTGCCATGCACAGTTTTTTATCAATAAGTTTTATTGCAAATGTTGCAGTGATAATATCAAAGATGCCCTACAAGATCTCATCAATGACATAGTATGTGGAGTAATTAGCTGTGCATGGCGAAGGCGTGAGTTATAGTTACCTTACGGTGCAAGTTATAGTTACTTAAAAGAACTCTAACTATAACTGCTAAATTTCTCTGGTTTTACACAAGTAAATTCAGAACCTAACTATAAGTCCCTGTAACCTTTTTTCAGTGAATTTCTATGGTTATTTTTTAATGTATAGTAATTTTCATTACTATATGTTAATCCAATCACTGCCGTGCATGACCTTTGACTGTGCGTGGTGGCAGTTGGCCACAGGGGCCCTGAAGCCAACCCCCTAGAGGCACCCAACCTTGCACAGTGCACAGCCTCCACCTGTGTGCAGAGGGGGTTGCCTGCAAGGGCTGGCCTGTTGTCAATCCCTGCGGCCAACCTTCCTAGCCACCCAATCCCGTGCTGTGTACGCTCCTTTCGCAGTGCACAGCAGAAGTTGGCCACGGCCTCCCTGGGTGTGAGAATAGGTGTGAGAAAGTGCATCTGAGGGTGACAGTGGCTGTCAAAGTGTGTGGGTGTGAGAGTGCGTACACTATTGTTTTATTTGGTGTGTCACTATGTGCGCAGGTCTGTGAGTGGGTGCATGAGGGTGTCTGTGGGTCTGTCAGTGGGTGTGTGACAGTCTGAGTGGGTCTGTGTGTGGGTACATGAGGGTCTGACAGGGCTGTGAGTGAATACATGAGAGTCTGAGTGGGTCTGTGAGTGGTTGTGTGAGTGTCTGAGTGGGTCTATGAGTGGGTGCATAAGTGTCTGAGTGGCTGTGTGAGTGAATAAAAGATTGAAGGAGAGAGAGAGAGAGAGAGAGAGAGAGATAGAAAGAGAGTGAGAGGTGGAGAGACAGTTGTTTAGGCTTTGAAATATGGCATACATGGAATGAGATATTTCTAGACAAATTAAAAAGAAAAATGTATTTGTTATTTAAAAAAGAGTAAGATTTCATTTCAGCATGAGCCTTAATGATTTGTAGTTTAAAAAAAAGAGGGAAACGAGTCTAGCTGGGCACAAACCCTTAACGCTCTTTGTGAAGGTCTGCGACCTTCATACTGAGCTATTGCTTTTTTTAGCCCTTTATGGGCTATCAGGGACTCCCCCACGGTCCCAACAGATTTATTCTTTTTTTTTTTCTTTTTAAATGCCCTTTATGGGCTACCTGACACTGCGGAGGAAGTCTTCCGACTTCCCTTGCAGTGCCACTGCTTCAGCAAACACTGTGCTGCTTTGACAGCAGCTCTGTGCTTGCAGAAGCATTTTATTCCTGTCATCAGAGATGAAACTTCAGATTTTGACAGCAGGACCTGCTTTAAAGGTCCTGCTGCCACTAAAGGCCCGCTTCCGCGTTAAAGGCCAGAGCCGAAGGCGAGGGTCTTTAACAAGGGAGTGGGCCTTTAATGGATGGTAGAGCCCACTACTTTGGGTTCTAAGGCTATTAGAACATTCTGCCACTAGAGGGCAGAATGTTCTATTAAATAAAACAGATTCCTCACGAAACCAGAGGGGATTAAATTCCCCTCAGGCTCTGTGAGGCTTTGTTCACAGCTGCTACTGTGAACAAAGAAGATTGGAATGTTGGCGCTTCAGGCTTTTACAGGCCAGTAAAAGCCTGGAGCACTCCATTGTTTTCAATGGAGCTGCCGACATTCCAATGTTCTAATTGGTCATAAAGTCCTCTTGTAGGATAAAGTAAAATTGTAAATTATGAATGTTTATTTTTGGAGTGTTCCCAAGGCAGGTGAGTCTCCAATTCTGCAATATTTAACAGATATCATAATTAAGGCTGGAGGGGGATGGGGTAGCTGTAATTGTGGGTGGGGGGTTTCAAAATGTGCTTTGACCCCCTACCCTGGTAGGGGAAATTATAGATGAGGAAGGTTTATATTAGGGTATCCCACAGCTTCCTGGTCTCTACTTAAAAGCCCTCCCAAAGGTCGCTCAGCAGTTGCTGGACCTCTGTGTGAGTTGCCATCAGAGAGCCAGCAACTGTAGAACAACATCTGATATAAAGAGGCACCCTACTTTTAGAAGGAACTCTTACAGAAGCCAAATTGATTACATCCTTGTAGATCTTTGCTCTTGGGATAGAACACTTGACATGGAAATGTTGCCTAAATTTCAGAAAAACAATTTTCCCCTGCTCCTCTTTCTTTGGGGTAACACAGATAGCTCTGTGGAGGACCAGCACCTGCCACCTGGAGACACAATTATTAGTAATAACCGCAGGAAGATTAGATGGGAGTGCGTGCCAAACAATGAGAGCACTTGCGCCCTATTATATAAGGAATTCAACCCAATCTTTGTCTCGATAGAAGGGACCAAGATTAATCCCCACTAGATAATGGTTGTCCATGTTAAGTGGTTTGAAGAACTGAAACTATGTTTTTTCACTGAATCTCCCCCACACAGAAATGCGCCTCTGGCTACAGCTTCCATGTGGTAGAATAGGATTGTAGGGAGGTGAAGAAGTATTTAATTAACACCCTAATGGCACTCCTCAAGACATTCAGTTCCCTAGAGCATCCTATAAACTAATCCAAAGGAATTCCCAAATTCAATGGAATACAGCCACTTGGAACGATGTTTTGGCCGCCGTACCGTCTGGGAACCATGCAGCCTTTTTGCAGATAATATCACTTGGTACCAAATCAACAAAAATTAGGCTTGACTCTAACATCCTTCCTTAAGATAAATGGGTCAAACACTTTAATTCCCTTTACAATGATCCTATGGCTTCCACTACCCTCTATCCTTTGGACCTGGCTATGCCGGGAACCCTATCCACTGTAACATCAGGATCAGCTTCCGAAAAGCCAGTTTCAAATGATGCAGTTAGTTTCTTTACTATAGCTGAAACATATTCTGCTATGTGCTCCCAGACGTCTGGCAGGGCACCAGGGCTGGACAGGTTCCCAGTTGATCTATTTACCGCAGAAGCCATTATTTGGGCCCCTTATTTAACCTGTGTAGCAAACACTTTAATGGTGGGCAAAATCCTGGACACCTGCAAAGGTGCTGAGATAATTCTTATCTGATCCTGCAAATTATTGCCCCATAAGCCTTATTGACTCTCGTTAGAAAATATTCTGTAAACTAGTCTTGGATCGTCTGCTCGTCTGGATTGACAACAATTAGATTCTGTCACAGTTCCAGGCTTCATTCCTTTCAAAACCAGTACCATCAATTAGGTCTTTAGGTTCAAACTTATTAGGTGGAAATAGGTTGCTTTAAATAGGGGTAGCCTATATATCGCCTTTGTTGACCTCCAGGCAGCATTTGATATGGCCCCCCAGAAATAAACTATAGTGTACCCTTAAAAATCTAGGGTTATCTGGCCCTCCTCTATGATATCATAGTATGATTACATTGCAACAACTTTGCCCAAATTCATTGGGGGGCACAAGGAGAGACCACTGATCACTTTGAGGTCAACAGGGGAGTTAGGCAAGGTTGTGTACTTGCCCCTAAATTGTTTCTACCCTTTATCAATGGATGTGTCGACTGCCTTATGGACTGCGACGAGGACTTCCTGGTTCTTGGGGGTACAGATATCCCTGCATTATTGTTCGCAAATGACATGCTGTTGATTTCTAAAAACCCAAAATGTATTGAGTCTCTCTTCTTGAGGATCAATTTATTTTGTTCCAGCTCTGGCCTAACCATCAATGTCAATAAGATGAAGTGTATGGTAATACACCCACATAGAGGATTCAGAGGGATATTAACATTTGAGGGGTCGGTGCTGGGGAGAGTCCATGATTTTAATTATCTTAGAATCCAGTTATCTAGCACTAACTCCTTTGAAAAACACACTTAAGTAAAATCATATGGAGGCTACTATTCTAAGATTCAACAGTAAGACCTCTTTCCATCCAGTCTCTCCACTCTTAGAAGTTTGGAGAATATAGGCTATAGTGGCATCTGTCCACGGCACAGATCCTTGCAGATACTGCAATCTAAATGCATTGGGGTAGCTGAAAACAAGTTTCTGAGGGCTGATCTTAAGTTACCTGAAAGTTCTCCCCTGATGTTTCAACATGACCTAGGTATCCGGTCCATTTCCTCTTTAGTGCACCTTAGTCATATTCTAGATGTTACCTGAATACAAGCCTTATGCTAGCCATATTGACAACAGTAATATCAACTGAAGAATTTGTCCTAAATGTCTCTATAATACTGCTCTGGTGGCATTTGCATGTTTTATTTTTTTTCCATTAGGGACTCTGATTGCTCTCCAAATTTGTGTATTAACCCCAAATGCCATTCGGAAGAACCTATATTTTAATTTCTTTTGGATTGTTTTACTAATATATTTAAAATACACAGCTATGCGCCTACAACCGCAATGGCCGGCAGCAAGAAAACAGTAAAGTTTAATCTGTCACTCAAGCCAAGGAAATGACCGGCAGAGAGTGCTGTTTGACATGGGCTGACATATATTATTGTCCTTCTCAACCTCAGACATCATTATGCCAGAACTGTTATCACATGGAGCAAGGAAACTAATCATGAAAAGTGGGAAGGAGAGAACAAAGGAAGAACACAACAAGAAAAACAAGGTAAAACAACAGAGCTCCCCCATTCATCATTCAGCGATGCCTCCCCCTATTGCCCCCATACACTCCGCACCCCTGTCTGCCAGGCCCTTGAGCCTCATTCCACCCCAAATTCTTTAAGTATGCAGGACAAGTGAGTTCGCTGAACTCAATGGATAGAATCTGAATAAAGGGTATCCAGAGAGCGGTCATATCATCCGCTCTCATTCTAGTCGCCAGTGTTAGTTTCTCCATCGCTAGGATGAACCAGAGTTTGTGAAGCCATGAGGTGTAGCTCGGAACCCTATCTGTGCCCCACAGAGCTAGTATCATTTGGTGTGCCGCATTGAGGGCAAGTCGTTCCCTCAATGAGCGGAGGGGGGAGGTAAGAGGGTTAGGCAGTCCTAAGATAACATACATCGGAAGTCTGGGAATCTCAGAGTGGAATACTCTATCTATGTCATCAAGAATGCTCTTCCAATATATTTTTAGCTTGGGGAAGTCACACCAGGTGCATGAGTGTGCCCGTGTTTCCGAAACCCCTCCATCAGAGCCCAGGTTTAGTGGGGTCCCACGCGTGTAACCTCGCTGGGGTATAGTACCAGTATGTGGCTAACTGATAAGCTGTTTCTGCCCCCGATATGTTATGAGCTGTGTGATTTGCTCTGATGAAGATACTATCCCACTCCTCCTCTGTCAGCTCCCTCTCAACCTCTTTCTCCCACCTTTTCTGCCCACTGGTTTTGGAAGGTGGTGAGGCCATGCGAAGGAGTTTATAGATTTCCGATATCACCTGCTTGTCATCTTTCTTTACCAGGAGCCATTTCTCGAAAGGCATAAGTGTTCTAGCTACTAAGGGCCGGACCGTCGGTTGGAGTACCCAGTGTCTGACTTGATAGTACGTCAGTCTGTCTGCTTCCGTAAGTCTGTATGTCTCTCTCAACTGATCAAAGGGGATAATTCCATCTAGATTGAATAGACTCCCTACCCTTCTACAACCTCCCTCATACAAATGGTGAAAGTTCTCTGACTGCAATCTGGGGGTGAAGTCGGGATTTGCACAAATCGGCGTCATGGGAGAGGGGAAGATCGTCAAACCGTGCCTTGTCGCCACCGCGTCCCATACCCAGAGAGTCGCGCCCATAACCGGTGAGGAATATAGCCCCTTCGCTCTGTGTCTGCGCCATAGCCAGGGCTCCTTCCAAATATGGGACCCAGCAACCGCCTGGTCCATGAAGCACCAGTGCTTCTCAGTTAGCGGGCGGCTCCACTCCTGCATAAAGCACAGCTGGGCCGCTTGGTAATACCTCAACAGGCAAGGAACCGCCAGCCCCCCTCCTTAGGACAGTATAATGTATGATGTAATATGCGTGCAGGCTTCTTATTCCATATAAATTTCAAGATCGCCGTCTGAAGTGTAGTTATGGTGTAAGGCGGCGGAGTCAAACGAAGTGTCTGAAACAGATAGAGTATGCGCGGCAAGATTGTCATTTTGATTACAGCCACTCTACCGAATCATGATAGTTTGTGCTTCCCCCACATCTCTAAGTCATTCAGTATCTCCCTTGAGAGAGAAGCATAGTTCATACGAGCCGTCTTTGCTGCTGTCGTTGCTAAAGCTTTGCCTAGGTACGGGACATGTGATGATGTCCATATAAAAGGGTATCTGAAACGTAGTTCCTCCTCGTGCTCAGGGAGGACCGACAAGTTTAGGACTAGAGATTTCTGTGTGTTCACTTTAAACCCAGAGGCCATACTAAAAGTGCATAAGGCGTCCATGAGCGCCGGGAGCGAGACCATAGGTTCTGCCAGTGCAAGAATCACATCGTCGGCGTATAAGCTGATGAGGTGGTGATCGAACCCAAATTTTATGCCGGTAATACGGGGATCATCGCAAAGTCACTGTGCCAGGGGCTCCATGTAAAGAGCAAATAAAAGCGGGGAGAGCGGGCACCCCTATCTCGTTCCTCGTCTAATCGGGAACGGCAACAACAAGGTCCCGTTGACTTGGACCACTGCCTTGGGTTCCTGATATATGCATTTTATCCATGTCAGGAGCGCCGGGCTGACCCCGAAGCGCTCCAATACCTGGAAGAGGTAGGGTCAATGCACCCTGTCGAACGCTTTCTCCGCATTGATGGTGAGGAGGAGTGCCTCCTTGTGGGATCTGTTCATTTTGTCTATTAGATGTAAGAGCCGTTTCGTGTTGTCTCCACACTGTCGGTGAGGTATGAAGCCCACCTGATCCGGGTCGATAATCCCAGGCATGTAGGGATTAAGACACTGTGCTAAAATACCAGTGAATAGCTTGGCATCTATGTTTAGGAGTGAAATGGGTCGGTATGAACCACAGTCCTCCGTGCTCTTCCCAGGTTTGTGAATGACCGTGATGGTGGCCTCTAGCATGCTGGGTGTAAGGGCCTTGGTCTCTAGGAAAGAGTTGAAGAGCCGCATGAGGAACGGGCCAACTCTGAACAGAAGGTTTTTATAAAAAAGCGAGGGGTAGCCGTCCGGGCCAGGCGACCATAAGACGGGAGATAGCCGAAATCACCTCCTCTATCCTTATGGGTTGGTCAAGGCAAGCTGCATCCCAATAGCGGAGTGGTGTGACTGCACAGTCCGTGAGGTAGGAAGATGGGTCGGGGCCAGTCGCTGGGTCCGCTGCATATAGCTCTCTGTAAAAGTCCTCAAAGGCCTCAGCTATTTGCGTATCCATTCGCGCCTCACCCTGGGAGGGGGAACGTGCCATTTTTATGGCATTGGCAGACCGCTGAGCCCTTAGTTTATGGGCCAAAAGTTTCTCATATCGATTACCCCCTATATAGAATTTGTGTTTGAGCCGGGCTACAGCATACTCCGCCCGATCCCAGTCCAGTCTTTTCAGTTGTAAGCACGCTTTCTCTAATTCCCTCCAGACCCTGGGAGCGCCAGTATGTTTGTGGGAGCGCTCCAGAGCAGCCACCTCTCCTCTCCAGCCCCGCTCTCTGGTCTCTCCGGGCTTTGTTTTCTTTGGGCGAGAGTGAGATCACCTCCCCGAGTATGACTACCTTCAGCGCCTCCCTAAGTGTCTCTAAGCAAGTCAGCCCATTATCGTGTGGCTAACATAATCCAGGATCGCTTAACGCACCGCCTCCACCGTGACCCGGGACTGCAGTATCGTGTCTCAAAAGCACCATCCGGGGGCCTGGGCTCGGCCACAGTGGAGGAGAGCCACCAAGGTTATAGGGGCATGGTCTGTTAGAGCCCTGGGCTCAATCGTGGTATCCCTGACTCGGGAGCGGAACTCTGAAGAGGCTAGGAAATAGCCTATGCATGTGTAAGTCTTTGAGGCTGCCGAATAAAACAAATAGTCTCGGAGATTCGGGTGTGCTGTCCGCCAGATATCGTCTAGGTCGCAATCTGCCAGCCATTGTCGCCCAGTGGGGGTCAGAGCCCCAGTCCGCCCATATCGGTGTCCTGATCGATCAAGATCATTATCCTTGACAAGATTAAAGTCCCCACTCACAAGTATAGCCCTGTCAGGGGTTGTGAGCATCGCGGATATAGCCTGTATCATGAATATTTCTTGTTGAGTGTTAGGTCCATATATCAATGCAGTTGTGAAATGGAATGACTCTATGCGCATTCTGAAGGCTAGGAACCTACCCTTAACCTCATGTATCTTAGCAATGACCTCCCCGGGGAAAGCTTTCGATATCAAAATTGCCACCCCCGTGTTTAGTAGGGGCGGAAGACCAGTACTGCCGGGGAAACCATTTGGAACGCATACGATATGTGTCTTTAGCCAGCAGGTGCGTCTCCTGTAACAGGCAAATGTGGCTCTCAGAGCGCTCTAAAGAAGAGAGAACCTCTAACCTCTTTGAGGTATTATTAAGCCCCCAGACATTGAGGCTTAGGTATTCAAGTGTCAAGTGTAGGTAAGTGGTCGGAAAGCCACAGTAGCTGGCCTCTACAGGGAGGCAGTGATCGGGGATAGCCCTGAAAAAGGTAAGCACACAGGAGCCTGGGGGTCTTAACAATAGAATGTAGTTCCTGTAGGGGAAGCCTATTGTAACGCAACAAAAGGGCACAACAGGTGCACATCAATCACAGTGAAGTCCTCTATATCGAGTCCAAAAAGAGGCTAAGTCCTAGACAGGGTTTGACAGCACCCTACAAGGCCTACTCGTGATATCCAGAGTCCCGCCGCCCAGGACCCGCTCCAATGTCTTCACTCCTCGCTACTGGGATGGCCTCGGGCCATTTCAATATCTTCCGGGAGCTATCCGCATCTATGAACTGATCCCAGCGGTAATAGTATTCAGTACAGATTGTCTCTCAAGTGCTCTTTCAGTAGATGACGGCCGCGGCGGTTTCCGTTTCTTTTCTTTCCGTCACCAGCTCGGGCTGTTCTCAGGAGGAGCCTCCTCCTAGGGCCCAGTCCGTCGTTCCGTCTCCTCTATATTTAATATCCGACGAGCCTCCTGCAGCGATTTCACCTGTCTCATCTGGTTCCCCCCACCGGAACATGAGTCAAAAAGGGTGGCCCCAGTTGTCAGGTGTAGAGTTTGCCCGGAGGTGCTCTGTAATGTGTTTAAGTTCTCTTCGTCTCTGCAAGGTCAGCAGCGAGAGGTCCCGATAGAGCTGTATATTGTGCCCCCTAAACTGGACCTGAGGGAGATTTTGCGCCTTCTGGAGGATATCTTCTTTAGTCATAAAATTGTGGACGCATGCTAAGATATCAGGAAGGTGCGCTCCATCCCCCCCGCCGGCCTGCTCTGTGGACCCGATCCAATGTTATTTCCTACGTGCTTTCCGGGCTGAGGAGGGTGCGGAATAAAGCCATGACAAACTCCCTAATGTCCTCTCCTTCCGCCACAAGAGGAACTCCTCTCATGTGTGTATTATGGCATCTGGAGCGATTTTCCAAGTCCTCAGTCGCGATCTGCAGTTGCTCTTGGTGTTCGCGCAGTCTGAGAATTTCCTGTTGCAGTTGTTCGACTTCTTCTCCCCTGGAGATCTCGTTCTCCTCTATACTCGACACTCCTTCCCCTAACAAGGTCATGTCGGCGCGCAGGTCCTGCATCTCCTGGGAAATATCTTTTCGCAGCTCCTGCAGATCCATCTTCAGAGAGTCGAACAAGGAGGTAAGGAAGCCCTTCGTAACCGGGGCCCCTCCGTCTTCCTCTGCATCGCCCTTTTCTTCGGGCCGTCTCGCCTGGGGGGCTGCCTCGGGGGGCTTACTCTGTGGGGGGTGCGATCTCGTCAACATCTCCCTAACCGACTGATCCCTCTTAGGTTTGGAGGACGCTATTAGAAGTCTGAACTCCGGCCGGGACTACCCGGCCCCCCTTCTAATAAAGGCAGCGCCTGATGGCTCCTCTAACACTCTGCCGCGGGCCGACTCGTCCCGCCGGGCCTTTACCTTCTGCTGGGGCGCCGTGCTCCCCCCACTGGCACCGGGCCTGCCTCTTCAGGGGATGGCAGGGCCCTGCCACCTCTGTCCTCACACTCCCGGCCTGGCGGGCCCTCCCGGAGTTGCCAGGCCCTTCAGGGGCCAGGGGTCAGCACCATGCAGCACTGCCTTGTGCCTCCACCTCGCCGCAGGCCGAGCTATCCCACTGAGTCACCCGCTGTCACGTCACTCCTCCCACCTCAGGGCCCACCGGTCTTCTCTTTCGTAGGGGGCAGAGAGGACCCAGCTTCTCCACCCCTCCCTCCAAGGCCCCACTGGGCCGCACTGGCGCCACAAGACTCGCACCTGGCCGCAGGGACAAAGCCACCCACTGCTGCTGCTCTCCGTCAGCCCCTCCCCCGGCCCTGCACCTCCGCGGCTCGATAGTTGCCGACGCGCTCCTCCCATCAGCCGCTCCCATCACTGCTGCCACGAGGCCCGGGATAAGCCGTCTGTTCCTCCTGTTGCTCCACCGAGGCTGCAAACCCGGGCCAACAGCCCACGCTGACCGTGTGCGCCCCGGGCTCCACCAGCAGCCCGAACCGGCCAACTCCAACGGCTAGTCTGCCTCTCACCAGGGCACTCCGTGCGGCCCCTGGATTTCCGCAGCGCCCCCCCAAACACTCGGGGATGCTCTAGATGACGGGGCCCGGGACCGATGTGCCGCAGTTTAGTCCTGGGTGGCGGAGCTCACGAGGACACGTCCGCTCACGCCGCCATCTTGGCCACATCCCCCCTTTACTAATATTTTAACAGATGGTTCACTGATATTTATGCAAACTGCTGTGTACTTTTAATGTTTTTTTTCTTTATCAATTGTATATCTATTTTTGGTGTTCAGCATTGTAATATTGATTTGTAACTTTTATGGTCTATGACCGAAATAAAGTATTTAAAGAAAGAAATGAGAATGAATAGAATCTATGCATACACATGCACTGACTTAACCTTGACTAGTAGAGCAAAAGTAAGGTTTAAAGGAGCATGTTCAACTATATTTACTTGTGTCACAGACATTAATATAAGACTGTAGCACTGGTTAGTGATCATGCTGTTGACAGATCCTGGTATCATGTTGCGCAGCAGCTCAATGGATGCAACTTTGAAAATGGTTTTACAAATGGTTTTAAGATATAAACATTAGGTACATGTGGGCTAATAATACTCAATTTCCATTATCAGCGTCCTCCCGAACAAGCGACTGAAACATTGGCCATGATGGTGAGGGGACTGGAGAAGAGGACTCAGTCTCATTGGACTTGGAAGCCTTCCCAGAAGACCAACCAGAAGTGATGGTGAACCCAACACCATCTCATGGACTTGCAACATCATCCACCACCACCAGGAAGATCAGCACCCTTCGTACTGTTCGCCTCAATATTGGCCAACACCCAGCTGTTAAAATGGCTGGGGTCTCCTTCGCCCGTAGTGTCTCTGCTCTGGACCCATTCCATCCATAAGTAATGTCTGAGGAGGTTCTGGATGTGCTGCACAACATTTTTTTTAACCAGACAGCACTGTTGGTAGTCATCCAGGGGCCCAGTCAACAGTTAACCCACTTAGTGACCTTCCGGGATGGAATTCACTGGGCGGTGTGTGCTGTGCAAAGGAGCATGGCACATCTAAGACCCCCTCATACATCACTGCATCCCATCAACCAACCACTACCCCTTTCCCTCAAGATCCTTCCTCTTCGCTAACCCATCCTCCTCACACCATATCTCTGCCCCAGCATCAGCCAATAGCTCCACACTCACAGGCAAACACAGACACATAAGCACACATACAGACAGTCCTAACAAAGGAAAAAACATACACACAAACATATACATACAGATACAGACACTAGCCTTACACCCTCAACCACCACCATAGGCAGCACCACACCCACAATCACTACCACTGCCTCAACCACCACCACACCAACAACAAGCACTCCCACAACCACACCCACACCCACAACTGCCACCACACCCTCAACCACTACCATACTCACAACCACCACCATACCATCAACCACCACCAAACCCTCAACCACCACCACACCCACCACCACACCCTTAATACCAGCACACCACAACCACTACCTCAACCGTCACCACCACCACCACAACCACTGCCACACCCACACTCACAACTACTACCACATCCTCAACTACCACAACACCCTCAACTACCACCACCACACCCACAACTACAACCTCATCCAAACAGACAACCTCATACTAAAACAATACATCACTACTTTCCACACATCAGAAACACAAACCCTCAGACAAGCACACACCATCACCTAAATGAACAGCACAGAACCACACACCCTCAGACAAGCACAGACCACCCAAACACCAGAGAAAAAACACTCTCAGACAAGCACATAGTATCACCCAAAAACACCTCAGAAACACACACCCAAAGCCACCACATCCACAAAACAAAATTATTCATCCCAATTAAAAACTATACCCACATTACAGCACACACCTAACACTCACCCAAAAGCACCACCACACATCACCAAGACACTTCAGGCACACACTCAGTCGTGCAATAACACACACATATCCACCACCACAACAACTCCTACAGGGAGTGCAGAATTATTAGGCAAATGAGTATTTTGACCACATCATCCTCTTTATGCATGTTGTCTTACTCCAAGCTGTATAGGCTCGAAAGCCTACTACCAATTAAGCATATTAGGTGATGTGCATCTCTGTAATGAGAAGGGGTGTGGTCTAATGACATCAACACCCTATATCAGGTGTGCATAATTATCAGGCAACTTCCTTTCCTTTGGCAAAATGGGTCAAAAGAAGGACTTGACAGGCTCAGAAAAGTAAAAAATAGTGAGATATCTTGCAGAGGGATGCAGCACTCTTAAAATTGCAAAGCTTCTGAAGCGTGATCATCGAACAATCAAGCGTTTCATTCAAAATAGTCAACAGGGTCGCAAGAAGCGTGTGGAAAAACCAAGGCGCAAAATAACTGCCCATGAACTGAGAAAAGTCAAGCGTGCAGCTGCCACGATGCCACTTGCCACCAGTTTGGCCATATTTCAGAGCTGCAACATCACTGGAGTGCCCAAAAGCACAAGGTGTGCAATACTCAGAGACATGGCCAAGGTAAGAAAGGCTGAAAGACGACCACCACTGAACAATACACACAAGCTGAAACGTCAAGACTGGGCCAAGAAATATCTCAAGACTGATTTTTCTAAGGTTTTATGGACTGATGAAATGAGAGTGAGTCTTGATGGGCCAGATGGATGGGCCCGTGGCTGGATTGGTAAAGGGCAGAGAGCTCCAGTCCGACTCAGACGCCAGCAAGGTGGAGGTGGAGTACTGGTTTGGGCTGGTATCATCAAAGATGAGCCTGTGGGGCCTTTTCGGGTTGAGGATGGAGTCAAGCTCAACTCCCAGTCCTACTGCCAGTTCCTGGAAGACACCTTCTTCAAGCAGTGGTACAGGAAGAAGTCGGCATCCTTCAAGAAAAACATGATTTTCATGCAGGACAATGCTCCATCACACGCGTCCAAGTACTCCACAGCGTGGCTAGCAAGAAAGGGTATAAAAGAAGGAAATCTAATGACATGGCCTCCTTGTTCACCTGATCTGAACCCCATTGAGAACCTGTGGTCCATCATCAAATGTGAGATTTACAAGGAGGGAAAACAGTACACCTCTCTGAACAGTGTCTGGGAGGCTGTGGTTGCTGCTGCACGCAATGTTGATGGTGAACAGATCAAAACACTGACAGAATCCATGGATGGCAGGCTTTTGAGTGTCCTTGCAAAGAAAGGTGGCTATATTGGTCACTGATTTGTTTTTGTTTTGTTTTTGAATGTCAGAAATGTATATTTGTGAATGTTGAGATGTTATATTGGTTTCACTGGTAATAATAAATAATTGAAATGGGTATATATTTGTTTTTTGTTAAGTTGCCTAATAATTATGCACAGTAATAGTCACCTGCACACATAGATATCCCCCTAACATAGCTAAAACTAAAAACAAACTAAAAACTACTTCCAAAAATATTCAGCTTTGATATTAATGAGTTTTTTGGATTCATTGAGAACATGGTTGTTGTTCAATAATAAAATTAATCCTCAAAAATACAACTTGCCTAATAATTCTGCACTCCCTGTATACCTTCTACTTCCCACTCACCTCCTATACCCATCCCATCCACCCTTCCTCCTCCTTCCAAAACTACCCCTACTCTTCTCAAACCCCTGAAGCAAAGGCATACCTGTAGGAAAGTACCATCTTGCCTGGCATATTACCCCCATTTTTAATTATATGTATGTTTGTTTTTGCCTGTGTCACTGAAATCCTGCTAGCCAGGACCCCAGTGCTCATAAAGTGTTCCCTGTATGTGTTCCCTGTGTGGTGCCTAATTGTATCACTGAGGCTCTGCTAACCAGGACCTCAGTGTTTATGCTCTCTCAGCATTTAAAATTGTCACTGCAGGCTAGTGACTAATCTTACCAATTCTCATTGGCACACTGGAACACCTTTATAATTCCCTAGTATATGGTACCTAGGTACCCAGGGTATTGGGGTTCCAGGAGATCCCTATGGGCTGCAGCATTTCTTTTGCCACCCATAGTGAGCTCAGACAATTCTTACACAGGACTGCCACTGCAGCCTGAGTGAAATAACGTCCACGTTATTTCACAGCCAATTTTCACTGCACATAAGTAACTTATAAGTCACCTATATGTCTAACCCTCACTTGGTGAAGGTTGGGTGCCAAGTTACTTAGTGTGTGGGCACCCTGGCACTATCCAAGGTGCCCCCACATTGTTCAGGGCAAATTCCCCGGAATTTGAGAGTGCGCGGACACCATTACACGTGTGCACTATACATAGGTCACTACCTATGTATAGCGTCACAATGGTAACTCTGAACATAGCCATGTAACATGTCTAAGATCATGGAATTGTCACCCAAATACCAGAATGGTGACAATTCCATGATCCCCCGGGTTCTCTAGCACAGAACCCGGGTACTGCCAAACTGCCTTTCCAGAGTTTCCACTGCAGCTGCTGCTGCTGCCAACCCCTCAGACAGGTTTCTGCCCTCCTGGGGTCTGGGCAGCCCCGGCCCAGGAAGGCAGAACAAAGGATTTCCTCTGAGAGAGGGTGTAACACCCTCTCCCTTTGGAAATAGGTGTGAAGGGCTGGGGAGGAGTAGCCTCCCCAGTCTCTGGAAATGCTTTGATGGGCACAGATGGTGCCCATCTCTGCATAAGCCAGTCTACACCGGTTCAGGGATCCCCCAGCCCTGCTCTGGTGCGAAACTGGACAAAGGAAAGGGGAGTGACCACTCCCCTGACCAGTACCTCCCAGGGGAGGTGCCCAGAGCTCCTCCAGTGTGTCCCAGACCTCTGCCATCTTGGATTCAGAGGTGTTGGGGGCACTCTGGACTGCTCTGAGTGGCCAGTGCCAGCAGGTGACGTCAGAGACACCCTCTGATAGGCTCTTACCTTTCTTGGTAGCCAATCCTCCTTACTTGGTAGCCAGACCTCCTTTTCTGGCCATTTAGGGTCTCTCCTCTGGGGTATTCCTCAGATAACGAATGCAAGAGCTCACCAGAGTTCCTCTGCACTTCCCTCTTCGACTTCTGCCAAGGATCGACCGCTGACTGCTCCAGGACGCCTGCAAAACCGCAACAAAGTAGCAAGACGACTACCAGCAACATTGTAGCGCCTCATCCTGCCGGCTTTCTCGACTGTTTCCTGGTGGTGCATGCTCTGGGGGCTGTCTGCCTTCACCCTGCACTGGAAGCCAAGAAGAAATCTCCTGTGGGTCAACGGAATCTTCCCCCTGCTAACGCAGGCACCAAAAGACTGCCTCACCGGTCCTCTGGGTCCCCTCTCATCCTGACGAGCGTGGTCCCTGGAACACAGGAACTCTATCCAAGTGACTCCCACAGTCCAGTGATCCTTCAGTCCAAGTTTGGTGGAGGTAAGTCCTTGCCTCCCCACGCTAGCCTGCAAACCTGTGTACTGCATGATTTGCAGCTGCTCTGGCTTCTGTGCACTTCTCCAAGGATTACTTTGTTCACAGCTTAGCCTGGGTCCCCAGCACTCCGTCCTGCAGTGCTCAACCCTCTAAGTTGGACTCCGACATCGTGGGACCCTCCTTTGTGACTCTGAGCCAGCTCTGGTTCACAAATCTTCTAAGTGCCTGCTCTGGTACTTCTGCGGGTGCTGCCTGCTTTTGTGGGGACTCTCTGAGTTGCTGAGCACCCCCTCTATCTCCTCCTCCAAAGGGCGACATCCTGGTCCTTCCTGGTCCCCAGCAGCACCCAAAAACCTCTGCCACAACCCTTGCAGCTAGATAGGCTTGTTTGCAGTATTTCTGAGCGGAAACACTTCTGCAACCTTCAGCACTCCGTGGGACATTTTCCCTCTAAAGGAGAAGTTCCTAGCTCTCTTCGTGGTTGCAGAATCCTAAGCTTCTTCCATCCAGAGGCAGCTTCCTTGCACCTTCATCCGGGGTTTCCTGGGCTCCTGCCCCCCCGGACACTATCGCGACACTTGGACTTGGTCCCCTTGCCTTGCAGGTCCTCAGGTACAGGAATCCGTCTTCAGTGCTTTTCTGGTGTTTGTGGTTCTTGCAGAATCCCCCTATCACGACTATTGTGTCCTATTGGGGTAGTAGGTGTACTTTATTCCTACTTTTCAGGGTCTTGGGGTGACTGTTTTCTTACAGTCCCAGCGACCCACTACAAGCTCCCATAGGTCTGGGGTCCATTTGTGATTCGCATTCCACTTTTGGAGTATATGGTTTGTGTTGCCCCTAGACCTATGTTCACCTATTGCATCCTATTGTAATTCTACACTGTTTGCATTACTTTTCTTACTATTCCTTACCTGTTTTGGGTTTGTGTACATATAACTTGTGTATATTACTTACCTTCTTACTGAGGGTACTCACTGAGATACTTTGGCATATTGTCATAAAAATAAAGTACCTTTATTTTTAGTAACTTTGGGCCATATGTACGAACATATTTTCCCATTGACACAGAATGGGAAAAACCCTTTGCTACATCTGGCCCTTTGTGTATTGTGTTTTCTTATGATATTGTGCTATATGATATAAGTGGTATAGTAGGCGCTTTGCATGTCTCCTAGTTCAGCCTAAGCTGCTTTGCCATAGCTACCTTCTATCAGCCTAAGCTGCTAGAAAAACCTCTATTCTACTAATAACTGGACCTGGCACAGGTTGTAAGTACCAGAAGGTACCCACTATAAGCCAGGCCAGCCTCCTACAGGGTCCACATGTACAAAGGTAACTGTTTGCGATTGCCAAATAGTGAATTTTTGCGATTCACTGTTTGGTAATCTCAAACACCAATGTACGAACATGTCTTTGACACATTTTACGATTCCAAGTGGGTCACAAATATACCTACATCATGAATATGAATGAAATTGGTCTTGCTTTGTAACCCATTGGGAATCCATAAAATCACAGGAATGGTGGCCTGTAGGGGTCAGCAGACCACTATGTCTGTGGTTACTTTTAAATGAAGCAATCTTTTTTTTAAACGCACCCCATTTTCTTAAAGAAGAACGGGATACATTTTCAAAAAAATAAAAGAAAATCTTTTCATTTTTTAAGAGTAGGCAGTGGCCCAAGCGACAACTGACTGCTCTTAAAATATTTTTACAAACATTTTCAAAAGGGAAGGGGTTACCACCAACTTGAACTTGGTGGTAAAATGCAAATTTCGGTCTCAAAACATTTATACATACATTCAGTATTAGAAAGGGGTGCACTCAACACTCTCCATCCTAATACTGAATCTTAAATCCAAATTGCAATTCAGGAACAGGTAACTGAACAACTATTTGGGCTTGGTACATGTCAAAATGCCTTTCTGAGAATCAGCCCATTTACGATCTCAAAAAGGCTTCATACATGTGCCCCTTGTTTCTTCTGGACCGTTTCTTGTAGATAAAATGCTGTTCTGCAATGTCAGTGTGCAACAGGCTGGATGTCTTCATTAATATGGAGCTGCGCGCTCATGGTTTTGAGCCTCCCAAGACCATGAAACAGAGACAGGAACTAGCTCGCAATTTCAGATGGTTTATTTAGTTTGTAATAGATAAATATCAGATCCATGTCAGCAGCGGTTGCAAAACTAAGTAGGCAAGCACTGTATGGAGTACCTTGAAGGAGATGGATTGGGGCCTGCACAATTGTTGTGAACGATCCTCAACTCCGCAATGATTTAGAAGCAGCCCAGATGAACATCTTCATTTTGGATGCGCTGTTGCCTTTGAGGTTGTTTTTTGTCTTTGTGGGCATGGCAAGAGTGCTTCTGGAAACTTCTGTTGTCCATTTTTTTCTTATCTTGCTGTGATGCACTTGGGTTCTCTTTTGCTAAGCAAACCACCCTGAAGCGGTTCTCTTTTCCACAACCTTTGCATGTCTGTCTGATTGCTGGATGTTTGCTTTCAAGTGGAAATGAAAACCCACATCAAAACACAGTCTTTCTTTAAAGATGTCAATTTATGGGCTTCTGCTTGGTGCTTGTGTTTATTTCTCATGACTAGTGCCAATTCACTTTTAGTGGTTCCTGCTTTCAATGCGGCTGCTTCCCAATCGGCTTGTTCCTCTGTTCTGGCACCCATCAGTACCTTTTCTAGACTGAGGCCCTCATTACGACTTTGACGATCCTTTTCAAAGACCGCCGAAGCCGCTGCAGTCAACAGACCGGCAGTGCTGGCGGTCTGCTGACCACCATATTAGGAGACCTGGAAGGACTTCCACCTATTTACGGGCGGAAATCCAACTCCGTCGGCCTGGACGATGGCGTTAAAGATGTGGTTCCACTACCAGCACCGCCATGGCAACAAGACAACGCCTGCCGTATTACAATACGTAATACAGCATAACGGAGTCCTCTTGGAGGTGCGGTGCTAGCAGTGGAAAATGCCAGGACCAATCCCCTCCCGGATGACCACCTCACCAGAAAAGGTAAGTTTATTGTCTGAAACGGATATTGGGGGTGTTGGGTACATGAGTGTGGTGTGTGTGAGTATGTGTGCCTGAATGGGTGAGCATATGTATATGTATGTGTGCAGGGAGGCAGTGTGTGTCTGCATGTACGTGCAGGGGGGGTTGTGTTGGGGTGTGAGTGAGTAGGTGTGTGTATTGGGATGCATGTGAGTGGGGGTGCATGTGTGCAAGTCTGCAAGTGAGTGGGGGTGTCTGTGTGCAAGTGTGCATCCCCCTCCTGTTAGATGTTGGGCACCCATGACGTAGGTCATGAGGTGCCTTCCAGCATGCACTGTACGCCACCATTTCCCCCTCTTCCAAATCATCCTCATCATAATTCCACCTCAGCATCCCCTTTGTTGCAACCATTACCTCCACTTGTACCAGGCACTTCACCATCACCCACACCACCATTTCTGAACGGCGCATCATAAAGATTCTGGTAAGAATTCTGTGCATGCAAAGCAGATGTAGATCCCAGTCCTTGCTGCTCTGAAGAATAGTCCAGTGTTGTCCCAGTGCAATCTTTGACTTCGGACTGGGGTCTCCAGGCCACATGAACCCTTTCTGACTGCCCCACTACTGCTGCCTCCACAAGCACTACGTTGCTCCACCTGGCTGGCACTACACTGACCCTGTCCTACCTGACCAGACCCAGTCAGGAGCCTGTCGTAGAACCAAACCCACCACCCTGCACCCCATCCTGAAACTTCTCTGCCCCATCCATACACTACAGGTGGCCTGCCTGCACGCCCCCCCTTCAGATAGCCCCACTGACTCCCCATCCAGAAGAGATGACAGTTCAAGGTCCTCACACACACCTACGAAGCACTACACAATCAAGGGCCATCTTACATCAACCACTGTCTGAACTTCCACCAACCTGGAAGACACCTGCGCTCTGCCTCACTCTCACTTGCACACACCCCCTTCATCCACCCCAGCTGCACTGGAGACCGCTCGTTCTCCTACATCGCCGTCAAGACCTGGAACTCTCTACCAATCCACCTCTGAACAGCACCTTCCCTCACAGAGTTCCGGAGAAAACTCAAGACCTGTTTTTTTTAGAGAGACACAGCAGCAAAGCACCCTGAGACCCCTAGGGGTGACAGCTCACACTCTACAAATGGACTGATTGATTGACTAATTGCAGTTGTCCAGCAGACCAGCAACAACTGGACCTGTCTGAGCCTTGCTGCTGGCCTCTGCTGGAGTGGGTCCTGTTCTACACTGCGTGCCCATAGGTCCTCCACCCTTTGCTGGCACCAGAGTGTACTCCTACTGAACCCAAGGTGAAAATACAGTGAACCCAAGGTGAAAATACAGTAGTTTTGGGCTCCTTACGACCACAAAGTAGACACTTTGCACCAAGAAATGACCCCTTGGACAAACGCCACACGAGGCTCTAGTGGGACCTGCAATTTGCACTGATAGTGACAGTCTGCAATGATTGCCAATGCAGAGCTCCAGCGAGACCTGCACTTTTCACTGACAGCGACAGCCCACAATGACCACCAATGCAAAGCTCAAGTGACAATCTTCTTTTTGCACCAAATAGCAACCGTCTGCAAAGCCCAACCTACACCTCACACCAACAAGGACCTCCTCGTAGCCCCCGCCTACGTGAAGGGCAGCTTCTTGCGTGCTCTTCAGGTGGTAGAACCTGGTCTGTGTGTCTGAGCTACGCCCCAGAAACAGCTAGCCTGAACTTGTGACTTTACCCCTTCCAGTCTGACCAGATAACCAGAAGTGGTGCATTTTGCTTTGTGACATTATATTCATCTAAAATTTTAAAATTTTAAATATTCATAACTCCTGTTATACTTACTTGTTTTTTGTCATTTTGGTGTAATTGTATAAATTACATTTTCTAAACTAGTTTAGGATTTTTCTTGTTTTGTGTTTTCACTTTATTACTGTTTTAGGGCTGCATAAGTACTTTACATATTGCCTCTAATTTAATTTAAGCCTGCTTGCTTTTGTGCCAAGGCACCAGAAGTGGTTCCCAAACTGTGCGCCGCAGCTCCCCGGTGCGCCATCAAAACTAGCTAGGGGTGCAGCACACAGATTGGGAACCACTGGTGTAGTTTTATTTTGTCCGAACTGGAAATAGCTCAGTGGTTCCCAAATTGTGTGCAATGCCCCTGGCTAGTTTTGATGGCGCACCAGTGAGCCGCGGCGCACAGTTTGGGAACCACTGGGAGAAGATATATTTAGTGACTTTTGTGATTCACGCTGACAAGCATTGTGTTTATTATTTGAATGGGTCTTCCTCCCCTCTCCACTAATAACCCAATTTCATACAGAAAACAATAAAGGGAGGCAGAGGTGTTGGAAAGGATGGCCTCTCCTGGAAGCACATTTGTTTGAGTAAGTAGTTTGGGTAAGTATTCTGCACTTTAGTTTTCAAAGTAGTATCAAGAGAAGACAAGCTTCTCAACTGAAAAACCTGCTTTTTGTGGTCAATCATCCTCTTCTTCAAGTAAATAATTTGCATACCCATACTAAATTCTGTGGTGCCTTAAGAATTAGGATGATGGACTACACAATTTATTTTCACAGATCTAACAGCACTTAAAACAGGATTGGTACCTTTATAAAATGATAGAACATTTTGCGACTCTGTTTTCCAACAAGAAGACAAAAATGTTTTCCAACTAAAAGTAATGAAGTGAGAACACAACACAAGAAAAATCTCACACAAATGCAGAAAAATAGAATACATTTCAATAAAAAAAATCAAAAGCAAAACAACAAAAATCTAATCAGTAGAACCAGAGATATGCAATTTTAAGGTTTCATTGAATATGGTGCCAAAAAGCACAAAGCACCAACTGCGGTTATCTGGTTATGCCAGACCAGGACAAAGTCACAAGTTCAGGCTGACTGTGATGGAGTGAGTGCCAGAGACCAAATTAGGTCCTTGAACAAGAGTACCTTAAATCCCAGTTGCGGAGCTTTGTGAGGTCCTACATCCAGGATACGTCATGCAGCAGAGGAAATGCAAGGTCTGGCTCAGAGATGCATCATGCAGCATCACTTCTGAGAAGCTGCAAGGCTGCGATGCAAGGTCTTGTGTCATTGAGGGTGCCTGTTGTATGGGGGGCTTGTGATGTGAAGTCCTGCATCTAGGGTGCATCGCACATCAGCTGGTTCCGAAAAGAAGCTGCAGGGATTGTGATGTGAAGTAGTGTGTCATCAAGGGTGCCATTAAGTAGGGCCTTGCAGTGCATGGGCCTTCATCTGGGATGTGTACTACAGCAGCAGTTCCGACGAGGAGAGTCCTTTTCAGTAGAGATGATGCATTGGTTCTGTTCGGGGTTATGCTCCGCAGCAGAGGAGATGTATCAGTTCTGCTGTATCAACAGATGAGCTGGCAGAGCGTCTTCAGGCCCACTCCAAGGGTCTGGGCAACACTTGGCAGGGTAGAACTCACAGTTGCAGAGTCCATGTGCTGTTTACAAAAGACTAGCCCATGGAATCTCTCTGGTGGTTCAGGGTACAGGTTGCAGGTCCAGATCTTCTCACCAAGGAAAGGGGAAGGCAGGTCAGCACAGCAGGGCTGCAGTCCGTCAGGCCCACAGTCCAGCGGTGGCAGTCCTTTCAGCAGCACAGCAGTCCTTCTTCCTAGCATGGCCTTCCGCTGATCCAGTTGTGTAATGAAGAGTTGGGTCTTAGGTCCAATATTTATACTTGGTGCCCACTTTGATGTAAAGGAAGATTCTAGTGGTCTCCACCCCACTGAGGTGTTAGGAATCCTCTTCCTACATTTCATAACTCCAGTTTGTTTGCGGTCACAAAAGAACAATGATAAACCCTTTGTGAGAGAACTCAGGTAAAGCCTTTGTGATGTTCAGGTGTAGTAGGTAACAGCTCCTCCATCTCTTTAACACAGAGTTTCCTATCCATTCTGTTAACACCTATCTTCCCTTTGTCTTACTGTTTAGGAGCAGTACTCAAAGACCAACTACACCTAGTCATGTGGCCCAGGATGAAGGTGCAGGCACCAAATGGTTAGGGCAAGAAAATGCCAACTGTCTTAAAGTGGCATTTTCAGAATTGCGACTAAAAATCCAACTTTACTATTAAAGAGGGCTTTTAACTACAGTTCTGTAGACACCTACTATGCTTGTAGTACTCCCAATTTAACATTATTAATAATTGTAATATGGTAATTTGGTAATCCATTGTTATCCTATGGGAGTGATAAACCTTGTAGTAATGAAGAACAAACATAAGAGTTTTTCACTACCAGGACACGTAAAACGTAAAGGTACTTGTTCACCTTTTTTAAAAACATTGCACCCTTCCCTCTAGGCTGTCCAGGGCCTACCATAGAGGTGACTCATAGATATTAAAAAGGAAGGTTTTGGCCTGGCCAAATGTTTATTTTGCCTGATCGAAATGACAGTTCAAAACTACACACACACAGGCTGCAATGGCAGGCCTGAGACATTTTCAAAGGGCTATTTAAGTGGGTAGCACCATCAGTGTTGCGTGCCCACTAGTTGCATGCCCAGTAGTTGCATTTAATTTATAGGCTCTGGGCACATGTAGTATCACTTTACTAGGGACCTACAAGTAAATTACATATGCCATTTAGGTATAAACCAATTCTACCATGTTTAGAAGGCAAAGCACACTTATTTTTGCACTGGCTAGTTGTGGTAAAGTGCAAAGACTCCTAGAGGCCAACAACAGGTTCAGAAAACAGGAGTGTGAAGCCAAAAGGTTTGAGGAAGGACCTGTAGAAAGGGCCAAGTCCAACAGCTACACAGATCCACATGGTAAAATATATTACGCAGATTGGTTGATTATTTCAAGGAAACGATTAGCTTTAAAACATACATATTTTCACTTGGGAGTATTATAATGTTTATGCCTGGTAGCGTGACACCTGTTTTTGATTGAAATGTGATCATCCACGCTAATAAACAGCTCTTTCAGCTCGCTCGATTTATTTTGCCAGAAGCTCTGTATTGCTTGATATATCAATCAGAATTGGAGAATTAAGCTAATCCTTCTGTATTGCTCTTGCATTCTGTATTGCCATAATGTATCAATTATGCCAGGCCTCAATATTTTTCTGTACATTTTTTAAATGTAATACTGTACATTTAACAATAGCTGTCAGCATCATGTAAAATCTGTTATAAGTTCTCCACCACCAATTCCCTACCTCTAAACTAGCTTTCCTAGAATGAGTAGGTGACGGTAGACTCCCACAAGTTTAATTTCGCAAAATTTTGTGAACTCAAATACACACATTTTTCACTTTTTAAGTGTGATGTTTCAATTCTGTTTCTCATAATTAGGATTAGTGTAATTTCTTATGTCCTACTTGCAGTCGCAAATGCGGGAATATTTTCAATATGATGAAATGAATGCGTTTATAAATGTGAGGTTTAAGGTGGATGTGTGGCTGTCCATAGTTGGACTATGTGAAAAAGTACATGAAAAAAACATAAACCAATAAATTGTAATTTCACTCCCTGGAAATTAACACACAGTTGCATAGCTGGCTGCCTGGGAGACACAAGGAGGGACATAGGGCAAATGGAAGGCTGAGATTCTGAAAAGAACCACCGTACAGCACAGATCAAATTTTAAGGAGGAAATCTGACTAGTATTTCTTGGAAACTCTTGGCCTGCAGGTGCTCCCTCGTGGATGCAAATATTAGTTTTCTACCAATATGAACTGTGATGAGTCTTGAATCGCTACAATAATTGGAAACAGCACATACTGCTTCAGGGTGTAATTGATACCTTTTTCTTTGTGTGACCTGCTCATATGGGCGAAAAGGTGTCTTCACAACTGAATGTTCCATTTAGGGACCAATCCTAAGTCAGTGTGTGATGCTAGGTTCTTGCTTCATTGTGTTATTGTGCTCTGTCCTTATTAAAAGTGTTTGTTTTACTGCACTATTTAATCCTTTTGCGTGGCTTGTGTTTTAGTATTGTTGTGTTATTCGCGTCGGCATCTTTGATGTTTCATTTCCTCCCTATCTTTATTTGTTGAATCTTTAGTTGTAATAAATAGCTCACTCGAATCATTATGACTGCTCTTCATCACGTGTGCCACTCTCTGGGGTTGAACCAATGTAAAGTTGTAGATGTGGGGTGGAGAAGTTGTGTTCACGTCCACTTCTCATTTTTCGCTCAAAAGGCTAGCATTCCTGAACTCACAATCGGAAGTGTTATCATCTTGTTCGTGCTCCTTGCATAGTGGGATTTAAATAGTCTCTTTGACTGTTTGTCCACAAGCCTTTCACCTCCCTCCGCCCACTGGCACTCCTTCACACAATGCAATGTTTAGCTGAGATAGAGAGATGTTGAACGTGAAGCTGGCATCACTCGGTGACCAAATATGGAGAGTCTTGAGGAGTGGGTGCTTTTATTCAGCCACTGTGTTGGGACGGCCAGACTTTAAAAAATGTATAGTTTATTTAACTGGTATTTTATCTGTGGTACACACACACACAAAGCTCTCCTACCCTATTTGCACCAGGAGTCTCAAACCGTAGACACACTTACGCTTCTACATCATATTTAACCACATATATTTCATTATCTCTCTCACTTTTAACAAATCTCTTCTTTCTCTCTCTCTGTCTTGCTCACTCGCTCTTCTCTCTTTTGTGGTTTCTCTTTCCCTGCCTCTCTTTTTCTCTCCATCTCAACTGTCTCTCTCTCTCCTTGGTGCATTTTCTCTTTCTCTCTGGCTATCTGTCAAGGGTTGATGGCTCCCAGTACATGCAGCCGGATGTCTGCTCTATGGACTGTGTGGCACTTTTTTCAAACATGTGGGCCTTGGCACCACACCCAACACAGAGCACTGTTGAAGAACGCATCTTTATTAGCGCTGAAGGCCACTGTTTTCCAACAGAAAGCAGGAGAACATTCTCACGTTGTGCACCGATGACCTGCTAAAAATGTTTCACTTAACAAGGCCACGCTACAAGAAAATATTGAGTGTTTCATCTGTTTAGGGGTTCTTCCCCATTCTCTGCCTGGGCTTTTTTAATCTGCGATCAGCTGTCCAGTCACGCCATGGTTAAAGTTCACAGAGAAGCAAGCATTTCAAGGTCTGCAACCCCTCTTCACATGCTCATTCCAGAAATATCCCCAGACAGTGCTTAATTTATGCTTGTTGTTTCCGGTGCTGAGCACTGGCACTTATTTTTGAGGGCCAGAGCTTATTCTTCTGCCTCAAGCATTTACTGCGAGCAAAATACACATATGGGAAAGATGGGGGAAGAGAAACACAAAAAAGCATCACAAAGGCAGAAAGCTGCCAGATTGAGCTGAATAGGCAGGGGGTGGCCTTAAATGGATTGAAGAGGCCCGAGATGGCTTGAGGATTACGCTCCCTCAGTATTCTGTGTTCGCACATTTAATTGCAGCAGCCGCGTGTTTAAGAGGAGGGCTTTGGGCACCGCCATATTTTTATTTACAAATTAGGCACTTCCCCCCAGCCTTCGGAATGGGGTAAAAATAGAGAAATATTGTACTAGCCACGGAATTCAATGAGCATGCCTTTTGCCCTTCGGGCTTTCTAAATATAGTTCAGAATTGGGGGGGGGGGGTGTATAATGCAGCCGTGTATCAGCCGGGGTGACCCGCCGCCTCTTGCAAACAGGCTTCCAGGCCGAACATGAATATGAGAGATTGAAAAACGCAAACAACGCCGCCCCAACCTCCACCCCTCAAAATGGTGCACATTACGCTGTTCCAGTCATTTGTGTAGCTCACATTCTTGGGTGTTGCCTTACGGCACTACATTATGAAAATCCAGTTTAACATCCTTTCTGGGCAGTCATGATTGTTTCGATCACGCACACAGGGGAAACCTTGAAAACATATGACATTAGGTGGTTTATTTTCATTCTTGCTTCACAAGTAATTGATGATCTCACTCTCTGGTGATGAAGGGCTGGTTTCCTTATCAAGTGCAGGGCAGTTATCAGATGCCAGTGCATCGGACCTCTCGGGCAGAGAGCTGGCATTAGAGCGCCTTGACAGCGAAATGGTAGAGTTTCCTGGTGAGAGGCACGCTACCAGAGCTGTGTTCTGTGTGGTTTTGCACACTTTCTTCCCGTAATGCTTTCAGGGGTCTTCTCCCTTTCAGGTTTGCATTTGTTTGCTCCCGGTGTGCCCCTGAGTCGCCTGCTTCTTTTTGTGCAAGGGGAGAGAGTTGTGCCTTGCTTTCTTTGGTGGAAGGCCCGTCCCGGTTGTGCCACATTGGGCTGTTTTTTTTAACTTTACATTCATTTCTACTTAGTTGGAGTAATTGTGTTTTCATATTTAGATCAGCTGGGTGAACTCCGACCTCCCTAAAGGGGTGTAGAGTTTTACATGTAATAAATCTGGCACCTTTGTGCGGATCTTAAGTTTCCTCTTAGTTGGTTTGGAAAGCTTAGGATTCTTGTTGAAATGTGCTGCCATAAAGGAAGGTGCGGCTAGAAGAAGCTGGTGTGAAAAGCGTGCACACGGTTAGTTTCATAGTTGGCAAGTGGCTTGGTGGTAGTGTGGTCCCACTAAGCAAGGTTTTAATCCTGGCTAATCACTTAACCACAGTATGTGATCCTCTGCAAATCCCTCCTTTGGCGTGCTCTTTTACAGCTCAAATAGCATTAATTACAAACAAACTCAAACCAGAGTTGCCTTTGTTATATTTCTAAGCCATTACTTTACAGCCAAGCGAGTCAGATTGACATTTGCATCCTTCAGACCAGCCCAGCAAATTTTTGGAAGCGAGCATTCTGTGTTTTCACTCTTCTGAGCTTCTGTGTAACCAGGCTGTAAATCTTATTTCGTATCATTAGCTGTTCATGCAAAGTCCGAGATCAAACTTCAAACGCGGTTTCTCCGAGGGCTCCTTTTGCTCGGTATGTTTGTTTGATAGCCAGCGTGCAGTTTCTTTCCTTATCCAGACTCAGCATGTTGTTAGAAATCGTAATAGCCACTATCACAAAATATTGTTTCAAAAGCTTGTATGAACTCCAGGGCACTTTAAGAGAACCGAATGGGCACATATTAACTGTTTTTCTATAGCACAGAAGCCATCGCTTTTATTCTTTCAATAGCACTTTTCACATCATAATGCAACAATAAATTACAGTTCTGATCACTTTTTTGTAAGAAACACCAAGTTAAATGCAGACTAAAAATTTACAATTGTTTTTAAAAGTGCACACTTCAGCAAATCATTTTTTTTATTTGGTTATTGAAGATGCACGAACAGCAGTTCATATGTACTGAGATTTACCATTCCCTGCCTGCCACAAGAAGTTGCTGTGAGCTGGATTCTTCTACCCACAAAACTGTGCCAACCCCTTCCAATCCGCTTCAGGTAATCATTTATTAAAATAGCTTAAATGTGTTATCTTCAGTCAATGCATGTTTTCTGCACTTCCTACCCATTTCATGGCCATTTGTGAAAGCAAATTAAGCTCCAACACGATGTTTTTTAAAGCATTTTGTGTCTTAAGGTACTTTCACTGTTTAACTTCTGTGTGTCTTTTAAATGGCATTGTGCAAACGTCTTTTATTTACTTTTTCATTCTTCAGTACCAATCAGCCATCTTGGAAATATAAATACAAGTTTTCAAATAATATGCCAAAATAGCAGTCACTGCATGACAATGTAGGTGCACACAAGGGCACACATCATCAGCCATATATACATTAAATTTATTTAAAAAGATTTAGAGCTTAAATTGTTGACTGTAGAACCAGTAGATCTGTGTTTTAATCACAACTCGCTCACCTGACTACATTGTGTAATCTTGGGCAAATCGAGTAATCTTCATGAATGTGAATCCTATCTGAATAGTCTGAAGAAAATGCAGAATTAAAGAATTGTTCCACTTGCCTGGGTACCTATTAGCATATCTGGATGTTTAGTGTGACAAACAACACCACACAATTCACCGCCACACAATTCAATACCACCCAACATAATTACACTTCACATAATACCACTCAACGCAATATAATTAAACTCAACATAATTACACTCTACTCAATATCACATAAATACACCCCGCATAAAACCACTCTATGCCACATAGCAAACAATCCATATAAATACACTCCATACTATGCCTCATATTTCACACCATGCCTTATATTTCCAACAAGCATATTTTCACTCAATTCCTCACAGTTCCACACCACATAATTCAACGCCACACCTTTCCAGTCCTCAACACATAATTCAACAACAAACAACATAATTCAAGTCAACCATACAATTACCCAACACACCACATACATCCAATCCACACCACAGAATTCAATATCATGCCACAAAATTCATCAGCACACCACATAATTAAACACCACTACATACCACTCCACAACACAAACTACCTAGCCACATAATTACACTTCATGACACAAAATCCCACTGCCCATAACTCCAGTGCTCTCAATACCACATAATTACTATCCACAAAATTCCACTGCACACCATCCCACATAATTCCACTCCACACCACACTATTCCACCCCACACAATTCCACAATTTAAAATTCCAACCCACATAATTCCACTCCACACCCCATATATACACTGCACTCCATAACACATGGGTAAAATATATTGACATTTAAAACCCCAATAGCTCTAACTTTCGTTTCTTTTAAGGTGTGCACATCACCAACAGACACGCAGCATTGAGGTGAGGGTGTCACCGTTCTTATCTTCTGTCCCAATTAAAGATGACGGTACATCACGTAATAGATGCACGGGATGCACGCAGAACTCAGAGCTGAGTGGAACACAATGGCGACACCCACACGTCACTTCTGCATGGGCTGAACAATACTTGTGTCAATTAAGCTCGCTGTGCCTGCACGAACTGCTGCCTCGCGCCTGCTACTCCTCTGCGTACGGCACTCCTGCATATGTGAACACACGATCACTCCAGTGCCAAAGTACCCAAAAGCCCTTCACCACTCGTAGCATGCAGCAGTGGTTGAATAAGTACAGTCCCCTTTCTTCCCCAGTCTCCTGAAATCTCCCTCAATTCCTTGGGCCATGCTATAGCAAACCCCACTCTCGCAGCAAACAACAGCAGCAACACAATGCAAATAATGTTAAACACGTGCGCTATGAATATGAATGTTCTAGCTGTAAGCCGCCGATCAATTCTTTTCACAATCCTCCTCGCTCAGTGTTCCTCATTCCCCGATAATGCCATTTGATGGATTTCTTCACTGTGAATCTGACTGGTTCTTCTCATTGCTCAATCTCCTCCTCGTTACCACTAAAAAGTCGTCATTTCAAATAAAATACTTATCTGATGAAGTTTCAGGTATTTCATTAAGGTCCATAAAATACGACTAGCCCGGAATGCAGACCGATTCAATTTTCCAGCTTTTCCTCAACTCGCCATCTACATTCTAAATTATCTTTCTTATATCATTGCCATGACATAACATTGTCATGTCTACATTACTAAACACAGCACTTATTACAAATCTTGTATGACGCCAAGACCTTTTTTGGGACTAAAGACAAATTAATTCATTTTGTGATAGCAGCTGCTTGCTGAATTTATATTGTTACAATTACTTTGTCTGCTGTATAGTCTGCCATTTAGTCTGTCTTCCTGTATTCACTACAACCCCTACAGATGCAAGGTTTGTTCTTCGTGCCTTCTAGTGGATCTATTCTTTTGCAGCACAGGTATTTCTACTCCAGAGTTTGTAATATGTGTATGTTAAACACTACCTAAACATTAGGTACTTGGGCCCATATTTATACTTTTTGATGCAAAACTGCGCTAACACAGTTTTGCATACATTTTTTTAACGCAGTCTGATGCCATTTCTTAGCACCACCCGTGAGTCAAATTTATACTTTGACGCAGGATGGTGCTAAGTACTGGTTAGGGTCATTTTTTTTAATGCTAACCATTGTGGCGCGTTGTAAAGCAAAAAGACGTTAACGCAGGAAAAATGACTCTAATCCAGTTTGCGACATGGAAAACGTCGCAAACCGGATATGTGCCATTTTCCACCACAGTAGCGTCAAAAAGCGACGCAAACACGGCAAACAGTGCTAAGGAGCTCCATAATGGATCCCAGAAGCCAGGAGAGACCCTAGGGAGAGCTCAATCTACCAGGAACCAGCCAGGAGGATACAGACAAGACCCAGGGGAGAGACAAGAAGAAAAGGAAGTGTAGTTTCAATGCCAACACAGTTTTGCCTAAAAAAATGTAACGCAGGCTAACGCCATTTCTTAGTGAAGCCCGTGCGTCAAATATATACTTTGACGCACAGTGGTGCTAAGAGCTGGTTAGAGTCTTTTTTTATGCTAACCATTGTGCTGCGTCATAAAGCAAAATGACGTAAACGCACGAAAAATGACTCTAATCCAGTTTGCGTCATGGAAAACGTCGCAAACCGGATATGCGGCATTTTCCACCACAATAGTGTCAAAAAGCGACGCAAACGCAGCGAACAGTGGTAGGGAGCCCCAAAATTGATCCCAGAAGCCAGGAGAGACCTCAGGGAGATCTCAATCTACCAGGAACCAGCCAGGAGGACACAGACAAGACCCAGGGGAGAGACAAGAAGAAAAGGAAGTGTTGCACCAGCATCAACTTTTTATCACCTCTAAATTGGCAATTGGGAGGAGAGAGGCAATTTGACAACAAATTGTCGACAAGGTAAACAGTGTGGCAGGGGACAGGAGAACTGTCACTGAGTGCAAGAAATGCTGGCATGACTGCAAGTGCAGGACAAAGGAGAAAATGGCAGGGAACAAGAAGGCAGCACTGCAGGAGGCCCTCGGCGAGATGGAGGAGATGGTTGCAGCCATCATCCCGGAGGAGATCATCACAGGAATTTAAGGACAGGACAGCGCAGACTACCAGGAAACAACACATATGCAGGGTAAGTTGCATGGGGGACCAAAATACCTAAATGTCAAGTGCAAGAAGGGGGAGGTACATACCTACTACACAGTGCATGTCAGCCATGGAAATCAAGCAGTGGAAAGGGCAAAGGGGCATGGCACGGGTGCATGGGCTGCAAGGGTATGCAGGGGCACTGCACAACACAACACCAACAACCTTTGCAGGGGGTACACCGCCATGTCAAGGTGGAAAGGCAGAGCCAGTCCAGGAGGGTAGGCTAGAATGTAAAACTGGGCTGCTGTCACAGGATAGCTGGTATTGTCAGAATGTGAACCAGGGGACAATGCCCAGTCTCAGGCCATTGCCTCAAGCGGCATTTACCATCGACAACATTTGACACTACGACCTGTGCTGTGTGCTGGTCAATTAGGAAATGGCATTTAGGTGCCCATGGCACAAACACACTCAAAATGGGGGTTCAGGATGACTAAGTGATCAATCTCCTTCAATTCCTATCCAAGTGCAACTCCTGTCAAATGCTCATGTCCATAGGCTCAATAAACATCAGGCACTGTCACCTACATGATGAAGTACACTGCAGTAATGTCATACCCATGCTGCCTATTCCAGGGTCTACCCTGTGCCTGTGATACAAAAGCTGCAATGCCCCCTTGCTACATCTCAACTGTCATTCTGTTAAGACAACAGCATTGAGGGGGAGGACATATGTGTGTAGCTAGGCAAACACACCCGCACAGTCATGAGAGGAAATGTAACTCTGCCAGACCCATCAGTGCAATGCAGTGTAGCACACATACGCAAACTTCAACATGACAAACTATCAATTCTGACACCTGTATCATGTCATGCCAATGCAATACATGGTATGTGCTAGGTCTCAGCAACCTATAGGTGTATGGGAAATATCATAGACTGGGTCAGGGCCATATTGTTATGTGTGGTGCATGCGGCATTGGAACACCAACAGGCATTGCAAGGCCTCACCGTGCTAATGGTAGCAGAGGGGGGGTTAAGTAGGACAAGAAGGTGGCAAGACACAGTTTGTACAGAATTTGTACACCTAGAGGATGTGACGCACACAATTTCCAGAACTGCCCATACTACATGTGACATGCAGGTGTGGCATAGGCCTATGAAAAAACAAATATAAATGACAGGAACAATGAACCGGAACCCAGATTACAATGTTCCACTAATAGGAAGTCAGTGACGTCACATTACAACTGCCACAACAAAGACACACTAATCGTACAATATCTCATTGCAGAGGACGATGGCTCTCCTGTGGATCTGCCTGTCCTGGACTACCCTGATGACATGGATGACGAGCTGACAACCAGTAGCCAGGAAACCCTCCAAGATGTCCTGGGAACCCTCCAGACCTCACCTCCAGTCGCAAGGAGGAGCACAAATGTAGCAGCCATCCCAGAGGAGCCACCCACCACCCCAATAGTACAACCTGCCAGCTCAAACACAGCTGAGGACTCTGATGACACTGGGACCACCTCTGAGAGGACAGTTGTGGGAGTACAGCAGGAGCTGGCCAAGGAGGTGCGGGTGGGGATGCAAAATATGGCAGCCAGCCTTGAGGGGATGTGCATGTGCATGATGACATCCGCAGAACAGTCAGCAGCAATGCAAGTCCAACAATCACTACTGCAAGGACTAAAACAGTGTGTGTGGAACTTCACCACTGCAGTGAGGGAGTTGCCACAACACCTGGCCTCCCAAACCTTTCACTGCATGCATGACAACAATCAGGACTCCCTCAGGGCCAACTTGGCTGCCTACCAGAGGGATGTTGCTGCCATACTCAATAACCAGCAGCTACTCCTTGCTGCAGTTATGCCCTTAATAGTTCCGCAGTTGGCAGCTACCGGGAATTCAGAGTCCACTTCTCCAAACACTGTAGTGTGTGTTGCCCTATCAAACCCACCACCACCGGCAGAGGAGATGACACACACATTAGAAGATGAAGACGTAGAACAGATCACCTTCACTTTTAGGAGTACCCGGAAGCACCAGCCCATGCCACATGGGCACTGTTTTTCCTTTGTCCTTTGCTTGACAACATATCAGTCTTGCTTTAGTTGGTAACATGCACTGTTCTCCGACACACTGTTTACCTTACCACTATGGAATGCAATTGTCTCTCACTACCAAATTGGCAATTCATGTTCCTCTGCACTGAATGACGCTCCAGCGCAGCATGTCCAATGACATGTTCCTCAACATTGCACTTGTATTGGGTCACTATAGAATGCGTCATACCAATGAACTTACAAACCTGGACCATGTAAATATTGCACTACAGCACTTTAAAATAAACAGCACCTACACAACCACTTTGTCTCTGTGTAATGTGACACATCTACTGTGCAGGAGATTTGTGATGCATGTAACATGTCAATGGCCACAGAGTGTCAATACAAGATCGTAGAAAGGATGTAAGCTGATATTGATGCACAAGGGTCTGGATTTTACAATCATATGTGCTGCTTGTTGCTATTTTCTGAAGTTAAAGCACCACAAACAGTCAAATGCTGTTTAAAAATGGTACATGTCAGGGCTAAGGTATCTACAAAATTAAACTCAATGCTGGCCCCATCCCCTACAAGACAATCATTGTGTATGTGACATTTGAGTCTAAACATACATGCCACAACCACAACATACAGCAGGAATAGATGTGTAAGAGTGTTTGGACAATAACTTCACCTGGGAGTACAATGTAAAAACTCATAGGCGTGAATTTTGCATACTGAACTTCAAAAGAATTTGACACCACTCAGTTAATCAGGGTTCACATGAACATCAGGCTGCAGGCAGACGTCCCACAGTGCCAAAGATTCCAACACAGGACCAAAACGATGACAGCATTGAAAGGCACACCTACCTGTCCAATACATGGGAACCATAGTCACCCTGAGTGGTGGGTACAATGGATGGCAGATGCATAGAGCAGTAGCTTTATTGTAGCTGCCAATGTGGCAGTTCATTTGGAAGTGGGAATAAACATGTCAAGAATGGGATGTGGATGTAGGATGGAATACACAGGCAAACACAAATATGCCACTGTACACTCATGCAAAGGCCCAGATCCCCAAGCATATGACACATACCATAAAGGTGTACCTAAAACTTTATTAAATATATATGAAAGAAAACGTAAACTATGTTACACATCAATACTAACCTAACTATACATTACCCTCAACTGGCCCTTACTACCCTATGCTTAACTTACTTACCACATGCAACTAAACACTCTATACATCAACTCCCCACCCCACTTATATGATGGGACACATGTAGGACAAAATATACTAACCTAAGCAGATACTAACTAATACTAAACAAATATATATTTTTTTGTATTTAATTTTTTTTCAAGAATACACATAAACCCCTACATTAATGTCCACCCACCCACAAACTAACATGTAATAACATAACTCCCCCCACCCCCAACCTACTTATCCTATCTGAACTAATAACCTACTCTAACCTATCACTAAACCCCCTAAACCCAATAAAAATAGTATAAGGAAAGAGGAGGGAGGGGACAGAATTAGGGGTGAGTCAAAACTGGACTTAGAGGTTTGCCCTCATCACAGTTTTAAAAATTGATTTAGGTCTTCAGCTTTTGCGGGCTACCTCACGCTGGAGACTGTCCATTCTCCTTAGGGCCCTACACATGTCCTGTTGTAGCTGCCGCAATGCGGCCATGTCCATACCAGCTGCTGTTGTGGTTTGTGTCGCTGTGGTTGTAGCAACTGCAGGTGCTGATGCCGTGGTTGGTGGTGGTGGCATAGATGGTGCAGCAGTTGTTGTGCCTTGTGCTCCAGATGTTGAGGGTGCAGAAGGTGTGGCAGAGATACCCACTGTGCCAGTGCCTGCGGTCGGGATGGTGGCAGCACCTTTTGTGGCCAATGCTGAGCCCCCTTGGCTAAAAGCCCGCCATGCTCCAGTGGCTCTTTCCATGACAATAGCGTCTTGCCATCATTCTATACCCAGCCTCCACATCGAGGATGTGCCTGTATCGCACTGCCCACATCTGAAACTCTCAAATTTGTTCGGCATTCATGTTGGCAGATGTAAAAAAGAGACAGACAAACATTAGTGTCATCATTGTGTGATGCATGTACAGATGATAATCTAACACTTCCTCACAAATTGCACATGCAGTCCAAATAACAGTGGAGATGATAGATTGTCCCTGAGGAATGACATGCCAACGCAGCCTACCCATCAACTATCTAACATTGCTTTCTGTGCGGATTGGCGAAAACGCATCACCTACATTGGAGGAAGCCACTGCCGATGCATCTCACTTTGTACAGATTGGAACCGATGCATCACTCACATTCAGCGTGATCGACCCCAGCCTATCGCGTACTCTGCTCCACGCATTGGGCCTCATCAACAATGCAACAAGGTACTTTTTCAGCGAGACAAGGTTGGTCCCTGTATCCTACCCGTGCTCCATCGCGGTTGGCCTGACCTTTTAGATTTCCCCCAGTCTAGCGTGATCAGATAGCCCTGTTGCCGCTTTATGCTTTTAAGCACTATATTGAGCTTTAGTCTTTAAAAATTCATAGGTCCACTTCTACTTATTGGATTTTTGTCGTTTTGGTTTTGTTTTGTTAATTAACTTTTGACCTGGTAGCATTTTGTTTGGTGTTTTCAGTTTTACTGTTTGAAGTGTTGCACAAATAGTTTACACATTGCCTTTTAATTTAAGCCTGACTGCTCTGTGTTAAACTGCCAGGGGGTGAGCATTGGTTAATTTAGGTGTCTGTTTCTGACTTACCCTGACTAGGAATGTGGTTCCTGGTTGGACAGGGTGCATACCTTACTATTCAAAACTGATCATTTTCATTTCATCATGAAACATACCAAAATTACAAACAAAACTGAATACCAATCAAACCCTACAAACACCACAAAAGTATGTCATAAAGTGTATTATTTATGTTAAAACCAAGTACCCTATAGTCTCAAACCTGTCTGAGAAGTGTAGAAGTTATCAGTCATGTTTCAGCATCCTCTTTAGTAGCCGTACAACAGTTGATGATTAAAAATGTTGATACATGAGCTTGAAGCACACACATTGTTGTAGGGAAATCCAAACAAGCTGACCGTAGTACAGCCTCTCACATAAGGAATTGGAACTAAGTTCACATCATCCGCTTTGGCAAGCATCAGAGATAGCAAATACAGAACAGAATGATGAGCCATATAACTTTCACGCCATTTACGCCACAGCATGTAACTTATCAGCCTTCTGTATCTGCTGCCATTTCAGCAGATGAAGGTAGAACTGTATAAAGGATTGTTCTACTGAAACAAATGTGGATGTTTTTTTATCATCCAGTATTTTACAAGATCCTGGATTACAACTGCTACCTACTGCAGTTCTAAGACTGTTGTGAGACAAAAGAGACCTTTGTTTTAACATAAACAGTGGACTTTAAGACATATGGTTCTGGTGGGTTTAGGATTTGATTGGTATTCAGTGATTTTTGTAATTGTTGGTATTTTTTATGATTCATAATTAATATGATCATTCAGGCGGCAACAGCTTCTATCCCGTTGTGGAAATTCATGATCAGCTGGGTATGGTTGGCATAGGAGAAGATGTTCAGCCCATGGTTCCTAACGATGGATGCGAGTGCGGCCATGTAGATGTTGAAGTGTGTGGGGTTACGGGAGGAGCCCAGTGGAACTCTGCAGCTGATCTCCGTATGTTCTGACGGGTAAGGTGGGAATATGACTCTCTGTGTTCTGGCTGGCAGGAAGGAGCATATCCCTTGTTGGGCCTTTCCAGAGATGCCAGCTGTGTGGAGCCTGGAGCGAGGTACGTGACTGTGTCGACGGTGGCCGATAGGTCCAGTAGGATGAGGGCTGCTGTATGGTTGTGGTCGAGGAGCAATGGGATGTCATCGGTGAGGAGGGCAGTCTCCGTGCTGTGGTTCCACCTGAAGCCTGATTGGGAGGTATCCAGGATGTTGTTTTCCTCAATGTGCTTATAGAGCTGAGTTAGATGGCCTTTTCAATTACCTTGGCTGGGAAATGAGCAGACAGATGGGGCGTTAATTCTTGAGGTCCAGGGGGTCGGCCATGATTTTTTTCAGGATATGGGTGGATCTCAGCAAGCTTCCTGTCCTCTAGGAAGGTGGCTGTCTCTATGGAACAGTTGAGGGTGTGTTGGAGCTCAGGTGCGATGGGCCTTCGCTACACTGGCAACGAGGTCGGAACATCCTGTGACAACCCATCTACCTCCGATCGCCCGCTACAGCCGCTACATTTCCCCTTCGTCCACGCTCACATCCTGAGTGACATCGACAGAGTGGTTCACCTTTTTCAGTGGAGAGATGCTGCCTCGAGAGCTTTCCCGGCAGGTCTTGACAACAGCATCCGTGGAGACCTGCCAACTCTGCATGCATCGGTGCCACTAGGTGGGCCTACATAGTTGGAGATCTCTTCCGACACTGGGACACTGCAGTCAAACTACCCCAGTTAGGGGCACATTGCATTTAGGTAACCACCCAAGGCCCATCTATGGCATGCTTCAAGGCTGTTCACAGGCACCATGGACAGCAGCACCAGAACTGTGACAAGACAGAAGCTCACCACACCAGCGCGACCAGGCGCACCGGGCGCACAACCCGGGGTCCCACACCTCGCTAACACCGCTGTCACCGTTCAGCCAGCTAGCTGACCCCGCCACAGCGGTTCCAAAATGGCCCCACTGGCTAGGAAGATTAAGAAACTACTTCTGTGCCACGAGGGAGGAAGATGGAGCCCTGAGAAGGTCACTAATTATGCACTTTGGGGGGTGATGAACTACACAAGCTAGTCGAAATACTGTCCAACACAGGCGTGGATGACGACTTTGACGTGGAGGTGGCTGCGCTTAACACGCACTTTGACCCACAACTCAACTTAGACTACGAACGGTTTAAATTGCACCAAGCTCAACAGGCTGACACTGAATCCCTAGACATGTTCTATGCATAGATGCAGAAGCTGGCGATCTACTGCAGGGGCCTAAACCAACACAAGGAAATCTGGGCCCAGATCGTCCAAGGTTGCCATTCAAATTTGCTGCACAAGCTGATCCTCTGGCAACCAGGGATCTCACTCGATGACATTTTGATCCTGGCCAAGTCACAGGAGCTATCTAACAGTTGTGCTGAAGACATGGCAGCGGCTCTGGGCTGTCCCACCGCAGCTGCAGGTGCCTCAAAACAGGCCGCAGTGAAGCAAGAACACCTGGACACCATGCAAGGATGCTGGGTCCCTCAGCGCCCGACCACCACCCAAAAGCCAGATGACAGGAACTGTGGAAACTGTAGGTTTAAACACAAGACTCCCGGTGTCTGCCCGGCAAAGGGAAAAACCTGCTCAAGGTGCATTAAGGCTAATCATTTTTTCTAAAGTCTGCAGGGGTGGAAGACCCTGGCCTGGCCCAGCACCAGACAACCAAGAAAATTGGAGCAACATTGCATCAACTATCCCTGGACAGCAGCTCAACTGCTGAAGACCCAGAAGTCTACCCTAGGGAACCCTGTATGAAGGCAAAGAGGATGAGGACATCTTTCTTATATCCTTTGCAAGGAGGCCTGGGCAGAGGAAGAGGCCAACCCTGATGTGCACAGTGGACATCAATGGCACTCAGATAGCAGTGCTCATAGACATGCGCCCTTCAGTTAACATCATGGGCATGGATCAATCGGACCAATTGATACCACCCCACCCCTTCTACCGTGCAAGACGAAGATCAGTACCTATGTGGGACTGAGCCACTGCCTCTCAATGGCACAATTGAAGGAGACGTGGCGTGCAATGGGCACTTGACAAAAGAAAAGTTTCAAGTAGCCGAATCAGGGAATGGAACCCTTCTTGGATGCCACACTGCCGAGGATGTTGAGCTGGTGTTCTTTGCACGACAGATCCATGACTCACATGCCAACGCCTTGCTACAGGAGTTCCTGTCTCTATTCACAAGACTGGGAAAGCTCAAAGGTAAGCAATTACAACTTAATGTCGACCCAGTGGTGAGACCAACAGCTCTCTGGCACGGGAGGGTGCCCTTCTATCTAAGCTCCTGGTGGAGCACGAGTTACAGGCCCTGGAAGAACAAGGGGTGGTTAAGAAGGTTTCTGGCCCCACTCCATGGGTGTCACCTGTGGTTATTGTCCCGAAACAGCCAGGTGCCATCCGCCTGTGCATGCCCTTATCAACTCTCATACCAACTACAGAAACTCCTTGTATCTTAGTTCCCCTCAATAAGTTACCAAGAAACTTCATGTTATTCAAAACACCCCAGCGCATTTTCTTATGAACCTTCCTAGGCAGGCTTTAGTAAATACTGCTTTGAAAGAGCTTTATTGGCTTACTGTGAAGCAGCGGGTGCAATTCAAGACTTGTGTAGTTTATTCAGAATTTTGTATAAAAGAGGCCCCTCACTATTAGGTCCGTTTGCTATCCCCTACATGCCCTGTTGGTTATTAAGATCCTCCTCAGCTTTTCTGCTTCAGGTCCCCAAGATTAAGAGATCCTCCTATGGTGGCCGTTCCGTCTCTTATTTGTCCCCAAAATTATGGAACAGTCTCCCTTTGGAATTGTGGCATATGGCTAATTAATGTTGTTTTCGTAAGGCCCTGAACATTTAGCAGGTTAGCCATTACATCTCCTGCACATGTCCCTTTTGGTACTGTTGACTGCTTAGTGCTGGGAGGCCTATGGGTAGCCATGCACTTTACAAGTTCAAAACAATCGAACAGAGTAAAATAGAATAAAATAGAATATGTCTGAGGTGGGATCATGTCTTTTTGTGGTTCTGATGACGCAATATGGATTTATCTTTATTACCTCTTGATTTCCTCCACTAGTGTTGTGGTGTGCCAAGTTGAGTTTGTATTCTTCTGATGTTGTCATTATTCCTTGTGATTGTGTTCTTGTGGTTAATCTTGGATGAGGTCTTTTAGCGGTATCTGATTGTCCACTGCAGTGAAGAACCAATTCTGGAAAGTGTGTATGTCTTAAAGTTGCATATTGATTGGGGCTTTTTCCGAGATGTGTGTTAAGTGTAAGGAATTCTAGCTTTTTTCATTGCCTAAATGTGCAGTTGGATATGTGCAGAACTTTGATGTGTTTTTATAGACTGGTCTATTGATACTGTAGTTAATGATGTGGTGGTCACATTGATTTTGTAAGTAATGATGTGGTGGTCACTCCCGATTACCTTGGAGTTATCAGTCACAGCGGTTTGTAAATCTGACACAAAGCCAATGCAGGTTTGGAGTTCGGGCTGTGTGTATGGCAATTCCACAATCCCATTTTTTGGAAAATATAATCAGACATTTGTGAGTCTGCTAATCTTGATCAAATGACTTCACAGTGGCCCCTACCTTCCCTGTGTGAGATACATCCTTATTCTAAAGCACCCCTAGATTCTTCATGTTGTCATTTAAGAAAATGTATTCAGGAAGACATCTGCATAACGCTAATGTCGCCGGTCACGGAGTCACATGGACCCCCAGGTACAGTATCTTGTGAAAATGAGGAAACAAGTTGGTGCACGGAGACAGGGATCGTGGCATCAATGGATCCGGTGTGGCATTGGTTTTGGTGCTGAAGAGCGAAGGAGCACAGGTGTCATGAAGAAGTGTTCGGTCCTTGCAGCGGACCATTGGGGGCGAGGCGTCATTGTTGTGAAGCATTAGATCTGTACACTTCCATCGGTCATGGCGTGGCATGGCCAAGTCGGGTGTCACGGACGTCAGTGACTCAGCACTTCGAGACTTCACAGAGTTGTGGACTTCAGGGAGGCTGCGGTGGCAGTAGGCCTGCGGGGTCGTCACACTCCAGTAAAGGACCATGGCTTCAGTTGCAGGTGGCGTCACAGGATCTGGCAGCGGCGTCAGTCCGGAGCCGTCCAAGGTTGGTACATTTGTTTTTCTTGATTTTCCATCAGATTCTTCTTTCAAGGTCCCAAAGAATGGATAGGGCACCACTTGGCAGGCCAGGAGTTTTAGCAGAGTCCAGGTACTGGCAGAGAAAGTCTTTGATGGCCCTGAGACTTCAGAACAGTGGGCAAGCTCTGTCCAAGCCCTTGGAGATACCTCTGAACCAGGAATATACCACAAAGTCCAGTCTTTGTCCCCTTTCTCAGGCGGAAGCAGGAACTGCTGGATAGCCCAAAAAAGCACAGTCACAGGCAGTGGCAGCACTTATCGTTCAGCTCTTCAGCTCTTTTCTGGCAGAGGTTCCTCTTAAATCCTTGAAAGATCAAAAGATCTGGTGTTTTGGATCCACTACGTATACCCCTTTCTGCCATTGAAGGAGGCAAACTTCAAAGGAAAGTCTCTGTTGTTCACAAGATCCTGCCTTTCCCAGACCTGGCTCCAGGCACACACCTGGGGGTTGGAGACTGAATTGTATAATGGCAGGCACAGCCCACTGAGGTGTAGGTGACCACTCCTCCCTCCACTATAGTCCAGATGGCCATCAGGATATGCAGGCTACACCCCAGCTCCCTTTGTGTCACTGTCTAGTGGAGATTCACAAACAGCCCAACTGTCTGTCTGACCCAGACAGGAAATACACAAGCAGGCAGAATCACAGAATGATTTGAGCAAGAAAGTGCCCACTTTCTAAAGTGGCATTTTCAAACAGACAATTTAAAAACCAACTTTACAAAAAAGTGTATTTTTAAATTGTGAGTTCCGGGACCTCAAACTCCATATTTCTATCTGTTCTCAATGGGAAATTGCCCTTTAAGAGTATTTAAAGTCAGCCCCTATGTTAACCTATGAGAGAGAAAGTCCTTGCAACATTGAAAACCGAATTTGGTAGTATTTCACTGTTAGGACATGTAAAACACATCAGTGCCTGTCTCACCTTTAACATACACTGCCCTGTGCCCATGGGGCTATCTAGGGCCTATCTTAGGGGTGCCTTACATGTATAAAAAGGGAAGGTTTAGGCTTAGCAAGTGGGCACACTTGCCAAGTCAAAATGGAAGTTCGAAACTGCACACACATACACTGCAGTGGCAGGTCTGAGTCATGTTTACAGGGCTACTCATGTGGGTGGCACAATCAGTGCTGCAGGCCCACTAGTAGCATTTGATTTACAGGCCCTAGGCACATAGTAGGAATTTACTAATACATCAGATATGCCAATTATGGAAAACCCAATTATATATACAATTTCATATAGGGAACACTTGCACTTTAGCACTGGACAGCAGTGGTAAAGGGCCCAGAGTAGCAAAAACAGCAAAAACAGAGTCCAGCACACAGCAACAACCTGGGAAGTAGAGGCAAACAGTTAGGGGAAGCCATGCCAAGAATGCCAGGTCTAACAACTGTGCTGCCCCACTTTTTAGTAAATCTGGCCCTAAGTGCATTATTATACTGTTAAGTTTTGCATCATTAATTGTGGGTAATTCTGCCTCGTTGTGGCCACATACAGAATATATTATAATTTGTACTGTGATTTCGGAGTCCTCCCTCAAAGTATAGACCCTAGATTTCCTTGAATTTTGGTAATTGATCCCTCAGGTTGTAAAGTTTTGCAGGTCTTGAGTCTAACCATATTTTATTATGGTTGGCGATGCCTGCAATTTGCTCTAGTAATTCAAGCTCCATATGTTGGGTTATTTGTATATCAATGACTGCCTACAATTGGAGCCAATTCATTTTCTAGTAGTTTTGCAGTTACGGGCAGGACCATAGTATGTAAATCAAATTCCTTCTAGGGTGCAGGCACCTCCAGAATTGATCTAAGATGTTTCTACAGGGACCATTGCAATGGAGGTGGATCTCAGCAACCTGGAAAGCTACACTGTGACAGAACTGAAAGGACTTTGCAGAAAGAGGGGTCTACCATCAACCAGCAGCTCAAGGAAGCAGGATTTCCAGAAAGCACTCAGGACATTGGAAGAGAGTCACCAGCTGCTAACTACAGCACAGGAGCAGGATGAGGAGGACAAATGGAGGTCCTACTGACTGTGGCACCAGGAGAGAGCGGAAGGATTACAAGAGTTATGTCCCCTGCTGGATCCAGATCTGGCAACAGTGTCTACTCCTGCAACCTGTTCTCTGAGGAACTAGAGGACTGGAGAGCTGATAGGGACTTTCAACTGCAGCTGGCCAATCTAAAAATGGAAACAGCCAAAAAGGAGGCTGTTGCAAAGTGGGCCTTGAAGGTGAAAAAGGCAGAGGCAGCCTTAAAGTAATAGCAGCAAAAATCAAGTGTCCAGTGAAGACAGTAGGATTACATCACCAGGGAGCTGCTGCCTAACTTTGTAGTGGGGGATGACACAGAAAAGTTGCGTGAGGCATATGAAGTAGCACCGGAGATGCATAGTGTTGGACCTGGCTCTCTCTTCAGCCTCCCCCCACATGTTTTGCCTTAACCCCCCTATCTTTTTGCTGAAGTAATTTTTGTTGTCTTAGGACTCTGTGCTATTTATCACAGCTAACCAGTGCTAGAGTGATGGTGCTCTCCCCTCTAAACATGGTGAAATTGGCTTAGACCCAGTTGGCATAATTAATTGACTTGAAAGTCCCTTGTAGAGTAGTACCGCAGATACTGAGGTCCTGCACATTAAATGATGCAAGTGGACCTCTAGCACATATTGTGCCACCCACTTAAGTAGCACCTTAAAACATGCCCAATGTCTGCCATTACGGCCTGAATACAGTTTTAAATTGCCATGTTTACTTGGCATGCAAACACCCTTGCCAAGCCTGACAGCCCCCTTTTATTACATGTATACCACACCAAGGTAGGCCCTAGGTAGCCCATAAGTCAGGACACTGTCTAATTAAAAAGTTAAACATGTACTTTTAGATATTACATGTATTGGTAGTGAAAAACTCCTAGATTGATTTTTCACTACTGTGAGGCCTACCCATTTCATAGGGAAACATTAGGGACTTCTTTTTACATTTAAGAAGCTGCAATGTCCAATTGGGAGCTGGTAGTTATATTATGCTTGGTGTCTTTGGGATTGTGGTGAAGAGCCCTATTTAATGATAAAGTTGGGATTTTGATTATAATTATAAAAAAATGTTCTGCCCTTAGCCCTTTATGTGCTTATAGCCTGACCTGGGTCATATGATTTGGTGTAACTGACAGACTTTGTGAATAACCTCCCAGACTGCTAGGCAATAGAGGATTAGATGTGCCTGAATAGGCCATCTTCTGGCATGATGGGGGCGTAGCTGAACACAGCCTCACTTACAACTGAATAGCCTTTTGCTCTGAGTTCACACAAAGGGCCTAACAACCACACATTTTTGCTTCAGCCAGCTTGGAGTCTGGGCAGGGGAGGCAGGAAATTCCAAGCACTTCTAGGAGGAACCTCTAGAACCTTCTCCCAACTTCAAAAAGGCACCTGGTATAAAAATAGGGCCCTTAGACACACTCTTTATTCACTTTTTGGACCTGCTGAAGGACTCTCAGAGGACTGCTTGCTGCTGTTGCCTGCTGTTCACTAAACATTACTGCTTTGCTGCACCTAGAAGGACAGTTATGCTGCCTTGAGTCTGCCTTGAACTCTCAGTGGATAGCCCTGTTGTTTGAACCCTGCACCTTCACCTGAACCCATGACTCCCACAGTGACTCCATGGGCTAGTTTACTGGCAAAGTCTTAGGAACATAAAAGGCTCCCATCATCTTGAACTTGCACCTGGACATACATTGAGGCCCTAATTATGACCCTGGCTGTCTTGAGACTGCCAGAGTCTCAGTGGCAGTCGGACCACCGCCAATGTAGCAGTCCGGCTTCCACATTACAATTGCATGGGGAGTACATGGGCTCCCATTGCCAGCCCCATTATGCTTTTCGCTGTCTGCTTTGCAGACAGTGAAAAGTACGACCGGTGCTGGTGCCCCCTACGCACTGCAACATTGCCACCGGCTCAATTATGAGCCAGTGTCAATGTTGTGGGCTGTTTCCTGCTGGGCCAGCGGGTGGAAACCCTGGAAAGTTGCAATAGGACCAGCTGCAGTGATCTGACCGGGGGACTTCAACGGATGGCCTTTTCCATCCGTAAAAGTTAAAATGAGGGGCTGAGCCCTGTCCCACTAGTCCGGGACCCTTGGTTGTGACACTAAAGATGCCCAGATAGGCAAAATGTAAAGCTTGGACTTTAAAAAAAAATTGGTTAAAAACTGCTCTGAGAACCGAGGGAAGACTGGGACCAACCTTCTTGTTGATTTGCTCAAGGTGCATCGCCAGTCGTCCCGGCTTTGTGGCTGCTCTTGCTCTGTTCTTCTCCATAGCAGCATTGCCTGTTCAGCGGTCTTTCTCCATTGAAGTATCAGATGTTCTGGGACTTTCTTTGACTACAGCCCCATCCCACTGGAGATTTTTATGTTCCAAAAAAGTTAATAAGTCCAAACCTAGAAATGTTTACAGCAATTTCATCCAGTAGCTCCCTGACAACATAGGGCCCCCATTCGGAAACCTCCTGTAGCTTTGCCCACTACCTTACCTTCGCAGAACATTTTTCTTGAAAATTCTTCAAGCCCGAAGGTAAGCGTCAACCGGGCACAATCTATTTCTTGTATCTGACCCACACTCCATCTCAGTCGGACATATTTTTCAACTTTGACCACGTTTCACACAACCAGATGTCCTAAGTGAGACTTCTTCCTCCCATGCCTTCTTTTTGCTTACTGGGAAATGCCTCAGAAGAGAGTAGAGGTCAGTCTCTTAAAATTCTGTTTGGTCACCTTGTGCATGGACCTCTCAGTCTTCTCAAAAAGGGTTGGGAGTTCTGCTTAATTTGAAAACAAAGTGCCAGGTCTCTCATCAGAAGGCCACTGCATTTTGCATTACCCATTGCCCCTCCCAGGGCTGCCAATGGCAGCATGTATGCAACTGCTAACCATCACACTCCTAGAATGAGTATGACAACAATGACAGTTCAACCTATTCTAAGGCCCCTAAAAATGTTTGGGTAGCAGGTATTAGTCATTTTGAAGTATATTTAATTAAAAACAAGTGTTGTTGTGCTTATCTCAAAATTGGACAAACAATCTCAACATGTGGTGGACTGTAATAAGTGCAGATGTTGACAATTATTTACTGATGGCTAGCACCGGAAACCAACACCTCAAATTAAGTGCTAGGTGGGAGCAAGCTCCAAAGAAACCCCCTCAAGATGTAGTAAGCTACATGTTGCACTCAGGTCCTAGATGAAATGCTTCTCGAAGGAAGCCACTTACAACTTGAGAACCAGCCGGGAATTGATGAAGCACTTGTACTACCAGTAGGCCACACTGGTGGAATATCAACCTGACCAAAAGGTGGGGGTTAAGGACTCTGTGGAGCCCTGGGTTGTGAAGGTCGTATGAGGTCAAGGAGCAGAAAGATGAGGCCACCTACTGTTGAAACCTCAAGACATTCAGGAACCCGTTAAGGGTCGTTCATATGACAAAACATCAAACCCCATTTTGTGAGGTCTGAAGTGACAATGCTTCTAGTGACAAATGGTTGGGTGGAAGAGGAGAGTGATCCTCTCTCTGACCTTCTCTCTTACAAGGAGCAGGATGGGTCCATGGCAGGAGCTGTTCTCTCCCCTACCCTGTCCCCCGAGCAACAGATAGATTGTTGCCACTTGTTAGGACCTTGTGTCCTACTATTTTCATATTCTCACTTACCCCAGGGCTCACTTTGTGCACCCATGACATTGACTCCTGGGACAGCATGCCTGAGAAAAACTAAATGTATAGGCCGTCTGACAAAGTCAAGGCCAGTATTAAGGTTGAGGTACCAAAAACACTTGCAACAGGGGTGATTGAACACTTTAATATCCCTTTGTCTAGCCATATTTGTTGTGCTATGCACTGCTTACACAGTATGTAACTCTCTCTGTGGTCCATGAGACTGCCACATTGTACATCAACTATGCAGCACCAATTAGTGTAATTCATATACCATAATACAATAGTTTAGAAACAATAGGCTCTCCTGGGGTTCCTAGACTGTCACACAGTATATATCAAACACGCTATACAAATTATATGCATCCCATACACCATAATGCACCAGGTAGAGAACATTTATTTCTCCCAAGATCCTTAGGGCCCCTGTGTCTTATGCATACCTTCTGGTCTTTTGGAAATGCCACCCATCTAAATCTAATCTGGAGAACACACCCTTGTCTGAACTCTTGTGACAGTTTGGGAACGGCAGTTGTTCTGGCTGTGGAGTTATTAATTCCCCACCCAACGCCCTGCACTTTGCTTGGCTTACTTACTCTGAGAACAGAAGAGTTTCCGTGAGCCCTTCGCTGTTACCCACCTGATAGTGGTTCAGCACTATTTTGGATCCTCTTCGCTGCCCTCAATCTAGAACCTTTTAACCCGATACAGACTTTTTACCTGTAACAGAACTTTGGAACCTCAACGAAAGAAACACTAATATTTATTTGTTTCGATAAGCAGGATTATTGCAGCTCTGCATCTCAAGACTAAATAAAAGTCCAATGCAAATCAGTGTGGACTGTTCATTGTTATCCAAGAATGTTTTCATTACAGCAGTGACTTTTGAGTTGTGAGGAGAAATTTTTTAATTTTATGTAAAAGATATTTGCAGACAGACTTTTACAAGCTCTTAAGTGCTCCATTGTGCTCTTGAATCCTTATTTTGAGATGTTGATCAGGGGACTATTAAACATATTGGAAGTGATAGTACATGGGTTTGTACCTTTGTGCCATCAGTGCTACCAAGGTATACAGTATAAAGTATGCATTATACACCTTGAGTAGAATATGCATAGAGAAAAGTAGCAGACTGAAGATTAACTGCGTACATTTACATTCTAGACACGTGTCACACTAGGACCCAAGGAGGTGATCCCTGGAGTGGAAAGCTCTGCAGAAATCATTCATAGATCTATCCAACATGCCAACTGAAGGTGCCAGGCTCATGCAACAGGAAACATATCTCTTCTCTCTTTTCTTTCCAAACACCCCATCCCCTTAATGAAACTCTCGACCCTAGTGTGTGCTACGACCGGTTGAAAAGTGGCCATGGGGGCATAGGTGAATATTCTTCTCTTCTGCAGAGATTTGAGATTACAGGTGAGTGGAATTGGACTCAACACTATGGTTCTGCTACCAAAGGCCACCCCACAGGATGCCAAACCAGATCTCTGGTTCTTGTGTGGACTACAGGTGACTTGATTCAGTCACTAAGAAGCTGATGAGCTCTTTGACTGGTTAGGACTCATTCCTGATCATGTTTGACTTAATGTTGGGGTACTGGCAGGTTGTCTTAACTGAGGGGACAGGAGAGGTCTCCATTCTCCACCCCCAGAGGGCGACTTCCAGTTTCGGGTGATGCCCTTAGGTTTAAAGAATTCCCCTGCCATCTTCCAGAGGTTAGTTAACCCGGTCCTGGCTCAGATGGAGGGTTTCAGTACTGTCTACCTAGAGAAGCCCACCTGTTTTAACCTCAGGAAGTGCTCCAGGCCCTGCAGAAGGAAGGCCTAACTGTTAACGCCAGTAAGGGCCAGATAGGGCAGGGATCACTGGTTTCCAAAGGTCACCAGGTCGACAGTGGGAAGGTGCAGCCCCTCCAAGTCAAAAAAAATCATGCAATACCCAGACTGAGGTAAGAGCTTTCTTCAACCTCACCGGCAACCTCAACAATTTGTCAGGGGCTATGGCATCATTGCTACCCCCTTGACAGATCTGTCTTCTAAGATGCAGCCAAGGAAGGTGTAGGAGGCTGGCCTGGCTTATAGTGGTACCTGATGGTACTTACACCTTGTGCCAGGTCCAGTTATCCTTTATTAGTAGATTAGTAGTGTTCTAGCAGCTTAGGCTGATAGAGGTAACTATAGCAGAGCAGCTTAGGCTGAACTAGGAGACATTCAAAGCTCCTACTATACCACTTATATCATGTAGCACTATATCACAAGAATCACAATACTCAGTGTTACTAAAAAGAAAGGTACTTTATTTTAGTGACAATGTGCCAAAAATATCTCAGAGGATATATTCCCTTAGGAGGTAAGTAAAATACACAAAATATACATACAAACCAAAATCAGGTAACTAAACAGTTAGAAAAATTGTGCAAACACTGTAGAATGTAATAGGATACAGTAGGCCTAGGGGCAACACAAACCATATACTAAGAAAGTGGAATGTGAACCACTTAGGGACCCCTGGCCTAGTGTAATGTGTAGAGGGTAGCTGGGAGTGTAAGAAAATACTAAGAGTGTCCAAGATACCCCACCCCAAGACCCTAAACAGTAGGAGTAAAGGGACCCTACTTTCCCAGAAACACACTAGAGTTGTGATAGGAGATTCTGCAAAGACCACAACAGAATGCAAAGCACTGAAGATGGATTCCTGGACCTGTAAAGGAAGGGGACCATATCCAAGAGTCACGAAAGTGTCCGGGGGGCAGGAACCCACTAAACCCCAGATAAAGGTGCAAAATGGGTGGAAGAAGGTGAAGATTCTGCAACAACGGAAGGTGCCAGGAACTTCTCCTTTGCACAAAAGATGTCCCATGGAATGCTGGAGGATGAAAAGTTGTTTCTTTGGAGAATGACCGCAAACAAGCCTTGCTAGCTGCAAAAGTCGCAGTTAAAGAAAAAGGGTGCTGTCCGGGCCCAGGAAGGACCAGGAGGTCGCCACTTGGAAGAGGAGACAGAGAGGGCCCTCAGCAACACAGAGAGCCCATGAACATGAAGGCAGCACCCACAGAAGTACTTGAACACGGGTTCAAGAAAACTGAGCACGGCGGTCATCTCAACACTATAAAGGAGGGTTCCACGAAGCCGGTGGTCAAATCAGCAAGTTGAGCAATGCAGGACGGAGTGCTGGGGACCAGGGCTATGCTGTGCATGAAGAATTCCTTACAAAAGTGCACAGGAGCCCTAGCAGCTGCAGTTCACGCAGTACACAGGATTACTGTCTGGTGAGGGGAGGCAAGGACTTACCTCCTCCAAATTTGGACAGTTGGACCACTGGACTGTCTGTGTCACTTGGGTCCACCACCTGTGTTCCAGGGGCCATGCTCGTCAGGATGAGAGGGGTCCGAGAGTACCGGTGACGCTGAGGCTTTGTGCTTGCTGGAGCAGGGGGACGATTCCATGACTCACGGGAGATTTCTTCTTGGCTTCCAGTGCAGGGTGAAGGCAGACAGCCCCCAGAGCATGCACCACCAGGAAACAGTCGAGAAATCCGGCAGGATTAGGTGCTACAATGTCGCTGGTAGTCTTCTTGCTACTTTGTTGCAGTTTTGCAGGTGTCCTGGAGCAGTCAGCGGTCGATTCTTGGCAGAAGTCAAAGAGGGAGATGCAGAGGAACTCTGGTGAATTCTTGCAAATCGTTATCTGAGGAAAAGCCCACAGGAGAGACCCTAAATAGCCCTCAGAGGAGGATTTGCCACCCAGAGAGGTAAGCATCTATCAGGAGGGGTCTCTGACGTCACCTGCTGGCACTGGCCACTCAGAGGCCTCCATTGTGCCCTCACACCTCTGTATTCAAGATGGCAGGGGTCTGGGACACACTGGAGGAGCTCTGGGCACCACCCCTGGGGTGGTGATGGACAGGGGAGTGGTCACTCCATTTCCTTTGTCCAGTTTCGCACCAGAGCAGGGGTTGGAGGTTCCCTGAACTGGTGCAGACTGGCTTATGCAAGGAGTGCACCATCTGTGCCCTTCAAAGCATTTCCAAAGGCTGGGAGAGGCTACTCCTCCCCAGCCCTTAACACCTATTTCCAAAGGGAGAGGTGTAACACCCTCTCTCAGAGAAAATCCCTTGTTCTACCTTCCTGGGACTGGGCTGCCCAGACCCCAGGAGGGCAGAACCCTGTTTGAGGGTTGGCAGCAGCGGTAGCTGCAGTGAAAACCCCAGAGAGCTGGTTTGGCAGGACCCGGGGCCCATGCTGGAGCCCCAGCGATGCATGGGATTGGCACCCCAATACCAGATTTGGTATGGGGGGACAATTCCATGATCTTAGACATGTTACATGGCCATATTCAGAGTCACCATTGTGAAGCTACATATCGGTATTGACCTATGTGTAGTGCACGCATGTAATGGTGTGCCGCGACTCACAAAGTCTGGGGAAATTGCCCTGAACTATGTGGGGGCACCTTGGCTAGTGCCAGGGTGCCCTCACACTTAGTAACTTTGCACCTAACCTCCACTAAGTGAGGGTTAGGCATATAGGTGACTTATAAGTTATTTAAGTGCAGTGTAAAATGACTGTGAAATAACGTGGAGGTTATTTCACTCAGGCTGTAGTGGCAGTCCTGTGTTAGATTTGTCTGAGCTCCCTATGGGTGGCAAAAGAAATGCTGAAGCCCATAGGGATCTCCTGGAACCCCAATACCCTGGGTACCTAGGTACCATATACTAGGTGTTCCAGAGTGCCAATTAGAATTGGTGAGAATGGTCACTAGCCTATAGTGACAATTTTAAAGGCAGAGAGAGCATAAGCACTGAGGTTCTGATTAGCAGAGCCTCAGTGACACAATTAGTCACTACACAGGGACACACATTCAGACCACAAACTATGAGCACTGGGGTCCTGGCTAGCAGGATCCCAGTGAGACAGGCAAAAACAAACTGACATACAAGTAAAAATGGGGGAAACATGCCAGGCAAGATGATACTTTCTTACACAACCCCCCCCAAACGAGGGACAATAAGGCTAACCTTGCCCAGATGAGTCTTCATTGTCTAAGTGAAAATATCTGGAGAGTCTGCATTGGAGTGGGTACTCCCAGGTATATGTTACACTGTATAGTCCATTCCCTGTAGGGAGATGGACCACCACAACAATTTAGGGCTTTCACCTTTCATATGTTTAAGCCATAATAGAGGTTTGTGGTCTGTCTGAACAATAAAGTGAGTGCCAAACAGGTAAGGCCTCAACTTTTTCAGTGCCCAGACCACAGCAAATGCCTCCCTCTCTATGGCAGACCAATGCTTTTCTCTAGGGGTCAACCTCCTACTGATAAAAGCAACAGGTTGATCCTGGCCCACAGTGTTAGGCTGTGATAGAACTGTCCCCACCCCTAATTCAGAAGCATCAATCTGGACTATGAATTTCTTGGAGTAACAATGGCTTTTTAGGACAGGTACAAAGCACATGGCCTGTTTAAGCTCATCAAAAGCCTTTTGACAGCTAGCTGTCCACAATACCTTTTAGGCATCTTCTTGCTAATAAGGTCATTAAGAGGGGCTGCAATGGTGCCATTGTTGTTGATGAACCTCCTATAGTACCCTGGGAGGCATAGAAAAGGGTCTCACCTGGGTTTGAGTTTGTAGTGCTTTCCTCTTATTTAGTTTCTAAGCACTAACATAACACAACAGAAATGCACTTCTGAGGTCAAAGAAGACTTTTATTGTTGTTAATTCTTCCCCAACCACAATATTTTATGTATGACGAATTAGTAGCTTTCAAGTCCGCGTTAATCAAACAAAATATATCAGTTTGCAATATACACAGCAGGTTATATTTATAAGATATTGAATGCAAAGCAAGACAAATACTTCACCGTGTGGGAACTATTTACAGCTCCATCTTTCTAAGGTCTGCAAGCTGATGACCCCTGTCAGCCGCGAGAAAGGGAGATTCATCTACCCACACGGGATTGCTGGCAGCTGGCGCCAAGCTCCAGCACGAGGTCCGGCAGATTCGAATCTGACCCTCTGCAGCCTGTGTCATTCGTTACAAAGGTGTGCCCCCTCCTCTCAGACCTGGGAAACTGAGCAAGCCTTTTGGAGACTGGCCAGGTCCCCAAGACTACTCCTGTTCCCAAGCTCAAGCGAAGAAAAAACAACACCCATGTACTCTCTCTTATCATGTCTAGTCTACTGTGAGAAAAACATCTTGGTTCTCTGGTGCAAAAACACAGCTTGGAAAAATACAGCTTGGATTCTCAACTGCAATGTCTAACTCCACGTTAAAGGCAATAGGCAGCTAACCTAAATATCAAATGCAATGTCATGTTAAAGGCAATAGGCAGCTAACCTAAATATCAAATGCAATGTCTAGTGTCATGTCAAAGCCAATAGGCATCTAAGCTGAATACAAAATGCAATGTCTTATATCATGTCAAAGCCCATAGGCAGCTGAGCTGAATACAAAATGTAATATATGATATCATGTCAAAGCCAATAGGCAGAATATCTAATAGCATGTCAAAGTCAATAGGCAGCTAAACTGAATACATCATGTCAAAGCCAATAGGAATGCAATGTCAAAGCCAATAGGCGGCTAGACTGGATACAGCATGTCAAAGCCAATAGGCAGAATACAGAATGTAATGGCTAATGCAATGTCAAAGCCCATAGGCGGCTCAACTGAATACAGAAAGTAATGGCTAATGCCATGTCAAAGCCAATAGGCAGAATACAGAATGTAATGACTAATGCAATGTCAAAGCCCATAGGCGGCTAACTGAATACGGAAAGTAATGGCTAATGCCATGTCAAAGCCCATAGGCGGCTCAACTGAACAAAACATACCATGTGCTACTGGTGAACATTGAGCAACTAATATGCGCAGTGGTGAAACACAAAGTCATTGGTCAAAACAAACTTTATCAAATGGCAGTACATTCCGCCCTTTGACCAATGAATTTTTGTTTCACATATCTCTTGTGTCAAACCAAAAACAAAAAACATCAGCACAAAAAAAAAAAACATTATCAGCAAATCAAATTTCAATGATCAAAGCAATCCCTGTAAAGCAATAGAAGTGAATTAACACATTGATCTCACAACCTTTCACATCAGATACATCTACATAGAAAAGACTGGGCAATTTTTTTTTCTGAATGAGTCTCTAATTCAACAGTGTTAGCAATTTGATGTGGCATGAGTTCTACTCATGTAAAGGGGCACGGTCCACCTGAAAGGTTTGCTGGAAGATAAGCAAAAGTCAGAGTTCCATACGAGAGGGAAAAAAAAAAAAAACACAGCTTAGTCCCAGTGGAAGAATGCAATCAAACAAGTTGAACTTGAACTGAAGGCGCAGTTTGCGCAAAATGGATCCATGGTGCTGGCACTTTACTCAGCCAGGTTCAGGTTGGGGATTCGGTCCCTTCCCCGACCCCACACGCACACACCGGAAGGGGGAGCACACAGCGCACTCAGGGACAGTGGCGAAACGTGGTAGGATCTGCAAAAGAAACAAGTATGACTTTTCTTGCAAATAACATTTTTCATTTAAACTGCACCCTTCCTCTTTCTTTCCCTGTTTTATAATCAGCAGGACGTTTTTGGGGCCCTTTGTTATATTTTCTGCAGGTTCTGGAGGGTCACTTGGGGCTTCAGCCCACACATCAGCACTGAGGTTTTTATCTCCTGCGCCACAGCTTCCCTTTTCTTGCACTGTCAGAAGGGCTGGGGCAGACTCCTTCTTTAACAAACCTCCATTCACTGCACTTTTGTCAATTTGGGCCATTCTGTCTCCAATTTGTATGAACGAATCAGATTATTTTCTAGGTATCAGCATAATTTCGATTTTTCCTTGGTAATTTGCAGCAATCACTCTCCCTAAAACCTGAACAATTTGCCATTTCTGATCTGGTAACTTTCCTCTCCCCAACTGCTCTGTGACTGCTTGCATGACAGATTGCTTTTGTGCGTGCTGCACAGTTTTTATCAAATCTAGGGGAATGTGCATCTCTCTCATCTCTGCCCACCTGTAAGTGGCTTTTTCTCTCAGCTGTTCACATTTCTGGGGCACCCACTTAGCCATCCCCACTAAGGCAGAATTCTGGGTGTACACTTCTCTCTCTGAATTTTTCTCATTAACATCTGCAAGGTAATTGAACCAGTTAGGTGCTAAAACATTAACAATGAACCAAAAATCAGCGTAAAAATGACACATCTCACGTAGCTCTTGCTTTAAAATCTGACACACATTATACAACGCTGTTCCTTCTACTGTGCCAGAAAATAACATTTCAGTCAATGAATCATTAGTAAAACAAACATGCTTTTTATCTTCAGTAGACACGAATTCAAATGGTGCACTCAACTTCATTGGTAACTCTTTTACCTGTGGTACTCTAGCCCTGTCTTGCAAGTACCAGATCCATTGTATGATTCTATCTAGGGGCACTATTTTCTTTCCTTGTTCTTGATTTACATGTACATAAGTATTTCCTTCTTGCACTGCGCAGAAACCTGAAGTCTGCATTATTTCATTTGCCAAATCACAAGCGCGCAGCTGCATACAATTTTTCACAGTGACCATATACAAAAGTGTTAGGATTTCACTCAAATGAGGGCTTTTCTGTTTCCAAAAATCAAACAAGCTAATGAAACTCGGGGTGTCTTGCTCTAAAATCCTTCGTTTTACTTGTGCATTTTGCAACGGTAACTCGTAAATCACATTCTGGTCTCTCTCGTCCATCTTATCAGTTAAGGAATGCATTTTGTCTGCCAAAAACCCTGGCTCACACGGAAACTCAGTGCAGCTCGGAGCTGTCTTAACCCCCTCATTACTGGAATGGGACAAGAAAGATTCTTCAAAAACAGCCTTTTTATAACTTTCAGTCGGGCTAATTTGCTCACGTAAATTCCTATTTTCATGTTCCAACTTCCTAAATTTCTCCTGCATTTCTCTGTAAGCAGATAAAGGTATCCAGACCTTTCTGTCATCATTACTTCCAAAACACACGTTTTCTACACATGCATTTTCTTCTGTAATTCCCCAAACAGAAAACAATTCACAGTTTTTCTTAGCACCATCAGGCAGTTTAACAACACATGACATGGTCTGCCGTGCTACTGTGATTCTCCAAACAACAAACAATTCACAGTTTTTCGTAGCACCATCAGGCAGTTTAACAACACATGACATGGTCTGCCGTGCTACTGTGATTCTCCAAACAACAAAAAAACAATTTCTGTAATTCTCCAAACAACAAAAACAATTACACTTTTAAAGTGTGCACTTAGAAATCTACTAACTCGTCAAACCCCTTCTTAATCACCTCTTAATGACCGACCCCACTTCTGGTACCAATTGTAGTGCTTTCCTCTTATTTAGTTTCTAAGCACTAACATAACACAACAGAAATGCACTTCTGAGGTCAAAGAAGACTTTTATTGTTGTTAATTCTTCCCCAACCACAATACTTTATGTATGACGAATTAGTAGCTTTCAAGTCCGCGTTAATCAAACAAAATATATCAGTTTGCAATATACACAGCAGGTTATATTTATAAGATATTGAATGCAAAGCAAAACAAATACTTCACCGTGTGGGAACTATTTACAGCTCCATCTTTCTAAGGTCTGCAAGCTGATGACCCCTGTCAGCCGCGAGAAAGAGAGATTCATCTACCCACACGGGATTGCTGGCAGCTGGCGCCAAGCTCCAGCACGAGGTCCGGCAGATTCGAATCTGACCCTCTGCAGCCTGTGTCATTCGTTACAAAGGTGTGCCCCCTCCTCTCAGACCTGGGAAACTGAGCAAGCCTTTTGGAGACTGGCCAGGTCCCCAAGACTACTCCTGTTCCCAAGCTCAAGCGAAGAAAAAACAACACCCATGTACTCTCTCTTATCATGTCTAGTCTACTGTGAGAAAAACATCTTGGTTCTCTGGTGCAAAAACACAGCTTGGAAAAATACAGCTTGGATTCTCAACTGCAATGTCTAACTCCACGTTAAAGGCAATAGGCAGCTAACCTAAATATCAAATGCAATGTCATGTTAAAGGCAATAGGCAGCTAACCTAAATATCAAATGCAATGTCTAGTGTCATGTCAAAGCCAATAGGCATCTAAGCTGAATACAAAATGCAATGTCTTATATCATGTCAAAGCCCATAGGCAGCTGAGCTGAATACAAAATGTAATATATGATATCATGTCAAAGCCAATAGGCAGAATATCTAATAGCATGTCAAAGTCAATAGGCAGCTAAACTGAATACATCATGTCAAAGCCAATAGGAATGCAATGTCAAAGCCAATAGGCGGCTAGACTGGATACAGCATGTCAAAGCCAATAGGCAGAATACAGAATGTAATGGCTAATGCAATGTCAAAGCCCATAGGCGGCTCAACTGAATACAGAAAGTAATGGCTAATGCCATGTCAAAGCCAATAGGCAGAATACAGAATGTAATGACTAATGCAATGTCAAAGCCCATAGGCGGCTAAACTGAATACGGAAAGTAATGGCTAATGCCATGTCAAAGCCCATAGGCGGCTCAACTGAACAAAACATACCATGTGCTACTGGTGAACATTGAGCAACTAATATGCGCAGTGGTGAAACACAAAGTCATTGGTCAAAACAAACTTTATCAAATGGCAGTACAGAGTTGTAGGGGGAGCCCATTCCATAATGGTCTGGATCTTCCCCTGCAGTGGTGAAATCTGTTCCCCACCTACCAGGTGGTCCAGATAAACCACTTTTCCCTGCCCTATCTGGCACTTTGAAGCCTTGATAGTGAGGCCTGCCTTTTGCAGGGCCTCCAAACCTTTCCATAGGTGGACCAGGTGATCATCCCAGGTGGAGCTAAATACAGCTATATCATCTAGATATGCTGCATTACAGGCTTCCAACCCTTGCAGGACTGTGCACACCAACCTCTGAAAAGTGGCAGGTGCATTTTTCAAACCAAAGGGCATAACAGTGAACTGATAGTGCCCTCCAATGGTGAAGAATGCTGTCTTAGGTTTATCATCTTCTGACAACTTAATCTGCCAATACCCTGCAGTTAAATCAAAAGTGCTTAGATACTTGGCAGAAGCCAGTGTATCTATGAGCTCATCTGCCCTGGGTATAGGGTCAGCATCAGTTTTGGTTACCTGATTGAGTCCTCTATAGTCAACATAAAACCTCATCTCCTTTTTACCATCTTTACTGTGAGGTTTTGGGACAAGCACCACTGGGCTAGCCCATGGGCTTTCAGAAAGCTCAATCACTCCTAGATCTAACATTTTCTAGACCTCTTGTTTTATGCAATCCCTGACGTGGTCAGGCTGCCTATAAATCTTAATTTTGACAGGCAAGCTGTCTCCAGTGTTGATTGTGTGCTCACACCAGGTGATGGGGTTAGTGAGAAGAGGTCAGATAATTGGCATAGGAGATTTATACAGTTGTCCTTCTGCTCTGCAATAAGGCAATCTGCAAGCACCACTCTCTCCACCAAGCCATCAGCTTCAGTGGTGGAGAAGAGGTCAGGGAGAGGGTCACTCTCTTCCTCCTGCCCCTCATCAGTTGCCATGAGCAGGGTTAAATCAGCCCTGCATAGTAAGGTTTTAGGTGGTTGACATGGAGCACCCTAAGGGGACTCCTGGCAGTGCCTAGGTCTACCAAGTAGGTGACTTCACCTTTCTTTTCAACAATGAGATGGGGCCCACTCCATTTGTCTTGGAGTGCTCTTGGGGCCACAGGCTCCAATACCCACACCTTCTGTCCTTGGTGGTACTGGGTCAGGACAGCCTTCTGATCATGCCATTGCTTTTGGAGCTCTTGGCTGGCCTGAAGGTTTTTACTGGCCTTTTTCATGTACTCAGCCATTCAGGATCTTAGGCCAAGTACATAGTCCACAATGTCTTGCTTTGGAGCTTTTAAAGGTTGTTCCCAACCCTCTTTCACAAGAGCAAGGGGACCTCTTACAGGGTGCCCAAAGAGGAGTTCAAAGGGGCTAAAGCCCACTCCTTTTTAGGGTACCTCCCTATAAGCAAAAAGGAGGCATGGCAACAGGACATCCCATCACCTTCTGAGTTTTTCAGGGAGTCCCATAATCATACCTTTGAGAGTTTTATTAAACCTCATAACAGACCATTTGTCTGTGAATGATAAGGAGTAGTGAACTTTTAAGTTACACCACTCCTTCCACATAGCTTTGAGGTATGCAGACATAAAGTTACTACCTCTGTCTGACCCCACTTCCTTAGGGAAACCCACTCTGAAAAAAAAAAATATTCCCAGGAGGGCTTTTGCCACTGCAGGAGCTATAGTGGTCATTAAGGGATTTGTGTCAGGATACCTAGGGGCATGGTCCACTAACACAAGGATAAACCTATTGCCTGAAGCTGCTGGTGGTCAAGGAGGTAACTATGTCAATCCCTACCCTTTCAAAGGGCACCCCAACCACTGGGAGTGGAATTAAGGGGGCCTTAGGTGTGCCACCAGTCTTGCCACTGGCTTGGCAGGTCACACAGGAGCGACAAAACTCCTTAGTCTCCCCTGACATGTGAGGCCAGTGAAGCAATGGAACACGTCTGTCCCAAGTTTTACTCTGGCCCAAATGCCCAGCCAAAGGAATATCATGTGCCAAGGTCAAAAGAAACTCCCTATACTGCAAAGGGATGACCAATCTCCTGGCAGCTCCAGGTGTAGGGTCCCTTGACTCAGTATAAAGGAAGTTATCTTCCCAATAGACCTTATGGCTATCAGTGATATCCCCATTCTGCTGTTTGACAGCTTGCTGTCTTAAACTCTCTAGCGTGGGACAGGTCTGCTGTGCTATACTCAACTCTTCCCTAGCAGGCCCCCCCGGCACCCAAAGGCTCAGCAGTGTCTGCTGCCAGCTCATCTGGTGTAGGTTCTGCACAGGGAGAGGATTCCTCTTCCTCAAAAGGGGAATCTTCTGGAGAGGGAGGAATAGTGGGCAAGGATTTACCCTTTCTACCCCTAGCTTTTGGGAGCACTTGGTCCATTTTGTTCCAGGATCCAAGCTTCCCTGTCCTCTTTGCTTCTGGGCAAGATATGCCCTGAAATGCCCAACATTGCTGCATGAGCCTCCAACTCCACTTCAGCCCAAGCTGATGTCTCAAAATCATTGCTTAGTAAGCAGTCTACAGGTAAATCAGTGGCCACCACAACTTTCTTTGGACCAGTAACCCCCCCAGTTGAGATTCACAGCAGCCATGGGTTGGCTAAGAGTGTTGTTATGAGCATCAGTCACTTGGTACTGCTGACCAAGTAGGTGTTGTTCAGGGGCAACCAGTTTTTCAATCACCATAGTGACACTGGCTCCTGTATTCCTGTGGGCCTCAACCTCAACATCATTTATTAGGGGCAATAACCCACTTTCTTACAGTAGCCCTTTGCAGGCGCACTGCCAGAATCGTAGCAAAAGCATGTACATCATTGTTAACTAGTGATATGGGTTGTTAGTAGTTTTCGCAGTGCAAGTGATATCTCGCAGACTTGGGGAATCACCAAGATGTGAGGTCTGCTAGGGTCTTCAGGCATCCCTTTCCATGTATGACATCCCTCAATACTTTTCTCATTAAGAGTACAGATTGAGAAGCCTTGAACTTGTAGAACTCTATCACAAAGCAATCTTCCCCCGGCACTTTACCCGTAGGCATCATTTTAATGACATTGACCACTTCCTCATCGGAGATTTGTTTCTCCAGGTTGTTTCTGAGTGCCCCAGTCATTTTGGAATCGGCAGGTCATCAATAAATAGATGCTTTATGGGTGGTCCTGTGGTGCTTCTGACTGATACAAGGCCTCATGATTGGAGTCAAAGGTTTTTGTGAGAATTGCATAGTTGGTAATTAAAACCTTGTCTCAATCTTAGATGAGAGGGATATCCGATTTGGCTGTTCTTTGCTTTACCTGGAATTCAGTTCATACTTTTTCTCTGTTAAAGTGCAGACACCAAGTTTCTGCGCTTCACTTGATATACTTGGTGAGATTATTCATTTCTGATTCCAATCCCTGTTTGTCCTTGGAGCTGTTTTCCAGACTGTTACCGAGACTTGAATCAAAATGTCTCTGAGACAGGATTTCCCAGCTGCTCAGGGAGCAGGCACAGAGGTAACAAAATGCTCATCTAGATCCATATATTGTTGAAAGAAGCCTAAAAGTTTTCTCTTTTCCTCTGCAAGTTTTGAGCACAGGGCATCCATTCTACAAATCTTGCTCTGGGGAACTTGAAGGTCAAAGTCTAATTCTACTGAAATGCATGGTGCATGGTGAGGGATACATTGCACTTTAATTGCAGTTTGTGATTTTAGAGCTAATGTTACAAAATGCTAAAAATTAGCCAATCCCGATTTTGGTCGCATGGGGGCGAGATAAAAAGGTGTATTCCTGGGTAAGTCTCCATAGGCTCACAAAGGAGCGATCTGACATCAAATCTTGTAACTTGCCCCTTGATGGCACTGCTGAGCCTATAATGACAACCATATCTGCCTATCACTGGTTCGATGGTGATGTTCCAGTCCTTACTGATCATCACTCTCAAGTGTCCCACCTCTGTTAAAATTCTATTGATCCATAAAAAAGTATTTCTCTTGGTCTTTGGAGCGCCTATGTAAGTGAACACGTTTGTGGTACCTTGAGTGGTCATTTTAGCAAACGCGAATCATCCAAGTGGGTCATACCAAGTCTTCAACATTCTGCCTTCTAAGCCCCACTGCTGGTAGCAAAAACCACTGTTTTCCTCACATAATATATGCTGCTTAAGGCAAAATGTATATCCTAATCTTACTCACACACATCAGAATATTTAATTGTAGTTCAATTACAAGCACAATGTAAATCGAAGTGTGAGACCTGGCATCCTTGGTGTCGTCTGCCCTGACTTTTTTGCCTTCTGACCTCCTATTTTGCTGACTTCATTTCTGTTGGCTTTAGGACTCTGGGCACTTTACCACTGCTAACCAATGCTATAGTGTATGTGCTCTGTGCTCAAAACATGGTAACATAGGCTTATCTACCATTGGCATATATAATTTACTTATAAATCCCTAGTAAGTGTACTACCTCTTGACCAGTGATAATAAATTAAATTCTACTAGTGGGCCTGTAGCACTGATTGCGCACCTATCGAGATGGGCCACTCACCTGAAAAGCAGGTTGTCTGCAGGGGTGATGATATGCCCCCGACCTCCTGGAACACCTCTCAGCACTTCCTGGTGGACACAGAAACCCCGGCAGGTGTCCCAAAAGGAAAGGGGGAGTTGAAGAGAAAGAGACAAAACAATGCCACGTCTTGCCGGTCCAGCCAGGCACCCTGTATATTCCGGGTGGCAGGTCATTGCTCACAGAGTGATAGTAGAGTTAGTGCACTCAACTTCCTTGAAACTGAATCTCTCTTTCTGATATGGGCACGGGAGCGGTAGAAGAACACCAGGATACTCCAGCACTTTGTTTGGATAATAATAACTGCTGGCTCAATTACTAACACTGCATTACCAAAAACCCAAACTGGGTACCATAACAATAAGTACTGTGACACTAGGGCTGGCTTCACAGAGATTCACTGTTGAACACTACAATTAGAACTGTGGTTGCACTCATCATGCACAAGAAAGACAAACAAGGCATTAATAATTTCACGTATAACTTTCCTGAATGCATAGGGTTAAACTAAAAGGAACAAAAACAATCCAAGAAATACAAATGTCCACTCTTGGTTTAAACAGTTAGAGTGGCACAGTTTGGTTTGGTATCACTGTGTGAGTGAAAAACCCTTCAAAAGCAAATTCCTCAAGCCTGAAACACATGCATAAATGACACAATTTAAATCCAAGTGTTATGCTATTAGAGAAAGAAAAGTCACATAAAAGTTCTTTTAAAATTGCACTGTCACTTTTTGTAGTACTTGAGCTCAAGCAGATTTCCTGAAGCACATTCAAGCAAGTAACTACAATAATAATGTAGAATGTTCAGAAATGCATTTGTCTCTTCTAGATAATCACTCTGCCAAAATACGAGGCCTGAAATACATCAGCTGTTCTAGGAAAGCGTGGCGCACAAAGAACAAACTCACTGGAGAATACTAGTCACTTAGCTGCAGTCTTTTCCGGAGTGCTGGAGGAATGCCTAATGTCAGCTGGTACAGGAATGAAGAAAATAATTGCCTCAAATGTCCTGAATACGAGGATAACAGCAGGGGCTGGACTGCCAAATCAGATGTTGAGATCAGGGAGCAAAACAAAGCCAAGCAGAGAGGCATGTTTCACTCTATTTATAGAACATCAGGAAAGCAGATGAGTTTCCACATGTGGATGAGTCACCACACCCAATTAGAAGCACATGTCTACACCTGCTCACATTAGAAAACAAGCATTGGTAAAAATAAGCATCAATAAAACCAATTGTGTAACACATCACATTATGTTTACTTAGAAACATGAAGGTTTAACCAAGAACAGAGATATGATTTAACCCTAATACCCAGGGATGCTGACAGATAACACAGGAGGCACCTTGGGGATTCCTGACACCACCCACTTCAGTAGCGCTTTAAACATGGCTGAGGCCTGCCATTGCAAAGCCTCTTTGTGCAGTTTTAAACTGCCACGTAAACTTGGCAAGTTAATCCTCTTGCCAGGCCCAAACCAACCCTTGTAATACATCTGTCACTTCTAAAGTAGCCCTGGACAGCCTCAAAGACAGTTTGCAGTGTATTTTAAAAGTTGGACATGTACTTTTAAGTTTTACATGTCCAAGTAGCGAAAAAACTCTTAAATCCATTTTTATTAATGGATTTTAAATTGTAAATTGGCAAATACTACTTTTAGAAAGTTGGCATTTTCTTATCTTAAATCATCTAGTGCCTTCTGCCTGGGTGGGAACAGCTGGGCTCCTGTGCATTCCCTCCAGACAGCCACACACAAAGGGTGCTTAGGTGTGACTGATGGACCATCAACATCCTGATGGTCCATCCTTGGCAGGAAGCGAGGGAGGAGCTGACACTTATACATGAATGGGATGTGTCCTGATACTACAGAACGGACTGCATAACCCATTGTAGTGTATCTGGAGAGAATGAAGGAAGGACAGGGACTCTGTTCACTTCAAAGCCCACTCTGTGACTTCTCCCCCACTTCAGAGGCACTACTGGGTATAAAAGCTAGACTTCTGACCCCACCAAATCAGAACACCTGACATTCTGCCATGAAGAAGGTATGCTGTGCTGCTATCACTCTGCCCTCCTTGTCTGGGAGTGAGAAGGACTAGACCTGCATCTCTTTATCCCCAGAACCAAAGTGCCTCCAAGTGCTTGCTGTCTTGCATACTGTTCTAAAGTCTCAGGGACATCAAAGACTTCTCTTCATTGTGCAACAGCATCTGGACTTTGCTTGCTGCAAGTCTTGCCCTGCAAGGTGGTGCCAATCCTGTTCTGGGCCCTTGGAAGTGGGTATAAAATGATGCAACTGCCATAACCTGTGCATTGCCGCCTTTTCACCAATTGGAACCAGCGTATCTCCTCCAGTGCCAAATAATCGCCTGCTTAAAAGGACATCGCATTGCCACCGGCGCAGCTCAATGACGATGCATCACCTACATTGGAGGAAGCCGCCACTAATGCATCTTTATTTGTGCGGCTTTGAACCAATGTTTTACATACACCCAGCAGGATTGATGCTGATGTATCCCCTCCTGTGCTCCACGCATTATGCCCCGTCGCGGGCTCAACAAGGTACTTTTTCAGCAGGAGAATTTTGGCCCCTGTATCCGACCCATGCTCCATTGCGGTCGGCCTGACTTCTCAGATTTCACCCAGTCTTGTCTGACCAGATAGCCCTTGTTGTCACTTTGTGGTTTCAAGTACTATATCAGATTTTAATCTTTAAAAATTCATATGTTGGCTTCTGCTTATTGGACTACTGTCATTGTGGTCTTGTTTTGTTCATCAAATTAAAATATAGTTTCCTGACCTGCTGTGCTATCTTTTTGTGTGGTGTTTTTACTGTTTTACTGTTTGAAGTGTTGCACAAATACTTTACACATTACCTCTTAAGTTACGCATGACTTCTCTGTGTCAAACTACCAGGGGGTGAGCATAAGATAATTTAGGGTGTGTATCTGACTTACACTGACTTGGATTGTGGTTCCTACTTGGACAGGGTTCATATCTCTGCTAATCAGAAACCCAGTTTCTAAAATCTGACCGAGGTACCAACTTTATGTCAGAGTACATGAAGGGCATGTGCAAGGAGTGTGGGTAACCCACAAGATCTGCATTCCTTACCACCCCAACCAAAGGGTTGGTTAAAAGATTCAACTGAATCCTAAAAGGCATGATTATGGGTGAATCAGAACCCATGAGGCATAAGTGAGATGTCCTACTGCCATGTGTTTTGTTTGCCTACAGAGAGGTATCACAGAAGGTGGTTGACTTCAGCCCCTTTGAACGTCTGTGAGAGCACCCTGTTAAAGGGTCTCTCAGCTTAGTGAAGGACGGCAGGGAACAAACTCCCGGGACAGTCCCCTCAGGATATGGTCAGCTACATGCTGGCCCTCCCCAACCAAACAACTTGTTTTCAGTAGTTCACTCATGAGAATCTGGAAGCCAGCCACAAGGACATGAAATGCCGGTATGAGCAGAACTCCACTATGGTGGAGAGTCAGCTTAGCCAGAAAATGTGGTGAATGGTGCGCATGGAGCCCTTGACTCTTTAACACCACTAGTCTGGGCCAGATTAGTAGGGCTGGGTGAAAAACTCTGCACCAGTGGCAGAGTTTGCGGAATTCGTCAATTCTGTGGAGAACACGGAATTCCCGATAGACTCCGCACTCCACAATGTAGTGGGATTTTTCAGATTTTCCCCCGTTGGCACCCGCTATCTGTTATTTTGCGTGCGTGAGATGTGAGACTAAAGACTTCGGCTCTCTCGTGAGCATAAACAAAAATTTTTACGCCCTTGCAAGAGTTAGCGCCATGCGGGCAACTTCTGGTGAGTCTTTTTGATTTAGGCGAACGCGACTGAGCGCAATTGACTGCTGCATCAACCTGGCAAACCTGAAGCAGCTAAAATCTACAAGTTTGAGGGAAAAATCTTCTTTAGTTATCCGTTTGAATTGTTATTGTTGTGCGAGGAGTGCAATTTTTTCCCCCCAAATACAGGGAGTGCCGCAGAGACTCCAACTTCCTGTTCCTGTCCTGTAGGCTCTTCCCACTGCTTTTTCCATCTCTTGGCCACTTTTCACTTGGATTTTGAGCTACAAGATACATTTTTTATCTCCTTAATATATGTCATTGGATTTAAGGACAGTTATATTTGAATTTTCCCAAGTAAGTTAAAAAACTGTTGCAGAAGGGTGTTGTACAACTTGCTTGTTTGATAGGGGGCATGCCCCAGGATTAATCTGTACTCTTATTCATTTATTTAAATTTATGTTAGTGGTTGGCCTGCATTTGTGGGCTAGTTATTTTATTAACTTGTAATTTTTGTTCTACAAAGGAAAAATGTTTAACAGTGCACTACATTTGCTCTATGTTCTGTTTTATAAATTTGCAATATTTATTAAATTGAATGTTAAATTAAAGTGGCTTAGCCTGCTAATTTAATAGGCCTTCCAGCTGTAGGCCCAGTACTAGTCATGGGTGCATGATGAAAAACAACTGTTTGTGGTGTCTGTGGAACTGAAACACTATGGATTGCATTGGATTAAGATAACAAAAAGTTGGTGAGATTTTGCATTTTTTTCTGCAAATAGTGTATGGAAGGGTTATTGTACTTGATACCTTTGAATGATGTGTGCTGTCGTAAAAGTTTGCTTTCGCTTTAATTTAAGTTTTTGGAATTACTAATACTGACGTAATGCTGTTTTTTCTCCTGCACCAATGCCTTCTTTCTCTGGTCAGTGCATGGGAGTGTTTATCATAGGACACCATGTTTTCTATTCATCCTGCTTGATGTGCCTGTCGGCCATTTTATTTAGGCAGCCAGTAGTCCTGCATGTGTTCTTCTTTGTTTTGGTGGCCATGCCTCCTTGCTGGTTGTTGTTTGGCCATGTGACTGGTGGCCATTTTGTTTAGGTAGCCAGTCTGCTATAGGTCTGCGTGTGTTCTTTTTTGTTGCAGTGGCCATGATTCCTTGCTGGCTGTTATTTGACCATGTGGCTGATGGCCATTTTCTGTAGGCAGTCAGTGGGCTTTAGGTCTGCATGCGTTTCTTCTTTGTTGTGGTGGTCATGCCTCCTTGCTGGTTGTTTTGACCATGTGGCTGCAACCATTTTGTGTGTTGTTTATTCAGGCAAAGTAGGTCAATGATGCTTATTACTAAATGTAGTGTATGCGCAGGATTTTATATTTATATACTTTTTTTGCATTTTGTTTTTCAAATCCACCACTCCTAGTCCCCTGCCCCTAGTACATCAGCAATTGCAGTCTATTTTGTTTTTCACAACATTTATTTTGTTTTATTTATTATTATATCAGTTTAATAATAATAATAATAATAATATTGTATTTTCTTCTATACATTTTTTCTTGTGTTTCGATTTTTCTTTTACACAAATTATTTTTTTCTTCCAATTATGTCTGCCACAGCCATATAGTTGCACTACATTTCATAACATTACATCATTCAATGATTATTATTATTCAGTTTTTCACCAGCACCTCCCTGAGTGCCACATGCCAACTTGGAGCAGACAGATAAAGCTAACAGTTACATTCTGTATGTTGCAGTTGTTGCTCTTTCTTACCCTTCATAAGTTACATGCTAATGAAAGTTAATGTTGATGTGTTGGTTTTACGAATGGATACACAGTATTTCATAATTATTTATATGTTTTTTTAAGTAACCATTCTATGATATTGTTTGTTTCTACTACTAATGCAACTGCAAAAACAATGGCACATTTCACTGATCCTTCATGCATTTTTTATTTTATGTGCACGAAGAGAAAGAGACATCACCCACAGTACTGCCAGACAGAAGGCCTGTGCTCGACGTCACACGTGATCACACTCACACGGACATCTCTTCAGCTGCCAAAGCTAAGTGCTACTGCCAACTGACAGGTTCAAGATAGCCCCAAAGAAAGCTGCTACCAAGAAAGTGGCCAGTGATAAGAAGGAGCTTTGCACCACTAGTATGTCGTCCTAGACCTTTTTTGGGCCAAGACGTATGCCTGCCGCACCAGCCTCTGGGGGCAAGCTGGGAGCACTACTCCCACATCAGCGGCCCCATTACAAAGTAGGCCCAAGCCCATGTCTGGCACAGAGGCAGCCTCTCTAATCACAGGAACGCCAATGAGCAGTGACCATGAATTGGACTTATCTCTTTCTCAAAGTAGTACCCAGTTGTTGCCGGAAACTCAGGGTAGTGAACAACAGCCGCGACCAGCAATAGCAGTTCTCCCCAAAGTAGGAGCACATCAGTATGTTGAGCTTCACAAGCCAAAGAAGCCCCTCTTTCACAACACTCACTGTCTTCCAGATCTCCACCATCTTCTTCCTCAAGCCCATCTTCTGATGATCAAGACTGCACTCAGTCTGAGACACACCAGGAAAGGCAAGGAGTGAAAAGAAAGGTTCCTGAAAACCTTAGAGTTAGGGATGGAGAAGAGGAGGATGACAAGTCTGACGATGAGACAGTCATCATGGATGTTAGCCCAGCCCCAGTGGAGTCACATATTACCCTATCTTCTCAACCTGCTCCGAAAGATGTGGCAGCAATACCACCACCTCCACCAGCTTCCATATTTACAAGGCCCAGGTGCAACCTACATTCACACCATCTTCAATAGAAGAAGTCACTGACACAGAGAGGCAAACATCATCAAAGCAACATCCACCTACCGCCACTTCTTCGGACATTGGCAGTGGCACCAGTTTTAGAAAGTTGACCTCCCCAGTTTACGACTTCTTTATGATTAGTGAAAAGGACCCAAACATTGCCACATGCTCCATTTGCCGAGCAAGTGTTAGTCAGGGTAAGCTTAGTACAAACTATGGAACTGTAGGCCAAACAACCCATTTGAGAAAACACCTCACAATCTGCTTGGAGGTGCACCTTAGTGGCCAAAAGTAAAAGCCTGCAAGTGGTGTTAGTGAATGTGTTGAACACATGCAATCCAATCCAATCATGGTGGAAGGTGAAGAAGAGGGTGACCTTTTTGGTACAGAAATCAGCCCTGTCCCCAGCAGATCAACAGTATAGTCGCCCACATCAGCAACATTGCAATGGCACAGGAAGACTCAGAGTCAGGTTGAAACACCAATGCAAGAATCTATAGTGGCTGCCTCCCTGAGACGCACATTGAGCCTACCACCACCTTCTAAGACACCTGCATCAGAGGCAGCAGCACAAAAAAAATCCAGGCTACTAATCCTGCCATGTTTAGGAGGGGCAGTACGAACGCAACCACCCAACGGCATGTTAGCACAACAGGAAGCTGGCTAAAATGTTAGCGTTGAACCTCCTCTCTTTTTCTTTTGTGGAAGGAGTGGGCTTTCTAGAATTTATGGCGGCTATCTGCCCGAAATGAAAGGTACCCTATTTCCCCAGAGTTGCTGTTCCAGTGCTACATCACGATGTGCTGGAATTGGTTTGACAAGCTTTGCAGCAGAGTACTGTCCAGACAATCCACCTGACGACAGACATGAGGACCAGTTGCGAAGGCACTAATTACATGTGCAACACTGCACACTGGATCTCTTTTGTGGGGGTTAGAGACATATCTGCAGGTTTTGGCACAGCTGAAGTCTTTAATGGTGCTCGGAAGCATGCAACATTAGCTATGTTTGCCATGGAGAAATCCCATACAGCTGCAAACATCTTGGATGACTTTAACAGCAAAGTCTTTGAATGACTGTGCCCCAGAGGGCTTAACATTGGATTTGTTGCCATGAACAATGGCAGTGATGTAGTTAAGGCCCTGTCAGATGATGGCTATTTCAGGGTTCTGTGTTTGGTACACTGCATAAACATCATTCTACAGGACTTCCTTCAAAAAAGAACCTTGAGTCAGTAACTTACTGTCCACATGAAGAAGAATCTACACTCATTTTAGCCATTCTTTTAAAGCCCGCCCGCTGTTGAGGATTATCCAGCGTGATAATAGAATGTCAGTTAAAGCCCTCATACAGGAGGCGCCAACATGTTGGAATTCTACTATTACATGTTACAACGTCTGTTTGAGCAATAAAGACCAGTCAATGAATATGTCATGCAAAGAGGGGATACAACTGTGGAAGGCATGATAATTGAGATGAAACAATGGGGCCTGGTCAAATGCCTGCAAGAGATGCTGCTTCCCTTTGAAATATGAACACGGGAAGTCAGCAAGGAGCACTGTACCATGGGTCAAGCTATCCCACTGGTGCATATGCTGCAAAGATAGCTAAAGGAGGTGTCTTAAAAATATGCAGGTCAGGATGAAAAAACAGATGCGCTGGAGTTGGTGGAGAGGTTAATCCTTTGCTTATCTGCTTATACAAGGCTTCAAAGAGACCTTGGGTCATCCAAACATTACATCTGTGCCACAATTCTTGACCCACGGTACAAATAATTACTGGCCACTTTCATTCCTTTTTCTCATGGGGATGTTTTAACTTACTAAACATGGATTGCTGAGGAAACCAGAGAGCTAGAAAAAGAATGGCTGGAAATGAGAGGCCCACTCATGGGCAGACGTTATGGGGTGCAGCCTACAACTTCCATAGAGCCTATGGGGAGTGCTGTCAGCTCACAGCAACCACAAATGACACATGCAAAAACAACAGGAGCAGCAGCCCTAAAAGTGGTATTTGACTGGTTTCTAAAGGCAGGGCTTAAGTCCATCGCAGTGGTGAAGGCAACAAAGCTTGAGCAAGGTGGCATACCAATGACTATTGAGCGGGTGGTCCAGGTCTACCTGGATGACCCAACAGAGGTCTAGCTGATCAAAACCCATTGGTGTATTGGTAGAGGCGCCAATGGACAGTGCACAGCAGGCTGGCAATAAAGTATCTAGCTTGCCCTGTAGCCAGTTTGCCTACTGAGCATGTGTTCAGTACATCTGGTGCAGTTGTGACAGTGAGAAGGACCAGTCTCTCACCCTAAAATGTCGAGAGATTGACCTTGATCAACATGAATCCTCACTTTATACCATCAAATTACAGCCTACCTGAAGTACAACAGGAGGTGGATGAGGGTGATGATTGGTCAGACTCAGGTCATGGTAGTGTGTTAGCTGACCAACTTCTGAGTGAAACACCAGAGTCTCAGAGTGAACTCTACTTCCCTGACCAGACCTGGAGCACCATAGAACTTTCTCCTTTCTATTATGAACAGCTTTGAGAAAAATAATAGCTAGCTGTGCAAATCTTATTAACCGCTTTGCTGCCAGGCCTTTTCCGCCTCAGGTGCGAAGCCTTTTTTTGGCTATTTGGGGCAGTTTGCACTTTTTGTCCACTTAAGCTACCCACGCCAAATTTGCGTCCTTTTTTCCCAACATCCAAGGGATTCTAGAGGTACCCAGACTTTGTGGGTTCCCCTGAAGGAGACCCCGAAATAAGCCAGAATACAGCGAATATTTCTTTTTTTTTTAAATGGGAAAAATGGGATGCAGAAGAAGGCTTGTGGTGTTTTCCCTGACAATGGCATCAACAAAGGGTTTGCGGTGCTGAAATCACCATCTTCCCAGGTTTCAGGAACAGGCAGACTTGAATCAGAAAACCCAATTTTTCAACACATTTTTTGGCATTTTACTGGGACGAACCCCATTTTTATGATTTCACATGATGTGCTTTCACCTCCTTCCACTTAGTGACAGAAATGGTTGTGAAACCAATGATTGATCCCAGAAAGCTAAACATTTCTGAAAGTTAGACAAAATTCTGAAGTTAGCAAGGGGCAATTTGTGTATATCCTGCAAGTGTTTCCTACAGAAAATAACAGTTGAAAATTAAAAATATTTAAATTGAGTTGAAAAAAAAACAGCCATTTTTCTCCACGTTTTACTCTGTTACTTTTTCCTGCGATGGCCGATTTTTTAAAGCAATATACCATTACATCTGGTGGATGCTTCTGGTTGTGGGGATATATAGGACTTGTAGGTTCATCAAGAACCCTAGGTGCCCAGAGCCAATAAATGAGCTGCACCTTGCAATGGGTTTTCATTCTATACAAGGTATACAGCAATTCATTTGCTGAAATATAAAAGTTAAAAATAGGTATCAAGAAAACCTTTGTATTTCCAAAATGGGCACAAGATGAGGTGATGAGAAGCAGTGGTTATTTGCACATCTCTGAATTCTGGGGTGCCCATACTAGCATGTGAATTACAGGGCATTTCTCAAATAGACATCTTTTTTACACACTGTCTTACATTTGGAAGGAAAAAATGTAGAGAAAGACAAGGGGCAATAACACTTGGTTTGCTATTCTGTGTTCCCCCAAGTCTCCTGATAAAAATGGTACCTCACTTGTGTGGGTAGGCCTAATGCTCGCGACAGGAAACGCAACATGGACACATCACATTTTTACATTGAAATCTGAGATGTTTTTTGCAAAGTGTCTAGCTGTAGGTTTTGGCCTCTAGCTCAGCCGACACCTAGGGAAACCTAGCAAACCTGCACATTTTCGAAAACTAGACACCTAGGGGAATCCATGATGGGGTGACTTGTGGGGCTCTGACCAGGTTCTGTTATCCAGAATCCTTTGCAAACTTCAAAATTTGGCCAAAAAACACTTTTTCCTCTCATTTCGGTGACTGAAAGTTCTGGAATATGAGAGGAGCCACAAATTTCCTTCCGCCCAGCGTTCCCCCAAGTCTCATGATAAAAATGGTACCTCACTTATGTGGGTGGGCCTAGCGCACGCGTCAGGAAATGCCCCAGAACACAACGTGGACACATCACATTTTCCAAAAGAAAACAGCTGTTTTTTGCAAAGTGCCTAGCTGTGGATTTTGGCCTCTAGCTCAGCCGGCACCTAGGGAAACCTAGCAAACCTGCACATTTTTTAAAACTAGACACCTAGGGGAATGAAAGATGGGGTGACTTGTGGGGATCTGACCAGGTTCTGTTACTCAAAAGCCTTTGAAAACCTCAAAATGTGGCCAAAACAACACTTTTTCCTCTCATTTAGGTGACAGAAAATTCTGGAATCTGATAGGAGCCATGAATTTCCTTCCACCCAGCGTTCCCCCAAGTCTCCCCATAAAAATGGTACCTCACTTGTGTGGGTAGGCCAAGGGCCCACGACAGGAAATGCCCCCATAACACAACGTGGACACATCACATTTTCACAATGAAAACAGCTGTTTTTCACAGCAAGTGCCTAGCTGTGGATTTTGGCCTCTAGCTCAGCCAGGATTTAGCGAAACCTAGCAAACATGTGCTTTTTTAAAAACTAGGCACCTAGGGAATCCAAGATGGGGTGAGTTTTGGGGCTTTGACCAGGGTCTGTTACCCAAAATCCTTTGTAAACCTCAAAATTTGGCCAAAAAACACTTGTTCCTCTCATTTTGGTGACAGAAAGTTATGGAATCTGAGAGGAGCCACAAATTTCCTTCCACCCAGTGTTTCCCCAAGTCTCCCGATAAAAATGATACCTCACTTGTGTGTGTAGGCCTAGCGCCCATGTCAGGAAATGCCCCAAGACACAACGTGGACACATCACATTCTCACAAAGAAAACAGAGCTGTTTTTTGCAAAGTGCGTAGCTGTGGATTTTGGCCTCTAGCTCAGCCGGCACTGAGGGGAAACCTAGCAAACCTGCACATTTTTGAAAACTAGACACCTAGGGGAATCTAAGATGGGGTGACTTGTGGGGCTCTGACCAGGTTCTGTTACCCAGAATCCTTTGCAAACCTCGAAATCTGGCCAAAAAACACTATTTCCTCTCATTCCGGTGACATAAAGTTCTGGAATCTGAGAGGAGCCACAAATTTCCTTCCACCCAGTGTTTCCCCAAGTCTCCCGATAAAAATGGTACCTCACTTGTGTGGGTAGGCCTAGCGCCCGCAACAGGAAATGCCCCAAAACACAACGTGGACACATCACATTTTCACAAAGAAAACAGAGCTGTTTTTTGCAAAATGCCTAGCTGTGCATTTTGGACTCTAGCTCAGCCGGCACCTGGGGAAATCTAGCAAACCTGTGCATTTTTTAAAACTAGACACCTATGGGAATACAAGATGGGGTGACTTGTGGGGCTCTGACCAGGTTCTGTTAACCAGAATCCTTTGCAAACCTCAAAATTTGGCCAAAAAAAACACCTTTTCCTCTCATTTCGGTGACAGAAAGTTCTGGAATCTGAGAGGAGCCACACATTTCCTTCCACCCAGCATTCCCCCAAGTCTCCCGATAGAAATGGTACCTCACTTGTGTGGGTAAGCCTAGCGCCCGCAACAGGAAATGCCCCAAAACACAACATGGACACATCACATTTTCACACAGAAAACAGAGCTGTTTTTTGCAAAGTGCCTAGCTGTGGATTTTGGCCTCTAGCTCAGCCGGCACCTAGAGAAACCTAGCAAACCTGCACATTTTGTAAAACTAGACACCTAGGGGAATCCAAGATGGGGTGACTTGTGGGGCTTTGACCAGGTTCTGCTACCCAGATTCCTTTGCAAACCTCAAAATGTGGCCAAAAAACACTTTTTCCTCTTATTTCGGTGACAGAAAGTTCTGGAATCTGAAAGGAGCCACAAATTTCCTTCCACTCAGCATTTCCCCAAGTCTGCCGATACAAATGGTACCTCCCTTGTGTGGGTAGGCCTAGCACCCATGACAGGGAATGCCCCAAAACACAACATGGACACATCACATTTTCCTAACGAAAACAGAGCTGTTTTTTGCAATCTGCCTAGCTGTGGATTTTGGCCTCTAGCTTAGCCTGCACCTAGGGAATCCTAGCAAACCTGCAAATTTTTTAAAACTAGACACCTAGGGGAATCCAATATGGGATGACTTGTGGGGCTCTGACCAGGTTCTGTTACCCAGAATCCTTTGCAAACCTCAAAATGTAGCCATAAAAAAAAATTTCCTCTCATTTCGGTGACAGAAAGTTCTGGAATCTGAGAGGAGCCACAAATTTCCTTCCACCCAGCACTACCCCAGGTCTCCAGATAAAAATGGTACCTCACTTGTGTGGGTAGGCCTAGCGCCCGTGACAGGAAATGCCCCAAACACTACCCTACCCACCACGAACTCCACCCGCTCCAGCCGACTGACCTCCTGGACCACCATCAGCGACGATGAAACACACAAGACCATGAACTCCATCCACTCCGGATCACCATCAGACCCCTGCCCACACCACATCTTTAACAAAGCAGACACAGCCATCGCACCACACCTACGGAAAGCCATCAACATCTCCTTCAAAACTGCAAGATTCCCGGAAAGCTGGAAACACGCCAAAATCAACGCCCTTCTCAAGAAACCAAAGGTGGACCCCAAGGACCTGAAAAACTTCCGGACCATCTCTCTGCTCCCTTTCCCGGCAAAGGTCATCGAGAAAATCGTCAACACTCAGCTCACCCGGTACCTCGAAGACAACAACATCCTCGACCCCTCCCATTCCGGCTTCCTACGCAACCACAGCACCAAAACCTCCCTCCTCGCTGCCACAGACGACATCCGAAGCCACCTCGCCAATGGAGAAACATCAGCCCTCATCCTCCTAGACCTATCAGCCGCCTTTGACACCGTCTGTCACCACACCCTTAAATCCCGCCTCCACGCAGCAGGAATCCAGGACCAGGCCCTCGAATGGATCGCATCCTTCCTCGCCGGCAGAACCCAAAAAGTCTGCCTCCCCCGTACCAATCCAAAGCCTTCAACATCATCTGCGGCGTACCCCAGGGCTCATCCCTCGCCCGACGCTGTTCAACATCTACATGGCCCCCCTCGCACAAGTGGCCCGTCAGCACAACCTCAACATCATCTCCTACGCCGATGACAACCAACTCATCCTCTCCCTCACCAAGGACCCGCACACAGCCAAAACCAACCTCCACGAGGGATTAAAAGCCATCGGCGACTGGATGAGAGACAGCCGGCTGAAACTGAACTCGGACAAAACTGAGGTCCTCATCCTTGGGCGCACCCCCTCCGCCTGGGACAACTCGTGGTGGCCGACCACACTGGGTCCCCCACCGACTCCCACAGACAGCACACGAAACCTCGGCTTCAGCCTCGACTCCTCGCTCTCCATGTCAAAGCAAGTCAGCGCCATCTCCTCCTCCTGCTACAACACCCTCCGTATGCTATGCAGAGTTTACAAATGGATCCCAACAGAAGCAAGAAAAACAGTAACCCAGGCCCTCGTCAGCAGCAGACTCAATTACAGCAACGCCCTCTACTCCGGTATCTCATCCAAACTCCTACAACGCCTCCAACGCATCCAAAACGCCTCCGCCCGACTTATCCTCAACATCCCTCGCCACTGCCACATCACCCCCCACCTAAGAGACCTACACTGGCTCCCCATCAACAAGAGTATCTCCTTCAAGCTCCTCACCCATGCACACAAGGCACTCCACAACACCAGACCAACATACCTTAACAACAGACTCAGCTTCTACACCCCCACCCGGCAGCTCCGCTCCGCCAACCTCGTCCTTGCCTCAATCCCCCGCATCCGGCACAAATCTTCCGGCGGCAGATCATTCTCGTACCTCGCCGCCAAGACCTGGAACACCCTCCCGTCGGATCTATGACAGACCCAGGACCTTCTTTCCTTCAGAAAACTCCTCAAGCCTTGCCTCTTCGAGCAGTAGCAGCACCCTTTCCCACCCCCAGCGCCTTGAAACCCTCAAAGGTATGTAGCGCGCTTTACAAATTGATTGATTGATCTGGACACATCAAAATTATCAAATACAAAACTACCTGTTTGGGGAGGGGAGCACCTGCCGTTTTGGTCCTGGGCTCAGCAGCCATCTAGGGAAACCTACCAAACCCAGACATTTCTGAAAACTAGACACCCGAGGGAGTCCAGGGAGGTGTGACTTGCATGAATCCCCCAATTCTTTCTTACCCAGAATCCACAGCAAACCTAAAATTTAGGTAAACAATCACTTTTTTCCCACATTTCTGTGTGGGATCACTGCACCGGGCCAAATTTCCTACCACCCAACGTTCCCCTTAGTCTCCCAGTAAAAATGATACCTCACTTGTGTAGGTGGGCCAAGTGCCTTTGACAGGGAAGAGCCAAAAACATGTCGAAATTGAGGGGAAACCAAAGCGGGTCCAAAAGGGCAGTTTGGAGAAAAAAAAATTGGCTGACAAGTGCAGCAGAATTGTTATCGGTATAGATGAGACAATGTTGGGTGGTAGGAATTTTGTGGATTCCTGCAGATTCCGGAGGGTTGCATCACAAAAATGTGGGAAAAATGTGTGATTTCCAGCAAAGTTGGAGGTTTGCAGGGCATTGTGGGTAAGAAAATGGTGCGGGTGCATGTGAAGCGCACCACCCTGGAATCAACCAGATGTTTAGTTTTCAGATGTGTCTGGGTCTTGTGGATTTTTCTACATGGCAGCGTCCCAAAGTAAAAAAAGTGCAGCCCTCACTATTCCAAGTGGGACGATTTTGAGAGTTACCAAGCGCTCAAGGCCCAAATGTAAAACCAAAACCTAAAATAATCAAATGTCTTCTTGCTTGCCATGGGATAAGATGTTTTAGTGTGAGGGGGAGAGCTGAAATACTGTTATCCCCTTCAGTTGGGGTGGGGGCATAACCATGCCCATACTGGTTGGTAGCCACCACCCCACCCCACTATTTTTGTTTTAATTCTATGCCATCTAGTAGACGTTCTGCCCCCCTGGGGTGTGGATCGGGGGTAATTACCCCATCTGCCCACTAGAACAACTTTGGCCCCATTTATTTGGGGTTTGGGGATGGCCATACATCCACCCTCTTATTTTGAAAAAAAAATCTTCCCTGGCCACTGGTGGGCTTTCTGCCCTGCTTGGAGGCAGGTGGGTCTTCCAAATATAGGCCGATCGGCCCCCAAGGGGGGCAGGTATGGGCAACAGTAATGTGCCCCCGTGGGGAGCGACCCTTGCCCAAGGTGCAGTCCCCCCAAACAAAACACACACATACACACCAATCCCTGGTGTCTAGTGGTTTCTGCCCCCCTCGGGGGCAGATTGGCCTAACAAAAATAGGCTGATCTTTGGCTCCCAGGGGAGCGACCCTTGCCTAGGAGTTCACTCCCCATAAATAAAAACATAAAGTAAATTAAAAAAAAAAATATATATCCCTGGTGTCTAGAGGTGGGGCAGAAATGCACCCCTGGGGAGCGGCCCTTGCCGAAGGGGCCGCTCCCCTCATGTCCATTTCGAAGTTAAAAAAAAATCCATGGTGTCTAGTGGTTTGGTTTAATTATATTAGGCCGATCTGCCCTGGGGGGGGGCAGAAATAGCCTAAAAATGATTTGCCCCCCTCGGGAGTGGCCCTTGCCCAAGCTGCCGCTCCCCTCACCCTCATGTCCATTTCAAAGTTAAAAAAAAATACCCTGGTGTCTAGTGGTTTCTGCCCCCGGGGTAGTATAATTGATGATATTTTTTTTTTCCTGAATGTGATTTTTTTTTTCCCTTCCATTTTTCACACTTGCTGAAATTTATTTGCTGCTGTTTTCATACTGAGTTGGTTTCAGGTTCATATTTGTCAAAGAAGACCCAACCAGTCAATTTAGCTAACAAACACAATTCTAGGCCAGAAAATAAAAAAATAATCAATGTTTCTCTTGTTAAACAGCTACAGGTCGCTTTATCTCAATTGGGTCCTGAATGAAACTGTGATTCTCAATAGCAGCAGTTGGTATGGACTGGAGTTGGACATAAAATAATCTAGCAGAGTCTGGACTTGAGTGTGATGGAAGGAATCAGAGCGTGATTTGACAACTTAACTGCCAGAAGAAGGGAGTTATGAACTTCATGGAAATCATGGACTGGTGGTGAGAGGTGCATCAATTACTTGATTTGTGAAATGCAATGCTGCTCTGTGTGTCTGCTGGCTGGCTCACACCTGAAACTATGTAGTTGGGTGGGGGGTCTGTTGTAGGAAACTGGAGGAGACAGACAAGTGATGGATGATAATAATGTCACATTATGCAGTGATGTAGGCTAAGTGTTATGATTAGCATTACAATTGTGAGTTCGATCATCCCAATACATGCTGCTGACACCTGCCTGTAATAGTAGCTGGATGACTGCAAATGCCTTTTCTCCTGCTCTGCCACATCTAAGTCTTCTTGGAACACTACTCCTCATAAAGCTTACCTCCCATACTTCTTTATCCTACAATATTGTGATGATAATTATTTCTGTTTTACAGTCCACAGGTCTTCTCTTCTCCTGCACCATAACACTCATGCTTACCTTATTGGACTGATTCAGGCAGGCACCAAGAAGATTGACTGGGAAATCCCAGACGTTTGCAGATGCACCATCCAATTTGGCAATGCAGACTAGTATAATTTTTCTTTCAATATTCTTTTTTTCAGAACTGTGTGTGTGTTACCTTCGCCCCAAGATTAATTATTATATTATGTACTATTTTGCAAACATAGCTGACCGAACATTCTTAGATTTATACAACTTGGGTCTCACTGGGGCTGGCAGAATGTTAAGTTATCTGTGTCATACATATTCACGTTTTTCTTTTTCTATTCCTCCCACAACAGGTTGATAATAATTTCCGAGGTGCATATTGTGTTTGTGTTCTGTTTGTCTTTTTGTCAGACCTTTCCCAAAATTCCTTCCCATCCATTCATCAAATCCCTAACCCTTTTCCCCCAAGCTGTGTGATTGATTGAGGTGTTACTTCCTAATTTACACCATTGATTAATCTCACACCTGGTGGGGCGGATGTGGTAGAAGCAACCTCAAGTCAGTGTGCAGGATCTCCTTTTCAGTTCACCTAGGTGGAAAGGGACCTCGCTTCCGATGCCTTTGCTGTTAGTGCGATACCACACTACTGCTACACCACCATGCTACCTTGAGAAACTATCAAGCCCTCACTTCATCCATTCAGGTAAGATAATCATGGAGCATTGTTGTATCTTTACTTTAGGCAATATAATTGGCAATGGAAAACCGCTCCACCCTACTCCTATGGGTCAAATTTTGAAGAATGCCCTGCAGAGACTAGAAGACTATTGGGGCAAGTTTACCTCACTGCATAAATAATTCTTATACACTATCAACAGATATGTAAAACATGCTGCGCTAAAAGGAATACACTATCAATAGATTTAGAAAATACGATGAATAAAGGCAGCAGTGCAAAGTAAAACATCCCAAAAAAAAAGATCTTAGGCATAAAGAACAGTACATAACTATTTATTTTAAACCTCGTCCCAAACAAAAATAATAAAAAATAAATACGTACCTCTTCCATCCAAAACTTGCCCACCCCTATCTGCAAACAATTGCTCCTTTCCCCAAAGAATGTCCAAAACAGAAATAATATATCCAATTGTCAATGGCAAAAAAGTCCCACAAAAACCCATTCCACCCTCTCCACCCACAACAAGTCCCACCCACCAAAATAAAAGGTTACAAAAGGGGCAGAGGAGGGCAATACCAGCGGGCAGGAGTCTCCTGAGGAGCCCCTCCATTTATGCCTGATGTACCTCTAGCTGCGCAAGCCTCCGTACGACGGGGCATGGGAAGTTGGTCTCTAAGGGGGGGCGGCAGGGATGATGTGACGACGGACAGCTGCCCTGGCACTGTGGCATAGGTGTTGCTGGGCTGGAGGCACTGGGGCCTAGCTGCGGGCCTGAGTAGCGGCAGCAGCGATTGCTGCTGCCTCCTTCTCCTCTTCCTCGAGGACCACTACCCACTGGTACTCGGCCGGTATGGCCTCCAGCTTTGCCCACAGCTAGGCTGCTATTTCCTGCTGTGATGGTGGACCAGCAGGAATAGCTATATCAAGGAGAAAACAAGAGAAATTGTAAACAATGCTCTGAGCGAAGCACTCGTTTAAAATCATGTTTTGTAAAAGCCCAGTAGCAGTACATTTGGTGGTCACCATAGGCCATTCATGTTTAAGGTGATAACTGTCACAGCCATAAAATGCACTATGGAGTACAAGTATTCTTCTCTCTGCTGTTGTGCTAAATTAATGGTAGCATTGCTAGCTTAGCTGTCACCATAGTTGTACTCGTTACTGTCTACAGCTGGGGCGGCTGTACTAGAAAATTATTTTATGTCAATGGCCCTGTTCTTCTTTGTACCTGGACTAAAAGGCTGATAAATACTAAGAACAAAACACACCACATAAAATAATCAATCATGCAGATCTCCTGTCTGCCATAAGAAGTCAGTGGGAGAAGCGATGCACTGCAGTAGAAGCAAACGATTAAGGAATAGGATTTAGATTTTATATGGCACATTTACATCGTCACAGACTATCCCATTCAAGAAAATCAAAGCACTTACTTATGGACCACTTTATTCACTGTCATGAGGGCCCCCTACTTTTTTGCAAAAAGTATATACATTTGCTTTCCATAAGGAAAAGAATCTTCTTAACATACTCAACTGCAGGGTAAGGTAGAGTTGATTAGGATTAGTAGGTAGAGTACACTCTTTACAGATCAATCAGTTCCTCCTCATCATCATTTGCTTAAGGTTTGGCTAGAAGTGTGACTCACTGTGATTGGCAAATGTTGAAAAGGAAAAATTTGAACAGAAGTAAATCGATTATGGAAGCCATAATGATTTATGTTTATCACTCCACTTGAAAAATGTGGCACAACCAAAGATTGATTTTCTCGAATTATTCTGAAGTCTGGGACAGAACGTAAGACAGATTAACGGAGTGAAGTACTAGGAAGTTACTGACACAGTGGGCACTGGGAGGAAACTGGGAAACACACCTTTATTTAGCATTTCCATGCATTGAAAAGTGTTTGACACATTAACTTAAGCTGACAGACGCACATTGCACAGCCAACATTGCAGTGCTGATTCTGCCAAATTGATCCATGCAGCTGTTAGGTCATCATGGGTGGAACTGGTGAAAGGTCATAACGAGGGAGGGAGGCAGTGGTTATTGGATGCTGGAATACATATTATTACCTGCCTCACTTGAAAAATATTGTGAGTCAAGGAAATATTCTGAAATACCATCCAAATCTTTGCATCAAACCTCTGATAAAAACCACTCCAAGCAAGTAAAGTGGATGAGCAGAATGCCCCTATCTAGAAGAGCTCCCTTGTTTCTTCATGCCAAGTATCTATCAATTAATCATCATTGCAAATGTCTTCTTCTAGTACTCTTATTCTTCTTCAGCCTTTTCTTTGATACACACCATTTCAGCTAATATTTACATTCTCTCAACCAGTCCTTCACCATTTTACAAACATGGTCCTATACTCATATTTTGCTAACATATATTTAGCCAATAACCACCCATTTATCCTTTCACCCATCGGAGAGATATAACCTACAAAAGGAGTATGTTCACCCATTCAGGCATGAAATCCTTTCATCCATACCCTTTCACTCACCTGGCCAGGCATCCTTCACCCACAAATGCATCCCATTATCCTCCTAATTACCCACCTACATGATTATTATCATGCACCCTTTCATCAACATCCACACATGTCCTTTCACTTATATTATATTTTACCCATCCATTCTACTTCCATCCTTTTTCAAATTTTCCAAAACACAGAGTTAAGTTAATTTTATAAACCTTTGTCTGCTGAGTTGCAGATATAAGAGACCAATGCTTACTTAATTCCTGGTGCATCTACAAAAGCAGGGTGTTGATGAGTGAGTCAACCACACTGGTACACCCTTGTAGAGACTATATATTACTAATTGTCAATAAGGAATCAATAGGTCTTACCACCGCCCACCATTGCCGCTGCAGAGACTCCCCCATATCCGCTCATGCAGCGGCGGCGGTGCTGGCGCTGCCACTGCTGGCCCCGGCACTGGTGGTTGGTGCGGGTAGAAGAAAGAAATTACAAACTTTAGATGCACCAAACGCCTACCCCTGTTGTTTTTTTTCCAATAGCAAAATAAAACTGAAAATGCATTGCTATATTTCAGGTACAGATTATCTTTGATCAAAATATCAGGTGGGCATTTTGTTGTTTGGAAATTTGTTAAAAGTTGGGGGGTACGGGTGCTCTGCTCCTTTGGCAGAGCTAACTGAGTTTCTGGAACTCCGCACTCCAAGCCCAAAAAACTCCCCTAGCCCTGCCAGTGGAGCAGAGCTCACCTAGGGCGCTCTTCAGCCCAGTTATGGGCTGCACAGCACAAGTGCAGACAGTCGGCACTTGCGCTGTGGGACGCACCGGAGCAGAGGAGGGAGGCAGCCATGCTGAGAGGAGGACTTGTTGGGAAGCCCCAGGTAAGTCCTCTTCTCTTTTTCTGTTGTTGTTTGTTCACACTGGTGCACAAACAAGGACTGAAACAGCAGGGTGCCAGGGCCATAGGCAGTGAAATAAAGGTGCTGATTCAGGCCACTTGTGCACTGGTCTCCCCTGTGTGCACTGCACATGGGGGAGGCTGGTGCACAAGGGGCCTGAAACTGCAGCTTTCACTGTCTATGGCCATTCTGAATGCACCAATCTCGGAAGAGCTAAGCCTGGGTAACCAGGCCCGACCCTGCTTAGTGCTTCCGAGATGGGTGCATTCATGAGAACTCCATGGGGCACAGAACTCTGGCTTTACGGAATCACACAGAGTTTGGTTTTTTCAACTCAGTGGAATTCCACCAAGCCGGACCCTGTTCACTAAACCCAGAACTACGTTCTCACAAAACATGTGTAGAACACCTTACATAGGACATGTAATCTTCAGTACTTGTGTTCTCTGAGCCTTACTGCCACTCTGCAGAAGAAGAACGCTAATGACAGGTTATCATAGCCAGACAGTTCAAAGTAAAGAAACTCAAAGTATAGAAAATAAGTAAAAAGGATAATGCAGGGATAAGAAGATTTTACGAAACAGGTAAATTGAAATGGAGTTGGAAAAAAATAGGAGACAGGCACAGTAAAAGGTAGAGCGGAAAACGTTAGGGAAATAAATAACAATATTGACAACAAGAGGAGGGCTTACTGGGGCCAGCAGACCCGTCTGCCCTGGCACTTATGAAGGGGCCATCAGCTGTTTTGCCCGCCTCAACAGCCCTCCTCCTGACCATGGATGCTGGATGATGTAAAAAAAAAAAGATTAGTGGTACTGTTAATAAATAATCTTGCCAAGAAGATTACTTTTTTTAAAGGAAAAGGTAAATACAGTACCATTTCTACATCAGAGGTTCAGGCCGCCTGGATAATATAATAATATTAGTATCAACTGTCGAGTAAAACACAACTCTAAGCATCGTAGACAAAGAAAAACTACACTACGAGCAAGTGAAATGCAGCTTGTTTAGGGGTGTGTGTTTCTTGCTCTTTGAATATTTAGCAATAATTATGTCACGTGTAGAGAGCCACCCGGGCTCTCTTATACAATGTCACAACATTCCACCCTAAGGGCCAGACTCAGCTGGAAAGGGATCAATAAAGGAGCGTGAGGTCGCTCGTGGACTTCGCTCACACATCTGGTGAGTGTGTGTGCTTTATTGTCTGCAGCACTGCTGAGTGCAATTTTCACTGCGGACTAATGTACGGCCTACCATCTTGAGACACTGGCCCTTAAAAATCAAAATCAAAATGAGGGTTTATAAAGCACAACTACTCATCCGTAAGGGTCTCAAGGTGCTAAGGGAGTTTGTCCTCTAAACTTCAGTTGAAGAGTCAGGTTTTAAGGTCATTCCTGAATTGAGGTACCAATGGTGATTGCCTGAGGTGCAGGAGCAGGGTATTCCAGCCCTTTGCTGCGAGATAGGCAAAGGAACTTCCCCCAGCCGAGGTCTTCCGTATGTGGAGTAGTGTGGCTGGTACTTGCTGAGCGGAGCAGAGAGGTCTAGTGGTGGTGTAGAAGGGGATGCAGTGGTTGAGGGAGGCAGGACCTAGGTCGTGGAGGGCCTTGTAGGCATGGACAAGAAGCTTGAAGTTAATTATTTTCTGCTGATGATGGCCGAAAGCCAGAAACACGTGTCCAGAGATACGGCACTTGCTGCACCTACTTAAAGTGAAAGACTTTTTGAAAAAAAAATCTATCTTTAAATCAAATGACTGCATTTACCATGATGCATTGGGGCTATTTTATGCTGGAGTGTGAGGCAGTGTGCTCCCTTTTTTTATGTGTCTAATTGATGGCTCCCGTGAGCCTACGAGCTGACGAGCTCTGGTGAGGCACCTGTTCGCCTACTGAGTGGTACAAAAACCTGTGAAGACGTTCAGCGTCATTTCAAGCAACCCCTTCAGATATATTTTCTCTCTGCTGATGACGGCCGAAAGCCAGAAACACGTGTCCAGAGATATGGCACTTGCTGCACCTACTTAAGGTGAAAGACTTTTTGAAAAATTTCTCTATCTTTAAATCAAATTAATGCATTTACCATGATGCATTGGGGCTATTTTATGCTGGAGTGTGAGGCAGTGTGCTCCCTTTTTTGTGTGTCCAATTGATGGCTCCCGTGAGCCTACGAGCTGACGAGCTCTGGTGAGGCACCTGTTCGCCTACTGAGTGGTACAAAAACCTGTGAAGACGTTCAGTGGCATTTCAAGCAACCCTTTCAGATATATTTTCTTTCTGCTGATGACGGCCGAAAGCCAGAAACATCTGTCCAGAGATACAGCACTTGCTGCACCTACTTAAGGTGAAAGACTTTTTGAAAAAATTCTCTATTGTGAGAAAACAGGGCTGATTGCAGAGGCCCCCTAACATTTCGCCCCCATTTTCCACTTTTTGCTGGTGTTTTCCTGACTCTGATGGTGCCCTGGGTACTGCTAACCAGTCCCAGGGCCTTTGCTCTGTGTAAAATCAATATGCAAATTAGGCTAATTATAATTGGCTAAGTCAACCTACCTATAAGTCCCTAGTATATGGTAGGGTATGTAGATTTAGGGACCACAGCATAGGTAGTGCACCCATAGGTTCACTGCTGAGGTGTCCAGTGTCATTTTAAAGGCAGGCCTGCCTTGCTGGCTGCTTTTAAAATTAAAGTTATATGCAAATTCGACTTTGGAATTAAAAGTAGTTCCAAACTATTAAACTACCTTATTTTTACATATACAACACCCCTAAGGTGTGCCCTATGTGCCCCTAGGGCTGGGTGCCATGTAACTATAAGGAGGGACCTTCTAAAAGTAGTTTTATAAGCCCTTGTGAGGTAAAAACAGCCACATTTGTTTTTCCCTCATTGTAGTGAATGGCCTTCATAGGCTAGAATGGGGAGACTTTATTTTCATTTTTAAAGTCCCCTTAAGTAATGGATACCAAGAGTTTGGTATCAAATTAATTTGTATAATAAATCCCACAACTTCCAGTTGTGGGATTTAATATAACTTGTTCAGGTAAAGAGTTTTAAACTTTACCGGAAAAGTTGCCAATTGCAGCCCTGCATTGTTTTTGCTGCTGTGCTCTGATTGGCCAGCCTCTGTCAGCCTGGCCAGGCTGCATTGATGAGGTGTGAAGTGGCCTGGTTTCACACAAAAAGATGTGCCTGTGGGAGGAAATTTCCCCTCAGCAGATGGTGAGGAAGGAAGGGGGAGGGCTGCCAAACTGGTCTTCAAAGGCAGAGAAGGACATTTGGAGCAACCCAGCAACACCCCCACATCCTGCAACCCCAGACAACTAGGTGCCCCCTTTTATTAGATTAGGAGAGGGCAGGAGAGGGGTGTGTTTATGATTTTTAGCCACACCAGTGGGTGGGCTCAGCCAGATGTAACCTCCAAAAATCAGATTCAGCCATGATGGATTTTTGAAGAATGTTGCCTCCTGGGACGGATTTTTGCCACACTTCCTAGGAAGTGGTCATCACAGGGGGAAGTACCCTGCACCTGATTGGAGAAGCAGGACACCCCTTTTTTTCACCCAGGAGCAAGGATAAAACTGGCAGACCTGCACCCACACCTCAGTTCCCTACCACATCCCTACCAGGAAGAACTACAGGAGAAGAAGGACTGCCCTGCTGGACCCCTGGCCTGCACCTGGAACCTGCAGTCAGAAGGACTGCACCAGCTGCACACTTGGGCTTCACCACCAGAAGGAAGTTGCCTGGCTTCAGCTGGTTCACGGAGGGACGCCCTGTTTGCTACAGAGTCCCCTGCACCAACTCCTGAAGAAATCAACCAGCTGACCACTGCCCAGTGGCCAAACAGGAGTTTGCACCAGGTGCATTCTGGGAGTTGTAGTCTGCACCCCTCAAGGATCATCTCAGAGCTTCTAGACCCTTGGGGTGAGCTGTGGACCCCAAAAGAACCTTAAAAGAACATATTAGAGAAGAACCAGAAGTTTGGAGTACTTTTGCAAAAAAGCTCCATACAGGGACCAACCCGCCGCAGCAACCCTAGCCGGCTTGCTTCAACCGCGACCCGCCTGATTTGCAGGTTCGTCCCGGTGAAGAAAATCTCCAAAAAAGAGACTAAGGGCCAGATGTAGCAAAACAAAAATTTGCGACTCGCATTTTGCGAGTTGATGCGACTCGCAAAATGCGAGTCGCAAATTGGAATGCAGGGAAAAAAAACGTGCCGAAATAGCGACTCGCACCCGGACTCGCAACGCAGTGTGCGAGTCCGCAGATTGCGAGGTCGCTTTTTGCGAGTGTGCAAAAAACGAACTTGCAATTAGCGAGTAGATGTCGCAAATTGCGATTACCTTGAAAATTGATTACAGGTGCAGCAGAACACTCCAGAAACCACTCCAGAACACTCTGGAAACACTTCCTGGCACATGATGATGACATCACAGCCAGGAAGTTTACTAATACACCTGGGAGGAGGCAGGACCACACCCTTTTATAACTGCCGAATTTCACACAGGACAAACAGCAGCTGCCATGGAGGGAACACCAAGGAAGAGGAAGCTGAAATTCTCTGAGAGGGAGCTGGAGGTGCTGACAGAGGAATGCTGTCAGCACTATGATGACTTGTTTGGGAGATCAGCCCTCAATGTTCCTGAAGCCACCAAGAAACAGCTGTGGCAGGACATACAGGACAAGATTAATTCCCTGGGGGTGAGCCATAGGACCATAGACGACATAAAGAAAAGGTGGTATGACCTCCGCTCCCGGACCAAGGAGAGGGTGGCTGAAAGGCTCCAGGAGATGAGAGGCACAGGAGGGGGACCATCGTCTGTGCCACCACCCACACCCCTGGAAGAAAGGGTGGAGGAAACCTTGGAGCAGGAGGCAGTGTCTGGATCTGGGGACCTGGACATCTCAGAGCCCAGCACATCAACCGGTGAGTACCATGTGATATGCCTGTACCCCTATCAATGCCATACCCCCACCCACCATGTACACAGGGGCATGCACAACCAAGATAGCTCCATTTCAGGGTAGCAAATGCCAGAATGATGCATTATGGAAAATGTAGTCAAGTAGGCAGTTCATAGGCAAATGTTTATTATGAAGTGTGCAATAGATAGTAGACACTGACAGTCTGTTCCCCATGTCCCACAGGTCTCCAACAAGACACCACCAACACTCCAAGCAGCCAGGCCCATGAGGACACCTCAGGACCCGCCAGCACCCCCACCTGCACGGTCAGCAGCATCCCGGCAGTAGCCACACCTGCTGCAACAATTCCACAAGAGGCTGCCCCAGCAACAGGCAGGGATGAGACAGGTGGAAGCACAGGGCAGCCACCGCTGCGCAGGCGTCGCAGGTCCATACCATCAGGGCTGCAGTCTGCATCCGGGCTACTTCCTCCCAGCACCAGTGAGGCACATCTGCTGCGTGGTCAGCGCCTACAAAATAGAATTTTGGGGAGGATTAGTGGTGTGCTGCACCGCTTCGTGCGCAATAACCATGCCAGCATGCAGCACCTCAACACAAGGATGGACATGATTTGCAATAACACTGGGGACCTTGCCCTTGCCATGAGGGAACTGGCGGGAGGACTACTGGCCCAGGCCGAGGGTGGGCGGCGCAGAGATCGTCAGCTCATGCACAGACTGGACAGGATGGCCACATCCATCGGCAGGCTCGCCATGAACACCACAGGCCTGTCGAGGAGGACAGTTGGGCTGCAAGTGGAGATGGGCCATTTCGCTGGGGATGTGGCTAGGGGCCTGGGACGTCTGACCCACATTATAGAAATGATGGAGACACAGGAAATGTCGAGGGGCACAGGGGAAACACCCCAGGACAGTGAGGAGGGCTCGACAGTGAGCAGTGTCTCTGTCACTGACAGCAGGGTGCTCAGGAGTGGCAGGCAGAGCACCACGGAAGCACCAGGGACCAGCCAGGCTGGCAGGAGGGGCAGAAGGTCTTAGAGATCACCCTGGACCATAAAATGTGGCACATGACGTGAATGTGCCACATGCCTGGTTAGCATTTTCATGCCCATGGACAATCAGTACTTGTGAATAGTTTCATTAATGCACTAATAAAACAGTTATTTTTGTTCCACTTAACAAATGGAGTTTTTGGTCAATAGGTGAGTATGGTGGGAGTTGACACGTACCGTCCAAAATATTGTGTTGCAATGTGTTCCCGTCTCAGTCTGCCTTGATTAGCTGTACTCCTATCCCCATGATGGCGATGTGGTTGTTCTTGCTCTTCATCATCAGGATCTGGGTCTGCAGGGGTGAGAGGTAGCCCACGTCGGGTGGCTATGTTGTGGAGGATGGCGCATGCGACCACAATTTTGAATGCGGTAATGGGGGTGTATTGGAGGGCACCTCCACTGCGGGGGAGGCATCTGAATCTTGCCTTCAGGAGTCCGAAGGTGCGCTCGATGAGGTTCCTGGTCCTCTTATGTGCACTGTTGTATTGCCTCTCTGAATCATTGCTGGGTGTTAATGGAGTCATGATCCAAGGCCTAAGAGCATATGCACTGTCACCTGTTGGGCACAAAAAGTACACTGTTAGGAAGTCCAGATTGTCGTGCACAGTGACCTGTGTGTATGTCTGCAAGTGTCTGTGGCTCTACCTAGGAGGTAACCGTCTCCGAATTCCCCACGTTCCAGGCGTTGATGTATCCCACTATGCCTAAAAATGTATGAGTCATGGGTACTGCCTGGAAACTTAGCTACAATGTCCGTGATGACATAATGGGCGTCACAAACAACCTGAATATTGAGTGAGTGGGTACACTTTCTGTTGCGGAAAAGGTGTTCTAGATTAGCAGGGGGGCATATTTGAATGTGTGTCCCATCTACATACCCTATGACATGGGGAAAGTGGGCAATGCGGTAAAAGTCCAGCTTGGTGCTGTTCATTTCTGCCTCATTCCTTGGTAAGTATGTGAAGTGGGACATGTGCGTGACTAAGGCATCTAGGAAGGCCCTGAGGAACCTTGACACTGCACTTTGGGATACCCCACCTGCCACAGCAATGACCCCCTGATAGCTCCCTGAGGCCAAGAGGTGCAGTGAGCATAGCACTTGCACATGCGTAGGGATGGCGCAGCCACGCAGAGTCTGGTGTTCTAGCTGTGGTTTGAGTAAATCTATTAATTCTAGTATGGCTGCGCTGCTAAGGCGGTATTTGTCATAGATCTCTTCCTCAGTTTGCTGAAAAAGAGTCTGCCTTGTTCTATATATCTTCTCCTATCTGTGGCCCCTCCTCCTCCTCTGCTGGGCTGCGTGGACTCTCCTTCTCACTGCTATCAGGTATATCTCCGCCATCTCGTGTAACCCAGATGCCTTCTGGGTCTCCTTTTATACTTTGGTAATGGTTACCACCTGCTCTGAGTTAGTGGTAAATGGGACATGCAAACTGGGCTTTTTGCGACTAGTCGCAATTTGCGAGTTGCAATTGTATAAGGTTTGCGACTCGCAAATTGCGACTTGGTATTTGCGGGTCGCAAAATGGGGTCGCAACGGATGCGAGTCGCAAACGGGTCCCATCGCTTTTTGCAAGTCGGAAATGGGCTTTTTGCATCCCATTTCCGATTTTGCACTGTCGCAAATAGCGATTCAGCCCATTTGCGACTCGCAAAACTTTGCTACATCTGGCCCTAAGTCCGAAGGTAAAAAGTTGACCGGGACCTCCCAGCCAGCGTATCCGAGGAGGGCTCCAGGGACGTCGGGTCAAGATCCACATTTGCCCCGGTCGAAGGATTTTCATCTCGAAAAAACGACTACGTCCGAAGGTAAAAATCTCCACCGAGGGCTCCCGTGACGCGTATCCGGAGAAGAGTTCCAGGAGGTTGGATTGGACTGGCAGGTTCGTCCCGCTGAAGAAAATCTTCAGAAAAGAGACTAAGGGCCATATTTATACTTTTTGACGCAAAACTGCGCTAATGCAGTTTTGCGTCAAAAAAATGAGCGCCGGCTAACGCCATTCTGAAGCACCATGCGGGCGGCGTATTTATTCAATGACGTTAGCCGGCGTTGGCCGCCGGCGCTGCCTGGTGTGCGTGAAAAAAAATGACGTACACCAGGCAGCGCCGGCGTAGGGGAATATGGAGCTTGGGTGCCAAAAAATGGGGCAAGTCAGGCTGAGGCAAATTTTTCGCCTCAACCCGATTTGCGCCATTTTTTTCGACTCCCAACCCCCATTGAAATGACTCCTGTCTTAGCAATGAGAGGAGTCATGCCCCCTTGCCCAATGGCCATGCCCAGGGGACTTATGTCCCCTGGGCATGGTCATTGGGCATAGTGGCATGTAGGGGGGCACAAATCAGGCCCCCCTATGACACAAAAAAAATAAAAAAAAAATACTTACCTGAACTTACCTTAATGTCCCTGGGATGGGTCCCTCCAGCCTTGGGCGTCCTCCTGGGGTGGGCAAGGGTGACAGGGGGTGTCCCTGGGGGCATGGGAGGGCACCTCTGGGCTCCTTCTGAGCCCACAGGTCCCTTAACGCCTGCCCTGACCAGGCACTAAAAAACGGCGCAAAAGCGGCTGGATGTCATTTTTCTTGACCCGCCCACCCCCGGGCGTGAATTTTGCCCGGGAGTGTAAATACAGCGCACATGCCTCGGAGTCAATTTTTTAGACGGGAACGCCTACCTTGCATATCATTAACGCAAAGTAGGTGTCCAAGGCAAAAAATGACGCAAACTCCATGGACTTTGGCGCTAGACGCATCTAATGCCAAAGTATAAATGTGGAGTTAGTTTTGGTTCGGAATTGCGTAAAAAAAAATGACGCAATTCCGGTGCAAACAGAGTATAAATATGCCCCTAAGTCCGAAGGTAAACTTTTGACCAAGGCCTCCCACGAGCTGTAGCCGAGCAGGGCTGCATGCGGTCGGCCTTAAACTTTGACTTTGTCCCGGTCGAGGTGCAACCAGATGACCCGATTGGCGCTTTTTGTTTCTAGGCGCAAAAAAAACAATAATTCTTTAAAAATTCATATCCCCGCTTCCCCTTATCCGATTTTATTCATTTTTGTGTCATTTTAAAGATAAAAATATAATCTATTTGTATAGATTGGTTTAGGATTTTTAAACTGTTTCCTGTGTTTTATTTAATTACTGTTTTGTGATATTTGAATGCTTTACACTCTGTCTCCTAAGTTAAGCCTTGTCGCTCGTTGCCAAGCTACCAAGGGGTGAGCTGGGTTTCATTTACTGAGACCTAACTGGACCTAAGTGGAGGTTAGTGGCCTATTGCTAAGTGTAGGTACCTACCTGCCCTTACTAATAAAGACTTTTTGAAAAATGTCTCTATCTTTAAATCAAATGGCTGCATTTACCATGATGCATTGGGGCTCTTTTATGCTGGAGTGTGAGGCAGTATGCTCCCTTTTTTTGTGTGTCTAATTGACGGCTCCCATGAGCCTATGAGCTGACGAGCTCTGGTGAGGCACCTGTTTGCCTACTGAGTGGTTCAAAAACCTGTGAAGACGTTCAGCAGCATTTCAAGCAACCCCTTCAGATATATTTTCTCTCTGCTGATGACGACCGAAAGCCAGAAACACGTGTCCAGAGATACGGCACTTGCTGCACCTACTTAAGGTGAAAGACTTTTTGAAAAATGTCTCTATCTTTAAATCAAATGACTGCATTTACCATGATGCATTGGGGCTATTTTATGCTGTAGTGTGAGGCAGTGTGCTCCCTTTTTTGTGTGTTTAATTCTTTTCTCGATAGGAAACCAGTGGAGGTCTCTTAGGTGATTGCCGATATGTTTGCAGCAGGGAATGTCCAGGAGGAGTTGCAGGCATTTTGGATGTGTTGTAGTTTCTTCAGGTTCTTCTGGATGGTGCCGGCATAGAGAGCATTTCCATAGTTGAGTCTGCTGGTACCCAGGGCATGGGTTATGGTTTTGAGGCAGTCTTCCGGAGAAGTCGGAATGTGTGAAAGCAGGAGGATGAGACTGAGTTGAGTTGGCGGGTCATGGTGGGTGACGAGTCCTGGATGAAGCCGAGGTTATGTTTGTGGTTTGTTTGGGTCGCTGGGGTGCCGAGTGTCGTTACTACCAGGAGTCATCCCAGGCTGGTGTGGATGGTCCCAGGATGAGGATCTCAGTCTTGTGAGAACTGAGCTTGAGGCAGCTGTCCTTCATCCAGGTGGCAATGGCTTCCATCCCGTTGTGGACATTCTTCTTGGCAGTAGTGGGGTTTATGGTCAGTGAGATGATCAGCTGGGTATCTTCAGTGTAGGAGACAATGTTCAGCACTGTCAACACCAGGGCAGTGCGCGCTCTACGGGCGACTAGAATGCAAAAACCCAGCACTCTCAAGATAACGTAATTTATGCATTGTGTTGATATGTTGCTGATTAACCTTTTGCATTGCAGAGTTCAATTCTGAAGACTTATTTTTAAGGTGCTTATAAATACGGTTCATATGCAATGAATTGCTTCAGGCTTTCAGAGTGTGTCAGGGTGTGGTCCCTTTCCAGGGCCTTCTAGAAGCTTTCCCTGGCACATGCCTGGGTTTGGTTGTGGGCTGGGCCAAGACTCTATAAAAGGGAGCCAGCCCAGCTCCACTTGTTCACTATTCAGAGGTCTGGGTGCAGAGCAGCAGCAACTTCCTGAGCTCCTGTTCCGGTGGCCTATTCTGATCTTCCAGGCCTCTGCCTTTCATTCTTCATTGGTGATCCTTGTTCAGGGCGGTAAGACGAAGGTTGGGCTGGGCCCCCGACTCCGTTATCGAGGACGCTCGAATTCTTGAGCCTAATTCTTGCATGATTAACAAATTACTCTTGTGCGTGTGAATGTGTGCTTGGGCATTTTTGTGGCATTTGCATGCTGTTACTCGAATCGGCAAGACGCGCAATTCTTTCTCTGTGTTTAATTCATGTTAATCATTGTGCGCTACCATTTTTTGACAATCACATTGGGGCCTTCGAATCGGCATGACGCGCAATTCGTTTTTTCCTGTGATTTACCCTTGATAATTATTGTACGCTACCATTCCTTGACAGTTACATGGTGGCCTTCTAATCGGCAAGACGCGCGATTCGTTTTCTTGTGCTTAACCCTTGATATTCATTGTGCACTACCATTTCTTGGCAGTTATATGGTGGCCTTCGAATCGGCAAGACGCACAATTTGTTCTCCAGTGATTTAACCCTTGGTATTCATTGCACGCTACCATTTCTTGGCATTTACATGGTGGCATTCGAATCGGCAAGACGCGCAATTCTTTCCTCGTGCTTAATTCATGTTATTCATTGTGCGCTACCATTCCTTGGCAGTTACATGGTGGCATTTGAATCGGCAAGACGTGCGGTTCTTTCCTCGTGCTTAATTCATGTTATTCATTGTGCGCTACCATTCCTTGGCAGTTACATGGTGGCATTAGAATCGGCAAGACGCGCAATTCTTTCCTCGTGCTTAATTCATGTTGTTCATTGTGCGCTAACATTCTAAGGCATTTACTTGGTAGTACTCGATTTGACAAGTCGTGTGATTTATTTCTGAATCTATGTTGTGTTATTCATGGTGCACAATCCTTCTATGGTGTTTACTACCTATGTAAAAATCTGCAATGTGCGCAATTCATGTTCCAACATTTTGAGAGAACAAAAAAGGCCAGAGTTTTAGATGTAATGTAGTGTGTTCCTCGTATGTATTCTCAAAAAGTCTAATTCTTAGGTTGCTCATGTTTTCAGAACGACGATGCTTAGAGTCATAGCCTAGTATTGATTTCATGAGATGTAATTTTGATGTTGTGTGTTTTAACCTTTTGCTTCCTACAGGTCTCCTTCCCAGCTGTTCCCTTCCTAATCCCCTTTTCCCCACTTGGACTCTCTTAGACTCTGTGACAAATCTAATCAGGGTATTGGAGCTGTCTTGTGGTGGAAGTGGGAACGTGCACAGACCCCGAGGATCTGGTGACTCTGACAAGCACATGCTTACTGACAATGGATGACAACGAGTGTTAAACTTGGCATCCTTGGCATGGTCTCCCCTAACTTTTTGCCTCTGTTTTCCAGGTTGTTGATGTGTGCTGGACTCTGTTTTTGCTGTTTTTGTTACTCTGGGAACTTCACTACTGCTATCCAGTGCAAAAGTGCAAGTGCTCCTTTGAACAATATGAAAAATGTATGTGTAATTGGATTTTCATGATTGGCATATTTTATTTACTGATAAGTCCCTAGTACAGTGCACTAGAAGTACTCAGGGCCTGTACATCAAATGCTAATAGTGGGCCTGAAGCACTGGTTGTACCACCCACATTAGTAGCCCTGTAAACATGGATCAAGACCTGCCACTGTAGTGTCTGTGTGTGCAGTTGTAAACTGTCAATTTGACCTGGCAAGTGTACTCACTTGCCAGGTCTAAACCTTTCCTTTTCTTACATGTAAGACACCACTAAGATAGGCCCCAGGTAGCTCCCTGGGCAGGGTGCAGTGTATGTTAAAGGTGGGACATACATTAATGTGCTTTATATGTCCTGACAGTGAAATACTGCCAAATTCAGTTTTCACTGTTGCAAGGCCTATCTCTCTCATAGGTTATCATGGGGGCTGTCTTTAAATATTATTAAAGCGCAGATTCCCTTTGGAAGTAGATGGACATATGGAGTTTGGGGTCCCTGAACTCACAATTTAATAATACATATTTTAGTGAAGTTGGTTTTGAAATTGTGTGTTTGATAATGGCACTTTTAGAAAGTAGGCATTTTCTTGCTTAAACCATTCTGTGACTCTGCCTGTTTGTGGATTACCTGTCTGGGTTCTTTTGACAGTTGGGCTGTTTGCCCTCTCTCTGGACAGTGACCGGCTGGGGTGTAGCCTGCATATCCTGATGAGCCATCTGTGCTAGGAAGGAGGGGAGGAGTGGTCACTCACACCTGAAAGGGCTGTGCCTGCACTCACACAATAAAGTCTCCACCCCCTGGTGTGTGTCTGGGGCTTGGCCTGGGCATGGCAGGATCTCACAAACAACAGAGACTTTCCTTTGAGGTAGGCCTACTTCAAGGCAGAAAGGAGTATCAGAAGAGGACCCAAAACCCCTGAAAATTAGATCACTTCTGGAATCAGGTGGAACCTCTGCCAAGGAGAAGAGCTGAGGAGAAGTGCTGCCCTGTCTGTGACTGTGCTTTGTGGAGATATCCTGCAGTTTCTGCTTCTGTGTGTGAAAGGGGACAATGACTGTACTTTGTTGTGCATTCCTGCTTGTGAAGAATCTCCAAGGACTTGAACTGAGCTTGCCACCTGTTGTGGTCTCAGAGCCATCAAATACTTCCCCTGCCAGCACCTGGACTCTCGGCTGAGACTCCTGCCCTGCCAAGTGGTGCCCTATCCAATTCCTGGGCCATTGAAAGGTGAAGCTGGCAGACAAAGACGGAAAATCCGCGCACAGACCGCCATGCAGGGAAATTTTCAACAAACCTTCCGTGATGCAGCTAATAAACAACGCGCTGCCGGCTTCGCAGGTGAAATCAACGCTCCACCTTCATCGCAGGATCGAAGATCAATGCAACGCGGCTGGAGAAATGACATGTAACACCCACTAACGGAGGCTGATAACGGCACAGACCCCACACAGTGCAGTTTTGTGATACCGTGCGACCGTATTTTCAGTGCAACATCGTTGGGCACGGAAAAACAACACAAAACCTGTCCGTACCCGAGGTGCCAGTCCGGATCGATGCATCGCTCTCTTGCGGGAGAGGAGGAATGACGCACGCCGACCCGACCGGAGGAGGAATAACACACGGTCTCACTTGAAAGTGAGAAATCGACGCATCGCTGGCCTTTTACGACGCACACTAGCCTGTGCGGTGTTATTTTGACACTACCAAGGTAGTTTTGTATGCTAAAAACGTTCTCACTGTTTTCTAAAGGATTTACGACTCTTAGGGGGTCATTCTGACCCTGGTGGCCAAGGACGACTGAAGCACCGCCAACAGGCTGGCGGTGCTTCATTGCCCATTCCGACCGCGGCTGTAAAGCCGCGGTCGGAAAACCGGGTCCGGCGGTTTCCCGCCGGATTTCCCCCGGCTGGGCAAATCGTCCATGGCGGCGCTGCAAGCAGCGCCGCCATGGGGATTCTGACCCCCTTCCCGCCAGCCTGTTTCTGGCGGTTTTTACCGCCAGGAACAGGCTGGCGGGAACGGGTGTCCTGCGGCCCCTGGGGGCCCCTGCACTGCCCATGCCACTGGCATGGGCAGTGCAGGGGCCCCCTAACAGGGCCCCTGTATGCTTTTCACTGTCTGCCTAGCAGACAGTGAAAAGCGCGACGGGTGCAACTGCACCCGTCGCACACCTGCAACACCGCCGGCTCCATTCGGAGCCGGCTTCAGTGTTGTAGGCCTCTTTCCCGCTGGGCTGGCGGGCGCTATTTTGGCTAGCGCCCGCCGGCCCAGTGGGAGAGTCAGAATGGCCCCAGCGGTCTTTCGACGGCGGAGCGGCCATATGGCGGTTCCAGCCAGGCGGGCGGCGGCCGCCGCCCGCCGCAGTTGGAATGAGGGCCTTATTCTTTTAAAATTCATATCTTGACTTGTGTATGTTGGAATTTTGTCATTTTTGTATTGTGTTGTTTAAATAAATATTACCTATTTCTCTAAACCTATGTTGTGTAATTGTGAAGTGTTTTCACTGAGGTACTGTGTGTTGGTACAAATACTTTACATATTGCTTCTGAAGTTAAGCCTGCCTGCTCGTGCCAAGCTACAAAGGGGGTGAGCGTGGGTTAAGTGAGGGTGATACTCCTTTACCCTGACTAGACTGAGGGTTCTTGCTTGGACAGGGGGTAACCTGACTGTCAACCAAAGACCCCATTTCTAACATTGGTGATCATCAGTTGGGATTGGACTTCTATTTGTACTTGACATACAGTGATTAGGTGTACACTACTGTTTCAGTGCAGAGCGCTATGTGACCACATACAGCTTGTTTGGCTTTTTCTCTTTTGGATTGTTTTTTTCTACTTCCATATTTTTGGTGATCCTTGATTGACTTTCTTTAAACTTTATTGGGAACTTGTTTTCTGCCTTTGGAACTTTGCACTGTTGTTGTTTTTCATCATGTCCCAATCTGGAGATGCATCAGTTGGAGCTTCTTTTGACTTAGGGAAACTGGAGAGCTATACATTGACTCAGTTGAAGCAGTTCAGCAAAAATCTTGCCTGTCCTATTAAGGAATCCACCAGGAAGGAGGGTCTGCAAAAGGCACTGAGGGTCTGGGTGAGAGCCAAGGAAGCTGAGCGGCACACAGAGGAGGAGGAGGAGGAGGAGGATGAGCAATCCATACACAATGGTATAGTGGGTGGGGAGAAGGTCTTCAGGGCAGTTAGGAGTGTCTCATTTAAGGGTCTCACTCCTGAAGCTACAGGACAGACAGGCAGAGAGGGTTTATCGGCTGGAGTTGGAAAAACCTGAAATGGAAATGGAGGAGAGAAGGTTGGCCATAGAGGAGAAAAAGATGCTGCTCGCTCATGAGTTCAGTTTCAGAGAGCTGTATCAGAGGAGCCAGTCTAGCAGAGATGGTGGCAGCAATAGCACAGTGCAGCCTGAGAGGAGGGTGAACATTCCTAAGGACCTTGTGAAGGATTACAAGAGGGAGGATGACATACTGTTGTGGTTTAAGGGGTATGAGTCTGCTCTCCATATGAATCTGGTCCATGAAGCTCATTGGTGGCGGGTCTGTGGAAGCACTTCGAGGTAGAGGGAAGGGATACTCTGACATCCTTAGGGGATTCCTAGGGGCTCACCTACGCTATCATGAAGGACGTCCTGATCACAAGGTATGGTCTCACATCTGATCAGTATAATGACAGGTTTAGGTCCTATAAGAAGAAGGAGTCCCAAACATGGTTGTAATGTGTTGATTCTTTTTGCAGGTCACAGGATGGTTTGGTGAAGGGCAGTAAGGTGACTGCATATGAGGGCCTTTAGAATTGAATTGTTTGGGAGCACTTGTACAGTTTAGGTTTTTGAGAGCTGTGCCAGCAACTAATTGACAGCAAGCTGACTGACCCCAGGAAGCATGCGCAAGAATCCGATCACTGGGAGAGCCCCAGGGTCCAGAAGAGATATGGGGAAGACCACGCCAAGGGTGGACAGGGTCCCTCTCTAAAGAAAGGGGGGTAAGGGTAAACAGGGGGAGTTCTCTAACGGGCCCCAACCTAGTTCCCAGGGTAAGGATTCCCAACCCCCCAGTGAAACGAAGCCATGGTTCTCCAGAGGGAAACCTGTGGAAGGAGGTCCCCCACGTAAGTGTTATGCATGTGACCAGCTGGGTCATGTGAGGAGGGACCCCTAATGCCCAAGAGTACACCAGCACCCACTGGTGTGCAGTCCCACGGTTTGGCTAGTGTAGCGCTTGGGGAGGAATTGGTTCCAGGTGGGTGGGAGCCACCTGAGATTACCCTTGTCACACTAGGGGACAGTGAGATGGTCCAGAGAACCCTAGTGCCCAAGAACACTAAACAGTACAGGCAGTGGGTGACCATCAATGGATAGAGGGTAGAGGCTCTAAGAGACACAGTAGCCAGTGTGACTACAGTGAGGAGTCACCTGGTGTCTGAAGAGCAGATATATCCCCGGGTACTTCACCAAGTAACTGCAGTGGACAACTCAGAGCGCCTGTGCAGAATGGTGCAGTTTCCCTTTGAATGGGGGGGGGTCTCAAGTTCCTTGAAGGTAGCTGTGAGTCCAACCATGCCTGTGGGTTGTTTGCTTGGCAATGACCCGGAGGATTCCCCTTGGTAGAAGGTGGAACACAGGTCACACTTGGAGATGTTGGGTTTGCCTGGGTGGGTATGTGTAGGTAAATGGCAGCCCGTCAGGATGGTCAAGAGCCCCTGGAGCCTGAAACAGTGGCCCAGGGGACCACCAAAAAGAGGAAGGGCAGGGGGCAGGGAAAACCAGCCCAGAAGTTCCCACGGTCCGGGAGGAGGCGAAGCCTAAGGGTGACTCCCCGGAGCCTACAGGTGAACAGGTGGCTGAACTGGGTGAGGTCCCTGAGCTGTCACAGTGGCAGCAGGAAGGGGGAACCACCAGGGAGGCATTCTGTGAGGCACAGAAGACATGCCCTACTCTAGTGGGTTTGCGGCAGCAGGCTGCAGACCAGGTGGCTGGCAAGGAGCCAGGATCTCACCTGATCTATTGAGAGGACAGCCTCCTGTATAGTGAGCTTGAGGTTGCTGAGCCTGGTTCAGCTCGTGTGCTGGTGGTAGCCCAGTGGTTCAGGGCCTTAATACTGGGTTTGGCTCATGATGTGTCTTTAGCTGGACATTTGGGGCAGGACAAGACCTTTGAAAGGCTTGTCACCCACTTTCACTGGTCCCTGATGTGCAGACACTCAGATGCTCATTGCAGGTCTTGCCAGACTTATCCGGCAAGTGGCAAGAGTGGGGGGAAATGTAAGGCTTCCCTCCTACCTTTTACAGTGGTTAGTATCCCCTTTAGGAGGGTCGGTATTGACATTGTGGAGCCTCTGGATCCCAAGACAGCCATGTGCAACAGGTTCATTCTGTCTTGGTGGACCATGCTATTTGGTACCCAGAAGTCATTCCTCTTAAGTCAATAACTTCCCCTGTGGTGGGTGATGCATTGATGTTTTTTTTTAACCATATGGGGTTCCCCAAGGAAGGGGTATCTGATAGGGGTACCAACTTCATGTCCACATATGTGAAGTCCCTGTGGCAGGAGTATGGGGTAACGTACAATTTCATCACTCCTTACCAAAAGCAATGGACAGATTGAGAGACATGATCGTGGGCCTGTTAGAGCCCTTGAGGAGGAAGTGGGACATCCTCTTGTCATGCCTTCTGTTTGTCTACATGGAAGTGCCTCAAAAAGGGCTTGGATTTAGTCCTTTTTAGTTACTGTATGGCCACCCTGTTAGGGGACCCTGGAGTCTGGTGAAGGGGAGCTTAGAGAAAGCCCCCAGTAAACCTCCCCATGATGTATTTAGCTACATGCTGGCCTTCAGAAACCAGAGTGCCCGCTTCAGAGCTCTTGCCCAAGAGAATCTGGAAGCAAGCCAGGCAGACATGAAACGGTGGCATGACCAGAATGCCACTCTGGTCGAGTTTCAGCCTGGGCAAAAAGTGTGGGTGATGGCGACAGTGGAGTGTAGGGTGCTCCAGGACAAGTGGACTAGGCCATTTGAGATGTTGGAGCTCAATAGTGAGGTCACCTACTGGGGGACTTGCGGACTCCCAAGAACCCCTTGAGGGTCCTGCACGTGAACTGTCTCAAGCCACACTTTGAGTGGACTGAATTGTCCATGCTCCTAGCAACAGATGATGGGGTGGAGGAAGAGAGTGAGCCTCTTCCTGACATCCTGTCTGCTGGAGAGAAAGATGGGTCCATGGAGGGAGTGAACCTCTTCCCCTCCATGACCTCAGAGCAGCAGAGGGACTGTCGCCAGGTATTGGGTCAGTTTGCTTCCCTGTTCTCCCTGATCCCAGGGGTCACACATGATGTGGACACTGGGGACAGTCCATCCATTAAACAGAAGGTTTATATGGTGACTGATAAGGTCAGGGCTAGCATCAAGGATGAGGTGTCTAAAATATTAGCCCGAGGGGTGATTGAGTTTTCTAGCAGTCCTTGGGCCAGCCCTGTGGTCTTGGTCCCAAAGGCTGCTGCTCCTGGTGCCACCCCCAGAACTCTGGTTCTGTGTGGACTACTGGGGTCTCAATGCAGTCACTAAAACTGATGCGCACCCCATCCCCCGAGCTAATGAGCTCATAGATCGGTTGGGAACTGCCCAATACCTCAGCACGTTTGATTTGACGTCTGAGTATTGGCAGATTGCTCTAACGGAAGGGGCCAAGAAGAGGTCAGCATGTTAGCATTTTCTACCCCAGATGGACACTTTCAGTTTAAGGTGATGCCATTTAAAATGAAAAATGCCCCTGCCACATTCCAGAGATTGGTCAACCAGGTGTTGACTGGGCTGGATGACTTCAGCGCGGCATTCCTGGATGACATTGCAGTGTTCAGCACCACTTGGGAGAAACATTTGCAGCACCTCTGCAGAGTGTTGGAGGCCCTGCAAAAGGCAGGCGGTCACTATTAAGTCAAGCAAGTGCCAAATAGGGCAGGGTTAAGTGGTGTATTTGGGACACCAGGTGGGGAGTGGCCAAGTGGCACCCCTACAGCCAAAGATTGACACCATTCTGGCTTGGGAGCCTTCCAAGACCCAGACTGAGGTGAGAGCCTTTTGGAGTGGAGTGTAGGGTGCTCCAGGACAAGTGGACTAGGCCATTTGAGATGTTGGAGCTCAAGAGTGAGGTCACCTACTGGGGGACTTGCGGACTCCCAAGAACCCCTTGAGGGTCCTGCACGTGAACTGTCTCAAGCCACACTTTGAGTGGACTGAATTGTCCATGCTCCTAGCAACAGATGATGGGGTGGAGGAAGAGAGTGAGCCTCTTCCTGACATCCTGTCTGCTGGAGAGAAAGATGGGTCCATGGAGGGAGTGAACCTCTTCCCCTCCATGACCTCAGAGCAGCAGAGGGACTGTCGCCAGGTATTGGGTCAGTTTGCTTCCCTGTTCTCCCTGATCCCAGGGGTCACACATGATGTGGACACTGGGGACAGTCCATCCATTAAACAGAAGGTTTATATGGTGACTGATAAGGTCAGGGCTAGCATCAAGGATGAGGTGTCTAAAATATTAGCCCGAGGGGTGATTGAGTTTTCTAGCAGTCCTTGGGCCAGCCCTGTGGTCTTGGTCCCAAAGGCTGCTGCTCCTGGTGCCACCCCCAGAACTCTGGTTCTGTGTGGACTACTGGGGTCTCAATGCAGTCACTAAAACTGATGCGCACCCCATCCCCCGAGCTAATGAGCTCATAGATCGGTTGGGAACTGCCCAATACCTCAGCACGTTTGATTTGACGTCTGAGTATTGGCAGATTGCTCTAACGGAAGGGGCCAAGAAGAGGTCAGCATGTTAGCATTTTCTACCCCAGATGGACACTTTCAGTTTAAGGTGATGCCATTTAAAATGAAAAATGCCCCTGCCACATTCCAGAGATTGGTCAACCAGGTGTTGACTGGGCTGGATGACTTCAGCGCGGCATTCCTGGATGACATTGCAGTGTTCAGCACCACTTGGGAGAAACATTTGCAGCACCTCTGCAGAGTGTTGGAGGCCCTGCAAAAGGCAGGCGGTCACTATTAAGTCAAGCAAGTGCCAAATAGGGCAGGGTTAAGTGGTGTATTTGGGACACCAGGTGGGGAGTGGCCAAGTGGCACCCCTACAGCCAAAGATTGACACCATTCTGGCTTGGGAGCCTTCCAAGACCCAGACTGAGGTGAGAGCCTTTTGGGGTCTCACTGGCTATTACAGGAGGTTTGTCAAGGGATATGGCACAATTGTTGCCCCGTTGAATGAGTTGACTTCCAAGAAGCAACCAAAGAAGGTGATCTGGACAGAGGCTTGCCAGACTGGTGTTGATGCCACTAAGGCTGCCATGTGCACAGCACCTGTGCTGAAAGCAACTGACTATTCCAAGGAGTTTGTTCTACAAAGACGCCTCAGAACCTGCATAACGGCTGGAAGATTGATACAACGTGGCTGGAGAAATGACATGCAACAACCGCTAACAGAGGCTGATAACAACACAAACCCTGCGCAGCGTGTATTTTGTGATACTGTGCAACTGTATTTTCAATGCAACATCACTGGGCGTGGAAAAACAAAACAAAACGTGCCCAGACCCAAGGTGCCCCTCTGGATCGATGCATCTCTCTCTTGCAGGAGAGAAGAACTGACGCACGCCAACCCGACCGGAGGAGGAACGATGCACTGTCTCACCTGCAACTGAGAAATCGACGTATCACTGACCTTTTCCGATGCCCATTTGCCCGTGCAGTGTTATTTTGATGCTACCCAGGTACCTTTGTACGCTAACAACGTTCTCACTGTTTTCTAAAGGATTTAAGACTCTCATTCTTTTCAAATACATATCATGACTTAGGTATGTTGGATTTTTGTCGTTTTGGTCTTGTTTTGTTTAGATAAATCTTCCCTATTTTTTTAAACCTGTTTTGTGTCATTTTGTTGTGTTTTCACTGAGTTACTGTGTGTGTTGGTACAAATACTTTACACATTGCTTCTGAAGTTAAGCCTGCCTGCTTGTGCAATAGGGTGAGCAGGGGTTAACTGAGGGTGATTCTCCTTTTCCCTGACTAGAGTGAAGGGTCGTTGCTTGGACAGGTGGTAACCTGACTGCCAACCAAAGACCCCATTTCTAACAGCAGGCCATGTAGATGTTGAAGAGTGTGGGGCTCAGGGAGGAGCCCAGTGGGACTCTGCAGCTGATCTCAGTCGGTTCTGATAGGCATGGTAGGAGTCTGACTCTCTGTGTTCTGCCCGACAGGGAGGAGCGTATCCATTGTAGGTCCTTTCCATGTATGGTGGCAGAGAATGAGGTGTGATACCATGTCGAAAGCAGCCGATAGGTTTAGTAGGATGAGGGCTGCTGTATGGCTGCGGTCGAGGAGTGAGGGATGTCATTGGTGGTGGTGAGGAGGGCGGTGTCCATTCTGTAGTTGCACCTGAAGCCTGATTGTGAGGTGTCCATGATGTTGTTGTACTCAGTGTGCTTACGGAGCTGAGTGTTGATGGCCTTTTTGATGACCTTGGCTAGGAAAGGCAGCAGAGAAATGGGGCTTTAATTCTTGAGGTCCAGGGGGTCGGCCATGGGTTTCTTCCAGAACTAGCAGATTTCGGCATGCTCCCAGTCCTCTGTGAAGGTGGCTGTCTCTATGGAACAGTTGAGGGTGTGTCCGAGCTCGAATGCGATGTGCCCTCACTACATTAGTGATGAGGTTGGAACACCCTGTGACACTGTACCTACGCTCATCGCCTGCTGGAGCCAGTCCATTTCCCCTTCATCTCCCTCACATCCTGAGCTGCATCAACAGAGTGGCTCACCTGTTCCAGTGGAAAGATGCTGCCTCAAGGTCTTTCCCGGCATGACCTGACATCAGCAGCTGTGAAGGCCTGCCAATGCTGCAGGCATCGCAGCTCCTCGGTCCTGCCCACCATTGATGACCCCACTGATGAGAAGGCCGGGTTGTTACTTGCCAGCGTAAAGGGAAAAAACAGCTCGATGTGCAGGAAGGCTAATCATTTTGCTAAAGTCTGCAGGGGTGGAAGACCCTGGCCCAGCACCAGACAACCAAGAAAAGTGGCAGCAACATTGTGTCAACTATCCCTGGACAGCAACCCACCTGCTGAAGACTCTGAGGTCTACCCTGGGCACCCAATACAAAGGTGAAGAGGATGAGTACAATTTTCTTATATCCTTTGCAAGGAGGCCTGGGCAGAGGAAGAGGCCAACCCGTATGTGCACAGTGGGCATCAATGGCACTCAGGTAGCAGCGCTCATAGACACCTTCCGTTAACATCACGGACACAGATCAATAGGACCAACTGATGCCACCCCCACCCCTTCTGCCATGCAAAACAAAGATCAACACCTATGGGGGACCAAGCCTCTGCCCCTCAATGGCACAATTGAAGTATATGTGGGGGGCAAAGGCCACTTGACGAAAGCAAAGTTCCACGTAGCTGGAGGAGGGAAAGGAGCCCTTCTCAGATGCCACACTGCTGAGGATCTTGAGTCGGTGATCTGTGCATGACAGATCCATGAGTCATATGTCGATGCTGTGCTATAGGAGTTCCCTTGTCTATTGACAGAACTGGGTAAGCTCAAAGAAAAGCAATTCAAAATTTGTGTCTAACAAGCGGTCAGACCAACTGCGCTCCAGCACCGGAGGGTGCCCTTCCATCTAAGGCCCATGGTAGAGCGAGAACTACAGGCCCTGGAAGAACAAGGAGTGATTGAGAAGGTTTGTGGCCCCACCCCGTGGGTGTCACCCCTGAACATTGTCCCGAAACAGCCAAGCACCATCCGTCTGTGCGTGGACATGATACTTCGTAACAGGGCTATTAAGTGGGAGCGTCACATCACCCCCACTACGGATAACATCATCACCGACCTGAACGGGACCAAGTGGTTTTCAAAGCTGGACCTCAACTCGTGGCACCATCAACTGGAGTTGACCCTGGAGAGCTGCAACATCACCACCTTTTCCACCCACGTGGTACTCAGTCGCTACAAAATGCTCAGTTTTGGCATCTCCTCTGGCATCAAAGTCTTCCAAAATCCCATACGCAAAATGCTCTCTGGCCTGGTAGGCATCACAACCTGAGTGATGACATCCTCATTTAATCTTAGACTCTTGAGGAACACCACAGCAGACTCAGAACGACGGTGCAAAGTCGTACCGATGCTGGTCTGACACTTCACAGAAAAAAGTGCTCATTCTACCATAATTCGATTGACTTCTTCGGATACATCTTCTCCCGCAAGGGATTTCAAGTGGACCCCAAAAAGGCAGAGGCCAACTGAAATGCTCCGTTCCCACAGAACTCCACCGAAGTGGGGAGCTTTTAGGGGATGGCAACCTTCTGTGGGAGATTCATCCCCAACCTTGCCACCATGCCCAGTGGGAAGTCCTTCCAGTGCATCAAGGAGGTGCTGTTGGACAAAGCAACGATGGCCTACTTCCACCTGTGGGGGAAAACAGAGGTGGTAGTGAACACCAGTTTGGGCTTGGGGCAGTCCTCCTGCAAAAGAGAAGAAATCAGGAATGGACACTGGTCATAGGAATGGAATGGTGGCATTTGCAAGTAGGGAACTCTCAGCAACAGAATCATGCTACGCCCAGATTGAAAGGGAGGCCCTTGCAATTGGGTAGGCCTGTCACCACTTCTACCTGTATCTGCGCGGGCACAACTTTCGAGTGGTCAAGGACCACAAGCCACTGGTTTCCCTATTCACAACAGCTGCCCGAATCACCCCGGGGATTGAGAGGTGGGCGGTGTTGCTGCAACAGTACTAGTTCCAAGTCATCTATCGGCCAGGGGTCAACAATCTGGTTGATTACCTCTTGAAAAAAAAACAACAACAAGCCTCAGTGGGGTCGTAGAGGATGAAGAGAGCATGGAAGCAGATGGTTGTACAGATGGCATACCTGACAGCACTGATGGTTCCAATGATTATGAAGGCACGTGTGGAGATGCATGTCTCCTAAAGGTGAAAGAGGTACTGTCAAGGAAACAGTGGCAGTGGTTTCTCAAAGGATCCCGGACTTTCACTCACTAAGAGTGCCTGGCGAGACAATTACTATGGAGGGTAAGGAGTAAGGTGTCAGAAAGCCGGGATGGACTCCCACTGAGAGGACAGAAAATAGTGGTGCCCGCTGTCTCAGGGACTGAGTAGTCAAGCTGGCCCAACAGTGACATCAAGTAGAGGCCAAGACAAGCTCAACTAGGTGCATGGTGTGGTTCCCAGGGATGGATGCTCTGGTAGACGAACGGGTGAGAAGATGTCACCAATGTGCAACTACCTCTGGAGACAAGCTCCCCGCCCCAGTAATGACCCAAGAACCCAGCACCTGACCGTGGTGGAAGCTGAGCTTATACTTTGGGAGTTTCCTGGATGGTCAGCTGACCTCTACTGATTGATACTTCCACTAGATTCCCAGTGGTCGAGCTGACTTCATGGAAAGCGTTCGAACATGTCCAGCCGGTGTTGGAGAAGACGTTCGCCCTGATGGGTCTGACCAAAGGGGTCCAAACAGATAACAGGCCTCCCTTTCATGGTCAAGAGTTCCAAGACTATCTTGCGTCAGTCATAGTTTGACACCAAAAGGTCACCACTCACTGGCCCCAAGCCAACGGGAATGTAGAACAGTTTATGAGGACTCTCAACCGGGCATTAAAGATATGGGTAGACCAGGGAGAAGACACAGAATGGTGCATGCACAAATTCTTAGGGGGCATACCGACAAACGCCCTACGGCACCACCGGATGTGCTCCAGTGGCACTTGTGTTCAAACAACTCCCTTGGGATTGCATTCCAAGGGTGGTCATCTGAAACCCTGAACATTGAAAGGACCCAGCAGAAGAAGCGAATCACCAAGGTGAGTGTAAAGCCGCAAGCCAGGGCCTCTGATTTCCAGGTCAGAGACCTAGTCATTGTAAAAGATCGGCACCCGGGGTGAAAATTCCAAACCCCGTGTGAACCTGAAGCATGGGAGGTGGAGGGCATGGATGGAACCATGGTAACCGTCCGAAGGGGTGGAAGGACTGTAACCAGGAATATATTGTGATTCAAATGGGTGGTCATCACTTAAGACATCGGGACAGGAGAAGTCCCCGGTGAGGGAGAAGGGGAGGAGACTGCCACTAGGCCCCAGGTTAGGCGGGCCAGGGCGGATTCACCACCAGGATGCAAAAAACAGAGTTCAGCAACAGAGGTCTTCAGATACCCCAGCCCCCGAAAACCCTGCTGTGAGGGCCAAGGGGAGCTTCATGGCCAAAGCCAGAAGTAGTATCATGACCTAATCTAGCGCACAGCCAGCAACTCAGAGACTTATGACATTAGCGGTAAGTGACGCTTACCGCCATGCTGACTGCCACCAACATTCCGCGACCGCGATGGTATACCAGTACCTGTATTATGACCCACACATAGAAATCTGCTACTATACAGACACACACACAAGTCCGCCAGCCCACAGGTCAGTGACAAACTGCTGGTACCAAAACCCACACCGTTACGCCAACAGAACTATGCCCACGGCATTATGACCCACGAATCACCGCGGCGGACATTCAACTGCGGTAAAAAAACTGGCGGTACATACCGCCACCCTCAAAATACACACAAGCTAACAAAACAACACCACATTGGACAATCCAAACTACACACGCCTGATACACATACACACCCCATACCCACACACCACTATAAAACACACACACACATTACCCACAACCCTTTATGACTCCAAGCCATTTATAACAGAGAGAGAGCCACACCAAGAGCACCCACAGAACCAGAGCCTCAGAACAACATCACCCATCCACCATCCACGCACCTCACAGCACACACACCAACACATCACCCCACACACCCTCACACACACCACACACTACAACCATGGCACCACCAAGACACCCCAGATTCTCTGAGGAGGAGCTAAGGGTCATGGTGGAGGAAATCATCCGGGTAGAGCCACAGCTTTTTGGATCACACGTGCAGCAGTCATCCATTGCAAGGAAGATGGAGCTATGGCAGAGAATCGTGGACAGGGTCAACGCCATGGGACAGCACCCAAGAAAAAAGGGATGACATCAGGAAGAGGTGGAACAACCTACGGGGGAAGGTGTGTTCCGTGGTTGCACGACACCAGATAGCTGGACAGAGGACTGGCGGTGGACCCCCACCTTCTCCCCCACAACTAACAACATGGGAGGAGCTAGTTTTGGCAATACTGCATTCTGAGGGCCTGGCAGGAGTAGCAGGAGAACTGGACTCTGGTAAGTCAAATCTTTACTACTTTCAAGCCCCCCCCACCGTCATGCCATCACAAACTCCCACCCCTACCCCTACCCTCACCCCATCACTCCACCACTCCACCACCTCCCATATAGCCCACCATCACAACCAACTTATCCCAATACCAAGCCCTGCATGCAACACAAATGCATGGATACCCATCACAGACCTACACGGACAACCATCACCTCTGTATGCACACTAGAGAAAATCACTTAGCCAACAAAATAACAACTCGCACAAGGCAAAGCTGCCATTGTAATAACAACCATAGAGGGCAACATACCCATGCACAAGATGTCACACGCAGTAGTAATAACACTGCATTTACATCCCCACAGGACCCACACACACTGTCACCAGAGAGGAAGTGACAACAACATCCAGTCCCCCCACAGAAGAGGACCACAGTGATGACAGCAGCTCTGCACACCTGGATCTGGATGACCAACCTGGCCCATCAGGGATCTCTGGACAGTTGGATACCCAGGCACAGTTCCATCCCACCACAGAGCTTCCCCCCTAAGGAAACACCAGCACAGCACCCACCCAGCGGGCCCCTTCCACTGTCCCCAGGACACGTCAATCAGCAGTGTGTCCACCACTACAGCGACCCCAGGCAACCCCAGAAACCCAGGACAATCAGGGACCTGGGGTCAGTGGCAGTGGGCACATGGTTCAGGGGACAGAAGCACAGGACAACAGGGAAGCTGGGAGGACTGCTGTGCGACAGGGGGAGGAAAGGCCCAGGGAACCAACTCTCCACAAGGCACTCACCAACATCCTGGGAGCATATCACCATTCCCAGGCAACCATGGGCCAGATACCGGCCAAGTTGCAGGAGATCCAGCGGCTGCAGGAGGGACAGTACCTGGGGATCAGGGAGGACCTGAGGGACATCAACACCACCCTGGTCACCATTGCAGGGGTGCTGACAGACATGGCCAACACCATAAGGGAGGCAGTGGGACACCAACGGTCCCCTGACAGTAGCGACACTGATGAACAGCCCTCCACCTCCGCTGACACTAGTGGACAGGAGGCCCCGCCACAGGAACAAGAGGCCACCAGCAACCTACCCCCTGCAGAAGGAGGACCACCCCGCAAACGGTCCCTGCGATCCAGGCAGAAGCCAGAGAACATTGCCATGACCCCCGCCAGGAAATAAGACTCGCCTGATTGTCACCCTTGTGTCCCACTCTGTCACCCTGTCCACCTTGAACTGCCATTGCTCCACTTCCCATGCCCCATTGGACAATGCACCTGTGATACCAATAGACTGGACTCTATCCTGTGCTTCCCTCCACCATCACCTAAGCCCATTGCACATCCCTGTTTACTTCTCAGCACTGAAATAAACACCCTTGGAAAAATGCAAGTATGTTATGTCAAATGATTTAAGGATGTAGTCATTTAACAATCTGTAGACATTGCACATAGACTGTACAGTTATGTATACATTGATATGACCTGTAATGTGCTGCAGTCAATACACCAGGAGCCACAGTAGGGCACAAATATCTGCAAATAGACATGTCAAAGGGTACAATAAGTGGCCATAGTAGTGGGAGCAGCAGCCAGCCAGAGAAAATTCACTACACAAAACAGCAATGGAAGGTGAGGTTACAGTGTCTTACCTGTGTGTCACTGTAAGTACTGTTCTATGATAGTTGTTCTGTTGTCCACATCCTCTTCCTCTGCCTCTGCTTCGTCTCTGTCAACAGGCTCCACCACTGCCACATACCCATCTCCAGCCTCATCCTCATGCAGAAAAGGCACCTGCCGTCTCAAGGCTAGGTAGTGCAACATGCAACATGTAACGGTGGTCTGGCAGACCTTTTTGGGTGAGTAGCACAGGGATCCATCTGTCAGATGGAGGTACCTGAACCTGGCCTTCAGGAGGCCAAATGTGCGCTCAATAATCCTCCTTGTTCGCCCATGTGCCTCATTTTAATGTTCCTCTGCCTCCTGGCTTCCTCACTGGGGTCAGTAGCCATGAGAGGTTGGGGTAACCAGAATCACCTGCAAATATCGAGGGATACCTGTTAGCCAGACACCCACCCTTAGGGCCAACCCCACACCCATATACCAGCATACACTGGGTGGGACCATGGGCTCACCTATTAGCCACACCCGGTGCCTCTGGAGTTGAGCTATCACATATGGGATGCTGCTATTCCTCAGGATATAGGCATCATAAACAGACCCAGGATACTTTGCATTCACATGGGACATGTACTGGTCCACCAGGCACACTATCTGCACATTCATCAGTGAAAGCTCTTTCGATTTCTGTTCACCTGTTCATTTCTCCGGGGGGGGGACAAAGGCAATATGTGTACCAACAATAGCACCAATGATGTTGGGGATATGTCCAATTGCATAGAAGTCAGCCTTCACTGTGGCCAGATCCTCTACCTGGGGGAAAAGATATAGCTGCACATGTGTTTCATCAGGGCAGACAACACTATGGTCAGCACGTTTGAGAACATAGGCTGTGACATCCCTGCTGCCATGGCCAATACACTTGGAAGGAGCCACTTGCAAATAAATGGAGCACTGATAGGACTTGCACAAAGAGTGGGGTGACGGATAGCTAAGATCAGGTCTGGCTCCAATTGGGCACACAGCTCTTGGATTGTGGCCCTATCAAGTCTGTAGGTGAAGATAATGTTCCTGTCCTCCATTGTTGCCAGGTCCCCCAGGGGTCTGTACACGGGGGTATGTCTACATCTCCTATTCATCCTCAGTGGTTGTACTCTAGGATGAAAAACGGTGAGCACCTGGTCACATTCAAACATATCCTCAGAGTAAAAGGCCTTGCATGTTGTGACAGAAACAGTCTGTTAACGTGTAGTCCCGTAAATGTGCCTATGTCTGCTGTGATGCACTTAGGTGCCAGGGCCTGCTCTCCCCTGAAACGGTGGCTGCCTGACCTGTGTGGAGGGACAAGTGGAAAAGAAGTAATTCCGCTGACATTGTGCGCTGTTGCGGTAGGCGGTCGAGGACCGCCGTGCAACTCCTCATTGGTTATCATTGGGCCCTATGGGTTACAGTAGCCAATGGTGATGTACGCCGGCAGTGACGGTACGCACCGCCACGGGCACGACCGCCATTTTCTATCTGTTCATTCACTTGCTACCTGACCTTCAACAGGAGAGGACCTAAACTGCAAGTGCTGCTGTGACCTGTATCTGGAAGTGACCAGCTCGAGCCTCTGGGGAAAGGGCCCCAGCCTTCACTTCGGAGGAGTTGGAGAGACTAGTGAATGGGGTCCTACCCCAGTACCGTTTATTTTATGGTCCTCCAGACCAACAGGTGAGTACACTGTGAGCACGATGCATGGGGCATGAATGCATGGAGTTCTGAGTGTGTAAGCCTTGTGTAAGGGGGGGCTGAGGGGCCCTGAGTGCTGCATGCATGGTGGTCAATGTATGTGCGTAAGGGGATGGGAGGGATATGGTGGGCCATGAGTGTGACAGATCAATAAATAAGGGGATACGGAGGGTTGTTGGTCCAGTGTATAGCCTCCCAACAGTCATATAAATACAAATAATACACTGTTCCAGTAGAAGAAGGAAAGGATACTAGGTAGGGAGTCCTAATCTTTAGGAGCAGAAACCCCAGACCTGCGAGTCTGTTTTTACTGTTTTCGGGCGGATCCCGTGACTCGTTCACCTGATACTAATCAGGTAATTACAACTTCCGGCAATGGCGCCCTTTTAACCGGGCTCCACCGTGCCTCCCCATTCTGACGGGAAGCGCGGACCCGGGTAGGTTAGTCGCCGCCTGGCGCACCAGCATTCAGTAAGTGCTATTCGGTTCTGACTGTACTTTTGTCTTCACGTCATTATGCTTAGCTACTCAGATTCGAGTTATGCGAGCTCTGTTTTTTGCATTCAGCCCGTTTTTTCCTAAAAACTTTTTTCCTCGAATTTTAGCAGGACAGAGATTCTGAGAGATCTTGTATACAGAATGTTTATGCTTGTGCCAAAATTGTGGACCACTTTAAGATTCCGTCCCAGTGATAGATTTTGCTCTGATATCTTTAGTTATTTGTGATGTTGAATCCCGACATGTATTTACAATGACTTTCCTAATTTTAGTGTCCCGTACTTACATGGTTGCTGGTTATTCTATGTATATAGTACATAGATGTTACCAATTGGTATAATTCTTTATTTTTTTCGATTGTTTCACACTTACACTAGATAAACTGTGAACCTGATGACTGGTCCGTGTTGTCCCATGTAGCACGTTCCTTAAACGGGGATGGTAAGCTTGCCCTTACTCCTGCGCATGCATTCGCACAATCACGTGTTACCACTATCACAGTTTCCCCACCAATGGACAGTCACCATTTGTTTCCCTCTCTTTTTTTATGCTGATATAGATGTTACTATATATATATCGATACTTCACCTGTTTTAACTTCTGTATTACAGGGCGACTGATAGGAATAGTTTTTCCTCTTCTATTATTGTAAGTGACTGGATACTTTTTGTACTGACAATTGCAGTGTTCAATAATTCATAGTATTTAAGTTTTGGAGATACATTTAGCTAATTGGTCCTGAAGAGGCGTCACCGGACCCGGCTGGGCCACCAGCGACGCAAAACATGTTTACCCTGATGAGGGACGGCTAGGTAATTCCCCGCCTTCTCTCTTTTTCTTCTTTTTTTATCCCAGAGTGATTGACCATTGTCTCTGTTTCACTCTCATTATTTTTAATCTTGGCCTCTGACTTCGAGATAGACTATTAAACAGATCACTCATTCTGATTTCAGAGAGTCAATTCTAACCGCTATCTACCTCTCTCTTTTTTGATCTCCTTACCTCTCACTCTTATATAGGGTAGTGGCATCATCTATTAAGATCTCCGGCAAAGAGCCCCCCCGTTTGGGGTGGTGCCCGTCAGACATTGCAGTGCCAGTCTGACGAGGAGCAACTCCGATGATGAAGCATGACACCCTCCTGGGTGTGTGAGGTTTCTGCTCCTAAAGATTAGGACTCCCTACCTAGTATCCTTTCCTTCTTCTACTGGAACAGTGTATTATTTGTATTTACATGAGTGTGACAGGCCAGACGGTATGGCTGATACCTTTTTCTATGTATCTTTCTCTGCAGGTCCGCGCCCATCAGAAAAAGGGTATTTGGTGTGCCATCGCCAAGGATGTGCGACCCTTGGTGTCTACGGCAGGAGGAGCACCACTGTCTCAAACGGTGGGAGGACCTGCGCCGCTGGGCAAGGAAGATGGGAGGAGGCCTAGCTGGGGATGGCCTCCCAATGAGGAAGGGGTGCCCGTCGAACCCTGACCCCCCTGATGTTCCGCATACAGGTGGTGGCCTATCCAGAGATGGATGGGCACTTGAAAGCATCACAGCAGCCACAAGGGGGTGACTACAGTTTCCAATTCAGCAAATTGCGCGTGGCGGGTGTTATCTGGGTGGAGGATGTGGGCCTGTAGGTGCCCCTAGGCCAGGACGAACATGGCAGGGTAGGTTCCATGTTGGACAGGGTCTGATGCACTCCAGCACCAAACATGCTAGTGGGCATCTACTACTGGGCAGGGTCCTGTGGGTTTCAGGTGTGCTGCTATTGGCGTTAGGCATTATACTCCATGACTTGGTGACTACCATTGTAACTGGTAGTGCATGGCCTAGTGCATAGGGCTGTTCCCTGTGTGTTGTGTGCGCCAACAGTGGTGTTGTTGCAGGCATTGACCAAGTGTATCATCTGTCTTCCCCCTCCTTTTTGTTTTGTCACCCTGTCCTTGTGTGCATTAGCATCTGGCAGAGGAGCAGAGGGACCGGCGGCGGAGGAAGCTGCATTTCACATGGCCCATGAGGCTGAATCCACCGACGGTGAGGGCACCAGTGGGACGGAGGGTGAGGGGAGCACCACGGCTGAGACTGGAGGGGACAGTTTGGACAGTGACACCTCCTCCAATGGAAGCTCCCTGGTGGTGGCGGACACTTCTGTGGCCACCCCAACTACAGGTACAGCCACCACCCCCTGTACCAGCACTGCCTTCCCAGCAGCCCCTCAGCGTGTTTCCCGTACACGCTCACTCAGGAGGGTGGGCATCTCCTTCGCCCCAGACAGCTCAGGCCCTGCCCCAGTCAGCCCTACTGCTCTCAGTGAGGAGTCTATTGACCTCCTGAGATCCATCTCTGTTGGGCAGTCAACCATAGTGAATGCCATCCAGGGTCTGGCAGGCCATTTGCAACAAACAAATGCATTCCTGGAGGGCATTCACTCTGGCATGTCGGCCCAACCGAGATCATTCAAGGCTCTGGCCTCCTCCCTGATGGCAGCCCTTGTTCCTGTCTCTAGCCTCCCCCCTCCAACTTCCTCTACCCAGTCCCATTCCCCTCAACCCCAGCCTATCCCAAGCACACCATCAGACCAGCATGCACCCAAAACAACACACAGGAGTGGCTCAGGCAAACACAAGCACCACACTTTATCCCACAGGCACTCACACAAGCACCATCCGGATGCAGACACACCAACATCCACTGCCTCCACTGTGCCCCTCTCCTCCTCATAGTTCACCTCCCTCCCAGTAGCGTCTCCACACACACCTGCATGCACTATATCCTCATCCACTACCCCCATCACCATCACGCCTATCACTACACACCCCTCACTGGCAGTCACCACCCC